>NC_133621.1:188450737-188810737 GCF_048593235.1 Sminthopsis crassicaudata
TTCTTCTTCTTCTTCTTCTTCTTCTTCTTCTTCTTCTTCTTCTTCTTCTTCCTCTTCTTCCTCTTCTTCCTCTTCTTCTTCTTCTTCTTCTTCTTCTTCTTCTTCTTCTTCTTCTTCTTCTTCTTCTTCTTCTTCTTCTTCTTCTTCTTCTTCTTCTTCTTCCTCTTCTTCCTCTTCTTCCTCTTCTTCCTCTTCTTCTTCTTCTTCTTCTTCTTCTTCTTCTTCTTCTTCTTCTTCTCCTTCTTCTCCTTCTTCTTCCTCTTCTTCCTCTTCTTCTTCTTCTTCTTCTTCTTCTTCTTCTTCTTCTTCTTCTTCTTCTTCTTCTTCTTCTTCTTCTTCTTCTTCTTCTTCTTCTCCTTCTTCTTCCTCTTCTTCCTCTTCTTCCTCTTCTTCTTCTTCTTCTTCTTCTTCTTCTTCTTCTTCTTCTTCTTCTTCTTCTTCTTCTTCTTCTTCTTCTTCTTTTCTCTCTCTCTCTGTGTATCTCTCTGTCTCTGTCTCTCTGTTTGTCTCTCTCTCTGTCTCTCTTTCTCTCTCCCTCTCTTTTTTCTTTCTCTCTCCTTTTCTTTCCTTTCCTCCCTCCCTCCTTTCCTCCTTTCTCTTTTGATTTTGCTCTTCCCTTACCCATGCAGCTCTTCAAACAACAATGTATTCCATTTATAACAGTCAGCCCCCAACATCAGTGCCTCTTTCAATTAGATCAACTCTCACCTCAGCAGCAGAGCCTGTCCATTTCTAGTTAGCTGATCTCCTGTGTAAAAATTAAGGCCTCCTTCTATGTTGTCTACCTCTAACTTAGGTTGAAAACTCTCCAAATCCACCTTGCTCTCAGATAGGACAAAAAAGTCAATATACAATTTTCCTACAATCCAACAGTAATTTTTTTTCTTTCTTTTTTTTGAGATTTTTTTTTTACTAAAGCTTTATTTTCAAAACACATGCATGGATAGTTTTTCAACATTAATCCCTGCAAAACCCTTTATTCCAATCTTTACCCCTCTTCCCCTCACTCCCTCCCTCAGATGGCAAATAATCCAATATATATTAAACACTGTAAAAATATATGTTAAATTCAATATATGCATACATATTTATCCAATTATCTTGCTGCATAAGAAAAATCAAATCAAAAAGGAAAAAAATACAAGCAAACAAGTAAAAGAGTAAAAATGCTATGTTGTGATCCACATCCAGTTCCCATAGTCCTCTCTCTGAATACAGATGGCTTTCTTCATCACAAGAGCATTGGAACTGGCCTGAATCATCTCAACAGTAAACTTTTAAGTCCTAAAAAATAGCCACAAAAATTAGCTGTTGAGAAATAATGCATTGCTGACATCAAAGAGCTACTTTTGTCTCAGTGAGGGGCTGCTTTTAAGTCCTTCACAGAACTATTTCTTAAAGTGCTTTTCTCTGTTTCTCACAAAAATGTCCTTTTTCTGCCTCTTTCAGTAAAAGAACTCATATAAGGAAAGGGGCAAAATTTTATATAAACATAAGAAAACAGACATTTTGGTATACTGATATTTTGAAATAGTTTTTAAAAGTTATTTTCTTAAGTAATAAAGCCTAGATCCAATGAGCTGGTTCTTCAGGGCTTTCTCTGGCTTTTTATAAAGAAAGTTTGGGAACTTCCACTTCCTGGGATTGGACTGCTCTGTTCTGATCACTACAGTTCTGTTCTTGTGTGGGTTTCTTCTTGGTTGCTGATCTGGTAATTGGTTGTGGCTTGCCACAATCTGGGCTTTTAAGACCTCCATTTGCACACTTTCTCAGGGGAGTTTACCACTCACTCTCTATAGACACAAAAACTTACCAGCCATACTTCTCCATCTTTGGTCCTACTCTGTGCTAGAGCTGCTTTGTGCTAAAGTAGTCACTATTCCTCTTGTCCAAGGGCTTCTGGCTGACTTTTAGAAGAAGTCACTTTTTATTGGATTTCTTGACCATGATTTCAGCTGGTTCAAATTCAGATTTTTGCTGAAATAGACATGTGGGAGCTGGGAAGTTTTCCTTTTATTCAATCAACTGAGTTGGCAGAAAGTCCTGACATAGGCACATATCAATAAACAAAATATATTCAAAGTAATGAGTTGGACAATGGATTCTAGGGGAATGAATGGGGTAGGAGTGGAATTGATTCTTATAATAGGAAGTAGCACTTCAACTGAGCCTTTGAAGGATTCTAAGAGATGGAAGTAAAGAGTAATTTCATTTCAGCCACTGGAGAAAACCTGTACAAACACAGAGAGATAGGAAATGGATTATTGCATTTAAGAATGGCAAGTCCAAGGCAATCCCAATATACTTTGGATAGGAAATGCCATCTGTACCTGGAAAAAGAACAATAGAAATTGAATGTAAATCAATACATTCTATATTTACTTCTTTTTTTTTTTTTTGTCTCCCATGGTTTTCCCCCTTTGTTTTGATTTTTCTCTCCCAACATAATTCATACAGCAATGTGTACTAAAAACATAAATAAATTAAATTTTTAAAAATATGACAAGTAGGCCTGTTTGGTTAATAAATAATATAAACAACAATAATAATAATAACTAACATTTATATAATTCTTACTATATACCAGGCACTTTATGATTATTTTATCTCATTTAAGTATCACAACAATCCTAGGACAGAGATGCTATTATTATCTCCATTTTACAAATGAGGAAACTGAGATAGGCAGAAATTAAATGACTTCTTCAGTCATTCAGCTAGTAAATATCTGAGGCCAGATTTGAAGTCAGATCTTCCTGACTCTAGGCGCAGCCCTCTATCCACTGTACCACTCACAACAAGCCTAGAAAAGTATGTTGGAATCAGATTATAGAGAGTTTTAAATTATGAAGCCAAGAAGTTCAAAATTTGTTTTGAGGCAGTAAAAAAGCTTCTGGAGTTTTCTGGAAGAGTAATGAATGGTCAGACATGAACTTCACAAATAGCATTTTGGCAGTCCTGTGGAGGATGGGTTTGAGTGGGAAGAGATAAGGCAGGAAGATGATCCAAGGGGTATTGATAAAGTATAGATTAAAATTGATGAAGACTTGAACTAGAGTGGTGGTCAGGTGATTAGGGAACAGATGTAGAAGTTGTGTTGAGGTTGGGACCAGCAAGTCTTATCAACTAATTGGATATGGGAGGTGAGTAGAAATGAAGAGTCAAAAAAAATTATGAGGTTGTAAACTTGGGTTACTTAAAGATGGTGGTATGATCAACAGACATAGAAAAGATAGGAAGCAGGATGGGTTTGAGGGAAAGAGAATGGGCTTTATTTTGATTTTGAGGTACCTACAGATATCCAATTCCAAATATCCAGGAGGCAGTTGGTGATGCAAAATTGGGACTTGGGAAAGAGTAGTGTTAGGATACAGTTCTAAGAGTCTTTTGAGCAGAACTGATCATGAAAGCCAAGGAGATCATCAAGCAAGAAAACACAGAAAGAAAGGACAAGAAGGCCATGGACTGTGCCTGCTGTTGTACCCAGAATTAATGAATGGATCATGGATGATGAATAAGGAAGAAGGCTTGAGTAGTTAGACCTTAGTAGTCTTTACGGTTTGCATTTTACAGATGAGGTCACTGAGGCTCAAAAAAGTCAAGAAGCCATAAAAGGTCATCTAGGCAGTAAGTGGCAGAGCTTAGATTGGAATTTAGGTACTTCAGCTCCAAATCCAGATTTTTGTTTGTATTTCTTTGCATTGCCTCCCAATAGAACCAATAGAGGACAATACTGGGAAAACCCAGAGAGGAAATTAAGAATCTAGAAGGAAAGGATGGTCACAGGGTCATTTGCTCTAAAGTGGCCCAGAGGAATAAGGGCTGAAAAAAAATAAAAAGGTTACTGGACTTGGCAATTAAGATATCACTGACAATTTTACAGGGAACAACTTTTTTCTTTCTTTCTTTTTTTTTTTCTTTTTTTCCCTGAGGCTAGGGTTAAGTGACTTGCCCAGGGTCACACAGCTAGGAAGTGTTAAGTGTCTGAGACCAGATTTGAACCCCAGTCCTCCTGAATTCAAGGCTGGTGCTCTATCCACTGAGCTACCTAGCTGCCCCCAGGGAATAATTGAAGTTGGGTGAGTGCTGAGGGAATCACAAAGTGAGAGGAAAAGTAGAGGCAATACCTGTAAGTAGGACTTTGCTTGTGAATGGGAAGAGAGATATAGGGTGATAACGTGAAGGGATTGTGAGACCAAGTGAAAGTTTTTTAAGGATGAGGAATCCTGGTCATGTTTGTGGGTAACTTTATGCTGTTAACTCATAAGAGAGCTTCCAGTATTCTAAAAGGCAGCTAGGTGATACAGGTGATGGAGTGTTTGTTGAGTTTAGAGTCAGGAAGATCTGGGTTCAAATCCAACTTCAGATACTTACTAGCTATGTGACTCTAGGCAACCTTAAATCTTAACCGATTTGCCTCAGTTTCCTCAATTGTAAAATGGGAATGATAATCGCAACTACGCTGCAGGGTTGTTGTGAGGATCAAATGAGGTATTTGTAAAATATTTATCACTGTCTGCTGCCATAAAAATGCTTCTTCACTTCCCCTTCCTAAATTCCTCTGATCTTTTTAGTCCTCTCCATATCTTCTCTTCTTGTAGAGTTAATTTTTTTTAAACCCCAGGTATAAGATTTTACATGTATTGCTATAAAATGACATCTAATTCAGTTCTGTCCAATTTTTTAGCTTCTCAAGACATCTTTGAATTCTAACTCTGTTAACTAGTTTTTGTATTAGGTGCCAATATAGTAAGCATTCAGTGAAGGCCTTATACCAAGTAACTGATAAAAATATTTTAAAGCCAACCATAAATATTAAAGATGCCCCATGGGAGGCTTCCTACAAAATTGACATTAAACTATTAATGACTTTTGGGAGTTCAGCCATTCAACACATTCTAAAACCACCTAACTAGGAGGTCATGTAGCTTTCCTAATTCATTGTTTCCACAAAAATTACAGAGATTTCATCATATGTTTGACTAAAATCTCCTCATGTTCTTAGGGAGGCTTAGATAGGTTATTTGAACTCAAAAATTCTAAGCAGCTACAGCAGGCAAAGCTGATAGGGTGTCAACCTTGAGTCTGCCACCAATATGGTAAGCCTCTAATAGCTGGGCTGCTGGGCTGCTGGGCTGTCTGAAGAGAAATGAACAGGCTTAGGTCAAAAATGGAGCACATCAGAGCTCCCATGCCAGTCATTAGTAGGAATGGCCATGCCCATGAATACCCATTGCACTTGAAATGTTGACAAGCTAGGGAGGTCAGTTTAAGTAAAATGAAATAAAATAAATCTAAGTAAATTATATCTGCAACATTCCCATATAGTGTCAAACTCAAATAGAAGCAATACCTGCAGGCCATATGTTGATTTGGAAAAGCCACAAATTAGCATTATCTGTGCTGTAATATATTTTTATTTATTTTATTATATATTTCCCAATTATGTTTTATTCTGGTTCTGGAGGTGTGTGAGAGTTTTGTGACATCTCTGCTTTAGGCTACCTAGACAAAAAATGAAATAGAGTTACCCTGGCTTGAGTAATAAATAATAGAACTAATGAAAGGCAGCATGGCATAGCAGAAAGAACACCAACCCTGGACTCAGGAAGCCCTGGGTTCAAGTCCTACTTCTCCTGGCAGATTAGTTGTTTGTCCCTAGACAAGTTATTTAACCTCTGAATGCCTCAGGCCACTCTAAGAGTTTTGAGTGTTACCCATTCCTATTGAAAACAGTAGAGAAAACACTTTTCCTTAAAATGATCAGTAGCATCTATTTAAAACCATCAGCAAGAATCATATGTAATGGAAACAAATTAGAACCATTCCCAATAAGATCAAGGGTGAAACAAAGTTGCCCACTATCACCATTACTATTCAATATTGTTTTAGAAATGTTAACTTTGGCAATAAGAGAAGAAAAAGAGATGAAAGGAATTAGAGTAAGTAATGAGGAAAGAAAATTATCACTCTTTGCTAGATGATAAGCTGGTATACTTAGAAAACCCTAGAGAATCAACTAAAAAACTACTAGAAACAATTCACAACTTTAGCAAAATTACAGGATACAAAATAAATGCACAGAAATCATCAACATTTTTATATATTACCAATAAAGTCTAGCAGCAAGAGATACAAAAAAAAATTCCATTCAAAATAACAATCAATAGTTTAAGATATTTGGGAATCTATCTGCCAAGGAAAAGTCAAGGACTATATAAACACAACTACAAAACACTTTCCACACACAAAAAAAGTCAGATCTAATCAGTTGGAAAAATATCAACTGTTCATGAGTAGGCTGAGCAAATATAATAAAAATGACAATACTACCTAAATTAATCTATTTATTTAGTGCCATACTAATCAAACTCCCAAGAAATTATTTTACAGATATAGAAAAAATAATAACAAAGTTCATCTAGAAGAAAAAAAGATCAAGAATTTCAAGGGAACTAATGAAAAAAAATGCCAATGAAGGTAGCCTAACTGTGCCAGACCTAACACTATATTACAAAGCAGCAGTCATCAAAACTATTTGGAACTGGCTAAGACATAGAGTAGTCGATCAATGGAATAGATTAGATTCACAGGACAAAATAGTCAAAAACTATAGCAATCTAGTGTTTGACAAACCCAAAGGCCCCATTTTTTTGGGATAAGAACTCACTATTTGACAAAAACTGCTAGGAAAATTGGGAATTAGTATGGCAGAAACTAGACATTGACCCATACCTGACACTGTGTACCAAAATAAGGTTGAAATGGGTTCATGATTTAGACATTAAGAGTGATATATTATAAGCAAATTAGAAGAACATAGGACAGTTTGCCTCTCAGATCTGTGGAGAAAGAAGGAATTTGTGACCAAAGAACTGGAGCTCATTATTGAAACCAGATAGATAATTTTGATTGTATTAAGTTAAAAAGCTTTTGTGCAAACAAAACTAATGCAGACAAGATTAGAAGGGAAGCATTAAATTGGAAAAGCATTTTTACATTCAAGGGTTCTGATAAAAGCCTCATTTCTAAAATATAGAGAGAATTGACTCAAATTTATAAGAAATCAAGCCATTCTCACACTGCTAAATGGTCAAAGGATATGAACAGATGAAGAAATTGAAATCATCTCTAGTCATATGAAAAGGTACTCTAAATCACTATTGATCAGAGAAATGCAAATTAAGACAACTCTGAAGGTACCACTATACATGTTCCAGCTTGACTAAGATGACAGGAAAAAATGATAAATACTGGAGGGGATGTGGGAAAATTGAGACACTAATTCATTTGTTGGTAGAATTGTGAACAGATCCAACCATTCTGGAGAGCAATTTGGAACTATGTTCAAAAGATTATCAAATTATGCATATCCTTTGATTCAGCAGTGTTTCCACTGGGCTTATATCCCAAAGAGATCTTAAAGGAGGAAAAAGAACCCATATGTGCAAAAATGTTTGTGGTTGCCCTCTTTGTAGTGCAAGAAATTGGAAATTGGGTGGATGCCCATCAATTGGAGAATGGCTGAATAAATTATGATATATGAATGTTGTGAAAGTTTTTTTGTTGTGTTTTGTTTTTTGCTGAGGCATTTGGGGTTAAATGACTTGCCTAGGTTCACACAGTTAGGAAGTGTTAAATGTCTGAGGTCAGATTTGAACTCAGGTCCTCCTGACTTTAGGGCTGGTGCTCTATCCACTGCGCTACCTAGCTGCCCCAATGTTATAGAATATTATTGTTTTATAAGAAACAATTAGTAAGATGATTTCAGAGAAGGCTGGAAAGACTTAACATGAACTGATGCTGATTGAAATGAGCAGAACCAAGAAATTATTGTGTACAGCAACAAGAAGACTATACAACGATCAATTCTGATGGATGTGGCTTTCCTCAACAATAAGATGATTCAGACGACTTCCAATGATCTTGTGATAAAGAGAGCCATCTACACCCAGAGAGAGAACTATGGGAACTGAGTGTGGATCACAACATAGCATTTTTACTCTTTTTTTTTTTTTTGCTTGACTTTTATTTTCTTTCTCATTTTTCCCCCTATTTTTATCTGATTTTTCTTGGGCAGCAAGAAAATTGTATTAATATGCATGCCTATATTGGATTTACTTATATTTTTTACCATGTTTGACATATTTTAGATTACTTTCCATCTAAGGGAGGTAGTGAGGAGAAGGGAGGGAAATTGGAACACAAGGTTTTGCAAGGGTCAGTGGTGAAAAACTATCCTTGCATATGTTTTGAAAATAAAAAAGCATCAATAAAAAAGTAAAATCCCTTATAACAAAATTCCTCTCTTTTGTTTGAGGGAAAAAAGAGTTTTAAGTGTTAGAAATGAGTTTCCAAGCTGTGTCAGAGATGAAATTATAGTTCTAAACAAATAAAAAAACTTTCCCATAATAAATATTCACAGAACCAAAACGAGCAGCTTGTTCCTGGTGAAGCCATGCTGGCTCTTTGTACTCACCTTTTCCTTTCTCTTTTCTTTTTCTTTCTTTCTTTTTTTTAATATTCACTAACCAGCCCCAAATTAATAATATTTTTGAACTTTGCTAGAAATTGATGTTAGCCAGCAGTCAGTAGACTTACTTGGGGGAAAGCATTTGCCCTTTTCTTATCCTATATAGATTTCCCCATCTACAATCTCTTCTAAAGATCACTGATAATAGCTTAGCAGTCGCATTAGTCAGCACTTTTAGTACCAGAACATATGCTTCACCTAAGCCAAATAACCAGAACTCATCCAGGCAGTTTGTCACTCTTCTTCCTACCCTTTATGAGTCAGTAAACCTCATTAGCCTTCTCCTCTGGTGCTTTACTGGCAGCTGGGTACCTTCATGACTGCAACAGAATAACACAAAGCATGATGGTAAGCCCCTTCTGTGTAGAATAAGGACATAAAGCTCTAAGACTGATTCCACAAGATGTGCACACTATTCTGATGATTTTATTATTACTCTTAGCAAAAATAATTTAGTAAATCTGTAACTAAAGAAAAAAATATTTTAGTCGACCATAAATTACAATGACTACCTGGCTTCTAGAAGTCAAAGTTGTTATAATCTTTCTTCTTCCTTCCCAGCCTTTGACCTTTTTCCAGATTCAGTTCCTGAATGCTGTTGGAGATATATTGGATATAGTACCCTCACTAATACCCCCAGCCAATGTCTCATTGAATCATTCTGTTATAAATGATATGGGTCATTGCTCTGTTCTTATTAAGGTAAGATTCTCCGATTGTCCCATTTTGTGTGTATATATGCTTGCATGCATATAAGATGGAGGGAAAGAAGTATGGAGTTTTTCTTATTTATTAACAAAATTTCATAAATATGTTTGTTTTGTTTTGTTTTGTTTTGTTTTGCTGAAGCAATTAAGGTTAAGTGACTTATCCAGGGTCACACAGCCAGGAAGTGTTAAATATCTGAGGCCAGATTTAAACTCAGGTCCTCCTGACTTCAGGGCTAGTGCTCTATCCACTGCACCATCTAGCTGCCCCTATAAATATGTGTTATACAGCAGTCTTCTCTAAAATAAAATTCAGATGCCTCATCATAACATGGACCATTAAAGGCTTTTGCAGCACAGTGTCTCTGTTCTACTAAGCTGGAAAGACTTTATACATCCAGTCTGGGAATTAATCCTACTTCTGTAATTCAAGGACCAATCTATCTAAAGTTAGAAAGGCTCATTATCAGAAGGTTAGCCCTCAGATGGTTTTTCAACCACAGTAAATCTCAAAAATATAAAGAGGTTGCAATCAACATTAGTGTTTTCAGACCAATGAAATGACTCCTCCTAGAAGAAATTAAATTAAATTAAAATAAATAAATAAATATTGCATTGTAAATGTTTCCTGTGTTCCAGATAACATGAACCCCTCATGTACTTGAAATTCATATTTGTGGGATGTACTGCAAAGTGGACCTTAGATGATTCAAGCCTCATAGCTTCTGTGTTGAATAGAAGCTTCCACTGCTCTGCTGAGAAGATCTATATTATATCTGACTAATCCCTCACTAGACACATCTCAAACTGGTCAATCTGCTTGGTGACCTCTGATTTTCTGTTTCTGAGCTGCTGCTCTGCCCAGTTGAAATTATTCCTCAATAACAATTTAAATTTAGCTGATAAAATCTGTCCTTTCATATCTTCCCCTCCCCCCTTTCCTCCCTTTCTCCATCTCTTACTCTCTTTTCCCCTCTTCTTTCTCTCCCTTTTTTCTCTCTTCCTGAATTCTTTTGTTGTCATCTTTGTCTTGTCTTCTTCTCCTTCTTCTTCATCTTCTCCTTTCTTCTTCTCCTTTTTCCTCTTCTTCCTCCTCTTCTTCCTTCTTTTTCCTTTCTTTCTTCTTACTATTCTTTTTTTTCTTTCTTTCCTCTTCCTTTTCTTCTTTTTCTTCTCCTTTTTTTCTTCCTACTCCTCTACCTCTTATTCATCATATTCTTCCTCCTCTTCTTTTTTTTGTTTTCTTTCCTTCTTCTTCCTCCTCTTCCTCTTTCTTCTTCCTTTTCCTCTTTCTTTTCTTTCTCTTTTCTCGCTAACTGAATTCAGATTTTCTGTCTGCTCTATAATTTATTGTTATCTTGTAATCAGTTTCTAAAGTCTTGTCTTCCATCTATAATCAGATAAATTAGGCATGTCATTTAATCATAAAATTAATATTGATATACATATTCTTCAGTTTATTATATCTTGGAATAAGAGTCTCAAAATAATTCTAACAGGATTTTAAGATTTAGCTCAGCAAAAACTGCCCCAATATGAAAAAGCAATAGCTCAAAGGATCAGCATTGGGCAGTGGGGATGACACTGGATCTGTGTTTTGAAGACCTGGATTCAAATCCCAGGTTTACTAATTACTATTCACATGATCTTTGGGAAGTAACATAACTTTCTTGATCTTCAGTTTTCCTCCTCTATATAATGAAGAAAATCAGACAAAATGGCCTCTGAATTGCTTCAAGCTTTAGCTTTATGGTTCTGTCATCCTATAGAGTGCAGCCACTGATTGGGAAGGTTTTAGACTTCAGTTCAGGCTTCCATGTATCATAACTTGAAATCTCAAAACTGATCTTTGTCCTCATGGCTTCATTTTTTCTCTCCACATTTGAAAGAGATGTATAAACAAAAAAGGATGTATTCCAGTCCTGTAGGAAGAGCAAAGACATAATCTGAGTGTTACATTTCTATTCTTATACCATTAAAAGACCAAAAAGTTCAAGGTACAATGAGCTGTGATGTGGTTATAGCTCTACTGAAGTCAAAATTTAGGTGAAGTTTGTCACTAGGTTGATTGTAGGGTTTGGGTCATAATGACTCTGTGAGAAAATCTACTAAATCAAATGACAATATGCATTAATGAAGGGATTCTTCACACTGACAGATAATTAAGTATTGAAGAATGTGTCTGTGTGCGTAATTCACTTCAACAAATATTTATTAAGCTCTTCTGAGAAGTAATGGGTCATAGTGGCTCAGATCATAACTGTGAGGCTCTTGGCAAGTTTTGTAACCTCTCTGAATCTAATTTTTTTTTTATCTTTAAACTAACAACAACAATAATCTTTACATAATACTTTAAAGGTTTGCAAAGAACTTTTTATATAACATCTCATTTGAGTCTCACAATAGCCCTATGAACTTAAGGATTATAGATATTCTTTATCTTACTGTCAAGGACACTGAGGTTCAGAGATTAAGTAATTTATGTATGGTCACTTCAACCTGTCTTCCTAATTCTAGATCTAAAGCCCTACCTGCTACTCCATTCTATTTCTCAGGGGATATTTAGGTCGCTAATAATACTTATATCTCTACTTCACAAGGTTATTGTGAAGAAAGTACTTTGTAAACCCTCAACTATGTTTACTGGCATCATTACTTTGTTACCTAAAATAAATTTTATCAAATTGCTTTATACATAGATTACTATCCTTAGTACTCATATAGAGACATGTCAATAGGACAGTTATTTTCATATAGGAGGGAGTTCTTTCTTTTCATTTTTTCTATATTACTTGTTGTGGATCCCTCTCCTTTGACTTTATCATATTTTACCTTGCATCCTTGATTTCATGAGATCATGGATTTCAAGTTGAAAGTGATCTTTGAGGCCATTTATTCCAAACTTTGTATTTTACACAGGTTCTTCCTGGGTTCGAGAACATTTTATTTTCTCACTCAAGCTGGTTCACATATGCATCTACACTGAGGATATACAAACACTGGGACTTCTCCATCAAAGATCCAATGACTAAAAGTTCTCGTCATTCATTCAGCAGTTATCCAGGTAACAAGATTTAATAGCTTTACTGATCCAAAATTATTGGAGGGAAGGAAAGAGAGCAAGATCTATTTAAAATTATTGAAAAGTTAAAATTACAGATTTTTAAAAAAAAATACTGTTTTAATCCTTTCAAGTAATATAGAAATTGTTAACATTTAAATTAATGCTTCTAAATGTATGAAAACTGATTTTTCTCATGGTTGCACATGTAGGTTATGACAATTTAAAAGCTTATTGCACAAAAAGCGCAAAGGACTCAAAGGATTCAAAAATATTATGAATCTGCTTTCCTGGCTTAGTAAATATGAAATATTTACATCATGGTTCAGAATCGTATAGTACTTCAGTTTAAATAACCATTATTATACAGGATTGTAGACACGAAAGAAAAAGAAACTTCTAATCAAAGAGTTCTAGTCAATTATATTTGATGAAATTGGAATAAATTTGTATGAGTAATTATAATTAGTAATGAATAATCCAGTCAGTGTCCTCTGAGGCAGTAGGAGAGAATGGAAATAGATGAAATAAGGCTAGTGAGGTTCCAGTTCCAACTCGGACCCTTAGGAACTGTGTGACTTGCCCTTTCTGAATTCTCTGCTTGGTAAGCGTTGGATAAAAACAATCTCATTTGCGACAGAATTGTCCAATGAAGTGTAAACATCGCCCCCATTTTCTTCCACAAGCCAATTGCGCTTGCATCTGCCTCGGGAGCTTGTCTATATTAGACCTAGGACTAGGTATAAATTATGGCATCTGCTTATTTATGCATTCTCCTTCTTACAATAAACTTATTATTTATCTAGGAGTATAATTATATTTTGTCTCTTTTGTGGGAAAGTGTATTCCTTTTCTCCCCAACCCCAACCCCATCCCTCAACCTGGGTTCATGCTGAAGCAGGGATAATGGAAAGAAGGGAATAAGCATTTATACAGTGCCTACTACCTGCCAGCTATTGAGCTAAATGCTTGTAATGAATATTATCCCATGTGATCCTCACAACAACCCTGTGAGGTAGGTACTGTTATTATCACCCCATTTTACAGATGGGAAAACTGAGGCCACAGAGTTTAACAACATGTTCAAGGTCACAGGTAGCATGTACCTAAGCTATTTTCTATTTCTTAGCCATTGACAGATTATTTTGATGATTATAGGTTTGACATATAGTTAAGAATCTAGCACTGCTAAACTACCTTTCTTCACAATTTTTGGGAGTGGGCTTCCTTTAATCCTTTTACCCACTGTGTCACCTAGCTGCTTCAACTTTTTTTTTTTTTTTTTCCCTGAGGCAATTGAGTGACTTGCTCAGGGTCACACAGGAAGTATTAAGTGTCTGAGGATAGATTTGAACTCAGGTTCTCCTGACTTCAGAGCTGGGGCTGTATCTACTGTGCCACCTAGCTGCCTCTCAACCCTTTCTTTAGAGATATCAAATCCTTTTTCTACATTTCTACCCACTGTGACCACTAATTATACCAGATGAAGATCTGTTAGCCACCTGATATTCTTTATTCTTTATTTATTCTTTATTACAAATTATTTATATATATTATATAAATAAATTATATATATATTATATAAAATGTAAAAACAAACTCATTAGTCATGATAATAATGTGGGCAATTGAGGATCAAATTGATTGCAAGAAAACTGCTGCCTGAACTGTTTGCAAAGGGAAACATAATCTTCTTTTATCCCCTAACTTTTGATCCTCTCTCAGAGGAAGGAGGACCCAGGAAGAAATTGTACATAGATTTAACTGAGAGAGAAGTAAAGACCAGGTAATAGGGGAAATAAGAAGAGGCAAAGCTCTGATTAATCGCTCCATAATATCACCTGTTTACCCTCTTTAGTTCTCACCTAGGGGTAAAGGGTCATTTTTTCAACTACCAATCCTCAAGATATACAGCAGTGCTTCAGGGTCAAGAAAGAAGGGAGCCCAGAAGCATCATGTGGAAATCAACTTCGCCATTCAACCTTTCTCCTATATGATATAAAGAAGACAGATGATATCTTGATTTTTTTTTCTCTTCATAAAAGCCTCCAAAGCCCAATTCAAAAAGGATTTGCTAAACTGGTGAATATGGAAAAGTCATTTCTCAAGTCTGATGCCTCTGGGATAATGTTCAATAGAGGTACAATATCTTTAAATGAAGCAAATTGAACTAGATGATGTAATAATAGCCTTTCTAACTGATATTCTGAATTAATATTTTTGCTATTCAGAAAATTTTTTCCCAAGTCCATCCTGTGAGGGAGGAATCTAATTTTTAAAATAACAATATTCATTTTGCATTTATAGGAATCATATTTGTCCAAAAGACATTTTTGAAAGATGACATAATTTGAAATTGTTAACATTTGAAAGAGAAAAGTATTGTATATTGAATTCAGATAGGACTGAGAGTAATAGTTCCAAAACGAAAACTCAAAGAATCCATCTATCAATTGGCAAGCATTAATTAAGTCTCTTCCATGTATCAGACAATGCGGTGGAATCTAGGGATTTATTTGTTGAGTCATTTCATTTGTGTCCATTCTTCATGGCCCCATTTGGGGTTTTCCTGGTAAAGATACTGGAATAATTTGTTATTTCTTTCTCCTTTTACATTTTTTTTTTCTTTCTCATTTTACAGCTGAGAAACTTGAGGCAAACAAGGTTAAAGGACTTGAGCAGAATCACATAGCTCATAGGTGTGTGAGGTGTATCTGAACTCAAGTCTTCCTGACTCTAGGGAGGATGCTCCATCTACAGCACCACTCAGCTGCCCCATAGGGTCTAGGGATACCAGTTCAAAAAGGGACAGTCTCTGCCCTCAAGGAACTTATATTCTATTGAAAGAACACTTTCAATTTTGATGCTGGGTTGTTTTATTAAGCTTAAGGTAAACACAGGGTTCTTCTGGAAATTTTCAAGCTTTACATACATTTCTGTATAATTCTCACAATCCTCACCTTTTCCCATCTTTGCATTGATATCAATGAGTAACATAATGTAAACTGATTTAATTTGGAAGGTCTCTAGTTCTTTGTAGAATTTCTCTACCTTCTTATCCCCAGCAACAGATGTCACCATGAGCTGCAATTATTTCCATGTTTGCCTTTTTGTAGATACTTACCAGAACTATAGTTATGAGATAACCAGATTCTTGTTGCCATTGGACATTCCCTAAAAGAACTCTGCCTCCTCTTTTGTTCCTCCCCAAGAAGTATTCACCACTCATCCCTCTCTCTAACCACAACATCCTCTTTTCTTCTGGCTTTGCTCATAGATAGAATATCAAGACTGATAGGATTCAACTCCTTCAGCAAAGATCAGTCTATTGACAAAGAACTATTGAATATCAGAAATCAAATTAAAGTTTTGTAGAGGCTTAAAAACAACTCGGGGGCAGCTAGATGGTGCAGATGCCCTGAAGTCAGGAGGACCTGAGTTCAAATCCAGCTTCAGACACTTAACACTTCCTAGCTGTGTGACCCTGGGCAAGTCACTTAACCTCAATTGTCTTAAAAATATATATACATATTGACTCTTAGCACCTTCTCCTCCTTATAACACCATCCCTGTAGAAGCAGAAGGGGATTATCCAGAATTAAGGATCATTTTGTATTTTTCTTTGTTTCATGGGTTAAAATGATCAAAAGACCAGCTTACTGGTAACAAGCCTGTCTGTGTTGGAAAGCACATTTAGCATTCAAAGCCTTTCCTACATAGTAGAACATGTGAGAGCTTATGTATTGCTTCACAGAGCCCTAAGGAATCATGGCGCTAAGTACAATGTGGTATTAGAGTAAGACCTTGTAGAAGCCAAAGGTTTATAGAATTCACTTTGTATCAAGAACAATTTATTTGGAGGAAAGAATTGGTATGAACTGGGTATAATAAGCACCAAGAAAGCATTACAGAAGTGAAATAGATTTTCAGTAGTTTAGAAAATGCTGGGGCAGCTAGGTGGCGCAGTGGATAGAGCACCAGCCTTGAATTCAGGAGGACCCGAGTTTAAATCTGGTCTCAGACACTTAACACTTCCTAGCTGTGTGACCCTGGGCAAGTCACTTAACCCAGCCTCAGGGAAAAAAAAAAAAGAAAGAAAAAGAAAATGTTTTTTTATTGAGGTAGAGTTTTCTAGGAGCCAGCTTGAATTAGCTACTGACAGCTGAAATTTTTAGACAGCATTTACACCTCAAAAATCAGTAAACACTGCAAATCAGGGCTTGATTTATTGTTTTGTTAATTTCCTAAACTTCAGAAATTGATAGAGAAAATGTTAATAATGGAGATTAAGTGAAAATTTTCTTTCTTTTTTTTTTTTTTTTTTTTTTTTTTCTGGAGAGCCTCTTATTAAACATTTACTGTCATATCCCCGGTGTTATTCCTGAATCAGTTGTTTGTGTGGAGTCAGTTCACCAACTTGTCAGGGCAAAATTCAGAATTAGTCAAAAGCAAGAATAACAAGGAGAAAAATATTCAATGAACAATTGAAACAACTCAACCCAGAAATATTTATACAAGAATTTAGTAGCAGGAAATGGACTCCAAGAGTAATATTGATGTCAATTATAACAATGAAGTTTAATTGAATAAACATATTGTCACAGTTGAAGACCAAACAGTTCCCCAAGGCACTATTAGTCACCAGCGTAGAAAACCAACAAGTATTTATTAAGTGCCCACAATGTGCCACCACTATGCTAAGCGCTTGACATAAAAAGAAAGGTCAAGGAATTTATATTCTGTTAAGGGGCCAACATGTAGACAACTTTGTACAAACAAAATACACTGGATAAATTGCAAATAACTAGCAGAAGGAAATCACCAACATCAAAGGTGGATTGGAGAAGGCTTCTTGTAGAAAATGAGATTTTAATTGAGACTTTTAGAAAACCCAGGGAAGACAGGGAAAATGCCCCAAATTCAGGAGATTTGCTTGTAAGGAACATTAAGGAGACCAATGACAGTGGATCATAGAATAAGTACATGGTGAGAGAAGGTATAAGATAATTTCAAAGGTGAGAAGGGCTTTAGAGAACAAACAGAAAATTTTGCATTTGATCCTGGAGTTAATAGGGAGCCACAGGGTTTATTGAATAATGGAGTGACAGAGTACCATGATCAGTTTGACATCTGATTATAAGATGGTCTGGAGAGGAAGAAACTCAAGGCATAGAAATCAACTAGAAGGCTTGCAATAGTCCAAGCATGAGGTGATGAGAGCTTGGGCTAGGATGGTAACAAAGGACAGTAGAAGAAATAATGAGACATGTCATAAAGGCAGAAGTAATAGGGCTTGGCAACAGATCAGCTATTGGAGAGTGAAAACTGAGTTATGAGGTTGATGGGTAGATTGAGAACCTGCATAACTACAAATATTTGATTTACTTTGAAAACAATGACAGAAAGCAGCCAAAGGCAACATCGTTTAAAGTATAAAATTGTTTGTAAAACCTTATAAATCATGGATGATTACAAATAACAATCCCATAAAGCAGAGATAAATAGTGGAAGATGGCCAAAATGGAGACAGACTTACTCCAGTAAAAACCTGAAATTTGCATCATATCAAGTAATGATCAAAAAATGCAATGAGACACTACAGTGACTACTTCGAACCCATAACTGTAAAAAATCAGCCAGAAGCCCATAAATGGCAAGAAAGGCAATCTCTATCAAGGCCAGTACCAGCCCAGAGCAAACAGGGCCAAGACATATTTAGCCATCAAGACTCTGTACAGAGGCAACAAGATGTAGGGCTCCTCTGAGAAAGTTCCAACATGGTTCAACATTTCTAGTGGAGTTACCGTGGAAGCACTGGAGAGCAAGTGCCATTAAAACTTGGCAAAGTTCAGATTAGAGCAGCCCACAATAATCTCTTCTGAGATTCCACTGAGTCTTGAGTTCTGAGCCTCAAATATTCATGGGGACAAAACCCCAAGAGTTAGGATCAGTTCCAAGAGCCTGGTGTTTTGGGTTTTATTGGTCTATTTATCCCTAGCTTTTTGTTGAATGTAGTTTTTATTGCATTGTGATCTGAAAAGAATGCCTTTCTGTATTTAATTTTGAGGTCTTTATGTCCTAATATGTGGTCAATTTTTGTATAGGTTCCATGAACTGCTGAGAAGAAAGTGTACTCCTTTCTGTCTCCATTTAGTTTTTTCCAAAGATCTTTCATACCTAACTTTTCTAATATTCTATTTACTCTTTAACTTATTTGTTTTGTAGTTTGATGTATATAACTCTGAGAGTGCAAAGTTGAGATCTCCCACTATTATAGTTTTTCTGTCTATTTTCCTTTAGGAAGTTAGATGCTATACCACTTGGTGCATATATGTTTAGTATTGATATTGCTTCATTGTCTATGCTACTCTTTAGCAAGATATAGTTTCCTTCCTTATCTCTTTTAATTAGATCAATTTTTGCTTTTGCTTGATCTGTGATAAGGATGGCTACCCCTGCTTTTTTTACTTCACCTGAAGCATAATAGATTCTGCTCCAGCCTTTTACCTTTACTCTGTATGTATCACCCTGCTTTAAATGTGTTTCCTGTAAACAACATATTGTAGGGTTCTGCCTTTGATCCAGTCTGCTATCCGCCTCCACTTTATGGGAGAGTTCATCCCATTCACATTTATAGTTAAAATTACTAATTCTGTATTTCCTGCCATCTTATTATCCCCAGATTATGCTTTTCTTTTTCTTTCACTCCTTACCCCCTGCCCCAGTGTTAAACTAATGGGCACCACTTGCCTCATGCATCTCTCCCTCTTTAGAATCCCTCCCATTCCTTTCTAGTCTCTTCCCTTTTCTTATACCTTTCCCTTTTTATTCTTTTCCTTTTCCCTATTCCTCTCCCACTTTTTAATGAGGTAAGAGAAGTTTCTCTGTAAATGAAATATGTCAATTATTTTCTCTTTGAACCAAATTTGATGAGAGTGAGATTCACACAATGTTACTCCCCCTCCCTAAATTCCCTCAGATATGATAAGGTTTCCTTTGCCTCTTCATGGGATGTAATTTCCCTCTTTTTACCTCCTCTTTTCCCTTTTTCTGATACTATCCTCTTTCCACTTCTACTTCCCTTTTTTTATATTATATTAGTAAAATCAAATTATACACATGCTCTTTATGTATGCCCATAACAGAACTACAATTCTCAAGAGTTCTTTTTTACCTTTTTCTGCTTCTCTTGAGTCCTGTAGTTGGAGGTCAAATTTTTTGTTTAGCTTTGATTTTTTCATTAGAAACAAATGGAATTCACCTCTTTCATTAAATGTCCACCTTCTTTCCTGGACAAAAATGTTCAGCTTAGCTGGATAGTTTATTCTTGGCTGCATTTCAGGTTCTTTTGTCTTTCGGAATATCAGATTCCAGGCCCTTCAGTCCTTTAATGTGGAAGCCTCTAGATCCTGAGTGATCCTTATTGTGCCTTCTCAGTATTTGAATTGTTTTTTTCTGGCTGCTTGTAATATTTTTTCCTTAGTCTGATAGTTCTGAAATTTAGCCACAGTATTCCTTGGAGTTTTTATTTTAGGGTCTCTTTCAGAAGGTGTTTGATGAATTCTTTCAATGCCTATTTTATCTTCTGATCCCCTATTATTACATCTGGGCAGTTCTTTTTGATGATTTCCTGTAAAATATGTCTAGGCTCTTTTTTTCATCATAATTTTCAGGAAGTCCAATAATCCTCAGATTATCTCTCCTAGATCTATTTTCCAGGTCCGTTGTTTTTCCAAGTAGATATTTAGCATTTTTTTCTACTTTTTTTTTTTTTTTTTGGTTTTGCTTGATTGATTCTTGATGTCTCAACGAATCATTCATTTCTATTTGTTCAGTTCTGATTTTTAATGAGTTTTTTTGTTAATGAGTTTTTTTTTACTTTTTTTTTTGTATATGTCCAAATGAGTTTTTAAATGAATTATTTTGCTCTATGGAATTTTTTTCCATTTCACTAATTTTTTTTTTTTTTACTGAGTTATTTTCTTTTTCCAATTCACAAATCCTACTTTCCTGGGAGGTCTTTATCTTTTCCAATTCACAAATTCTGTTTCCTAGGGAGTTCTTTACCTTTTCAAATTCACATTTTAGGAAGTTGTTTTTTTTCCCACTTTATCAAATTTTTCTTTTAGTGAGTTGTATACCTTTTCTGTACTTTCTTGCAGAGCTTCTTTTTCCTTTCCCCATTTTCTTCTAGTTCTCTTTTAAGATCTTTTATAATTTCTTCTAGGAGAACCTTGTGTGAGGGGGACCAGGTTACATTCCCCTTTGGGGTTTTGTCTGGAGTCTATCTGCTATTAGTCTCCTCGGGGTTGAAAACCTGCTCTCTTTCTGTATAGAAGCCATCAATGGTTAGAGTTCACTTGGCTTTTTTACTCATTTTTTAAAAGCCCTTAGGATCTACCTTCAGGGCAAAAAGATTACCAACTTCCTCTGCAGAACAGATATAGATGGACAGTAGCTGTCCTGCAAATGGGCTGCTAAGAACACCGGAACACTGGAAGTGTTTCTGCCCTGGGAAGCGCAGCCATGCTGCAGAATTTTCACTGCCCCAACCAGGAACTCCTCCTCTCCTCCTGTGCAAAAGTGTGGCTGCCTGGGGCAGAGCCCTGCCTCTCTGCTGTGCAGAAGTGTGGCTGTCCTAGGCAAAAGCCCCATGCTCCAGAATGTGGCTGCACAGCTAGCTGGGTGGGTGTGGCCAGGTCCTGTTAAACTCTGGCATTTTGGGGTACACTCTACTTTTGGCATTTGTGTAATTTCTCTGCTGATTTACTGCTTTGCAACCAAAGTAGAGCAGCCAACCTGTGGTAGAGTTCTCCCTGCAAATTCTCCCTCTGTGAAGACTGCCCCCGTCCCGTTCCACTCAGTGTGCTAGCCTCTGTGTTCTGCCTCCCTTTCTGCTCTTGCCTGCTCCCTCCAATCAGGACAAACCTTTTCTGGTGATCTTCCAGATTATCTTTGGCTGGTAGTTTGTTGTACTTCCAATATTCATGCATTTTACCAGTCAAGAACTATTTCTGAGGCTGAATTTGGTAATTAGTAGTGAGAGTAGAAGGGCAGTTTAGAATGAGGCATGTGTCTTCTCCACCATCTTGGCTCTGCCCCCCCCCACTCCAGCCTGGTCTTTTTGTATAATAATAGTCACACCAATAACCATTCCCTTGCTATTTTTCATTTTTGAGTGAGGAAGAAAGTCTTAGGGTCTATATTTCTGTGGTGTCAGGAATTTGCAAAATGAAAGTTTCTTAGAAAATATCTGGTCTACATTTGATCTGTAACTTGTAATCTGAAAGAGCACTCTCTGGAATACTGATAGGTTAAGTCACTTACCCATGGTCACCTAGCCAGTATGTGTCACAAGTAGGATTTGGATACTGGTTTTTCTGGCTCTGTGGTCAATTCTCTATCCTAGTTGCATCTCTCAGTTTATAACATCATGCAACTCAAGTGGATTTTTATTGATCACTTCTCTGTTCTGGCTCTGCTTCTTTCTCTGACCTTTCATTTGACTCTGCTATTCAGTCAAGCTGGTATCTTAGATTCTTTTCTTTTCAAAACCAAACTCCTCGAATAAGTCTACACTTACATACACATTGTAAGTCTACACTCTATTTCTTCACTTCCCATTCACTTAATAGTTTCTTCTCATTTCTTTATTTTGCCTACAAAAATCATATGAGAGACTTTATTAAATGTTTTGCTAAAATGTTTATAAGACTATATCTAAAGCATTCTCCTTTATCTGTGTTTAGTAAGCATGTCAGAAAAGAAAATTGGCTTCAAGATTAATTCTATGTCGATCCTTCCTTTATATTGCTGCTATTTTTCAATAAATGCCTTCCCCCCCCCCCCAATTCTTGTACAAACTTAATTGAATTCTCCTTTTATAGCAAAAATGATTTGGTTAAGGAAAAGAAACCAGCATTTTGGCCATGTCTGAAAACAGATACCTCATTCTACATCTAGAGTTTACCTCCTCTCTGCAGGAAGATGAAAAGCATTTTTCATAAATAGTCTTTATACTGAAAGATTGGTAATTGCTTTGTTAAGAAATCTAATGGCTTTCAGTATTATTTTCTTATACATGGCTTTGCTTATTTCATTCTTCATCATTTCATACAAATCTCTCAAAATTTCTCTGAATTCTTAATATTTATTATTTTTATGGTGCAATATTTAATTATATTCACATGCCACAAATTATTTACCTATTCCCCAATTGGACCCTTGCTTCTAGTTGTTTGCTGCAACAAAAAGTTCTGCCATAAATATTTTTGCATATATGGAATCTTTCCCCCATGTTTCTTTAAAGTGGCTTTGTAGTTACATGGGTCAAAGGATATGTAAATTTTAATGATTTTTTTTCAGTATATTTCCAAATATCCCCCCCCAGTAATTGGCTGACTTCACATTGTTACCAACAAGTTAATTTCTTCTCACAATTTATCCAACATGTATTATGTTTTCTCTTTTGTCCATCTTTACTAATTTGATAATTTCATTAGTGAATTATGTCTTCTATATGGTTTTTACCCCTGCTTTTTTTACTTCAGCTAAAGCAGAATAAATTCTGCTCTAGCCTTTTACTTTTACTCTGCATGTATCTCTCTGCTTCAAGTGGATTTCTTCTAAACAACATATTGTATGATTCTGGCTTTTAATCCAGTCTGCTATTTACTTCCATTTTATGGGAGAGTTCATCCCATTCACATTCACAATTATTTTGTGTTTTAATAATCCAAACAAGATTTTGTCAGGAATTGGAATTCAATGGAATCAACTCATCTTCCATTTTTAAAAACTGGAACAGTTTCTCTTCTTTAGTCTTTGGTACCTCACCTCTCCTCCATAATCTTACCCAAACAAAACCCAATAATCACATCTGCCATTTTTGGGGGGGTTTGTTTTATTTCTAATAATCTGAGAAGTAGTTTACCTGAGCCCAATGATTTGAATTTATCAAGAACAACTGATGCTTTCCTATCATCTTCTCTGCTTATCTTGGTTTTCAACCCCCTTTCACCTATTTATGTTGTGTTCTCCAAAGCAAAGATCATTTTCCTTAGCAGAGAAACTATCAGCATTAATGTTTTATTATCTGTTTGTTTCTGAAAGTTGGGTAAGAACATACAGAGTAAGATCAGTCAAGTAACTAACTAACAGAAATAAAAAGATTGAAAGGGCAGTCCTACCAGGTGGTCAATAGCTTTGTTTTATCTCTGGGAAGGTATGGATATTCTCTTGGGGAAGCAGAATTGTGAGATACTAGAATTGCCCTTAGATTAGCATTTTTAGGTTGAGTATCATCTGGTGGCCAGTGGAAGATAGTGTCAGCTTTTGGAAGACTACACAATGCCAAAGTGACTATTGGGTTGACAATTTAAAAAGAACAGCATCTTGTAGATAATTAAAATATGCCAGATGTATCTCACTTTTGATAAGATCAAGTTGACCCTAATAAATAATACATGAGATGATGTCTCAGAATTCTGTTCTGGGATTTGTATTAGGAATGAGAACCCAGAGTAGGGTGACATTGGGAAGAATAGATCTGATAATACAACCTGGAATGAAGTAAGAGACTTTAGATTTTTGGATTAGTAAGGAATAAAGGGACAATAAATATTAGGCTCCCTATACATAGAAATCTAATTTGGAACTAGTGCATTCACTGACATATACAGGCATTAGATCCCAATTCTTAAAATATGGAATAATAGAAGGTTTTCTTTTCAGTGACATGTAGGCAAGAAAGCAGTGATTACAAAAAAGGATTTGTAGGAAGATAATATCTTCATTTTTAGGAACTGTTGATGAATGGGAATAGTAGTTAACAGCAATTGGAGCATATTTTTAGAGACATTTTTAGATCTTTTCTATTTTCAGAGTGGAATTCACCTAATAGAGTGGGACTGCCCTCAAAGTAGATTCTTGAATTCGCCATGGTTAAGTAAGAACTCATAGTTCATTCATAAGAAGTTTATCTGGAATTCAGAAACCGTGGAAAAGAACTGAGGACAAGTTAGAAAGGAAAGTCCATTGGATGAGTAAAAAAAAAAAAAGGCAAACACAATTTTTAGTGGAAGAAAACTGTTTAAGGAAGGAAAATGTCTAGGTGATTTGAGAAGTGAGAGAACTTTGCAGTAGAAAGAAGGGAGAAATCATTGCTAGAAATGAAAAGGTTCACCAGATGGCATATTTTTTTATCTCACCCTCACTCCTTTTAATTCTCTAAGTAATGGGCTTTATTTTCCAGGAGAGTAATGTCTTTTATTAGAAGATCCTATTTTAGCAATTTTTTTTTAGTTATTTATAATACATTTAACTTGAATCCTCCACAAAACTAGTCAAATTTAGTTTACATATATTTACATTTGAACATGTAGATGATTAATCGGAATTTGGAATACAAGATAAGAGAGGAGATTATGACGAATGAGAAAGGTGTCATGAGTCTGGTGAAAAGGCAGATGTTATCATGTTCAAAAAAGGAAAACATAGCTTTTTTCAAAACAGTAAGCTTAAATTCCATTCCTAGCAAAATCTTAGGACATATTTAGAACTTATCATTAAAAAGGCTTGGTTAGGAACATGAAGGCAAGGAAACAGTGACCACAGAGAAGGACTTCATCTTGTTCCACAAGAACAGGTTTGCCACAAAGTATGTCAAGCTGCCCTCTGCACAAGATAGTAGGCTGAGTGCCAGACCATTAGATGAACATAGAGAATGATTGAATGACTAGACCAAAAAGTAGTTAATTGCTATCAATGTAGGAGGCCATCACTCTTAAGATCTGTGTTTAATATCTTCAATGATTTGGATGATGGTATGATTGCATAAATATTACATTCACAAATCAAACAAGTGCAGAAAGGTTAACCAACATGTTGGACTATATAGTCCAAATCAAAAAAAAAAATCTTGATCAGGCTAGAACATTGGGCTAAATATTTATTAAATTTCATTTAATGGGAATAGAGGTAAAGCTATATGCTTGAGTTCAAAATGCCAACTTCACAAGTACAAGCTAGATAATAGATACCCTCTCCCCCCTCTCAAAGAAATATCTAGGGACTTTAGAACTGTAAGTTTGATTAACTACATGATATGATATGGCAGTCACAAAAACTATGATCTTAGGCAACATGTTTAGGGATGGGATGGGCTCAGGGTTGTTCCTTGGAATCCCTTCCCACTAGTTTTTTTTAAATTGGAATTTCAATATGCAAACTGTCCAAACACCTAGTCAGTCTCAATACTCATGAGCTTTCTTTGTCAACATTATCTCTATTGTTCTGATTCTTTTCATTTCACTTTGAATTATTTCATAAAGACTTCTACTGTTTCTTAATATTTCTCATACTTATCAATCTAAATTACATTATAATAGCCATTATTTTAATATGCCACAGTTCAGCCATTTCTCTATTCACGTTTTATTTGTTTCCAGTATTATACAATTATAATGACAATAAAAATCTCTGAATACATAGCTGTTCACTTTTCTTTTTGATAGTCCTTTTAGGATACATCTTTTTTTAACTAATTTTTTTATTATAATAAGTTATTTTTAATACACATTGCTTTATGAATCATATTAGGAAAGAAAAATAGCAAAAGGGAAAAACTATGAGAGAAATAAAAAAAAACAAAAAACAAAAAAAGAAGTGAACATAGCATGTGTTGATTTACATTCAGTCTCCTTAGATCTTTTTCTGAATGCAGATGGCATTTTCTGTCCAAAGTCTATTGCAATTGTTTTCTATCACTGAATTGCTAAGAACCACCAAGCCTTGTTAATCATAGGATACATCTTTAGAAATACAATAAGTGGGTCAAAGGATATGATTATTCTTATAATTTCTGCAGTGTATTACCAAACTGCTTTCTAAAAAGATTCTAGGAGTTTGCAATTCTACCAACAAGGTATGAACTTATCTTTTTCTCCACAATTGTACCAGCATTGGCTTGCCATTTTAATAATTTTTGCTAATTTGATGGGAATTATTGTATCTGAAAATGGTTGTAATTTGCATTTCTTTGATTATTAGTGAGCATGAACATTTTATATTTTTCTACAATATATTTTACTGATAACTTTTTTCTTTAATCAGTCAATTTCTACCACCTTCTATAATGAACTCTGCCTTGTGACAAAGGAAAATGATTCATAATTAAAACAGAGAGTATACTTAGAATTATAGTTGAATATTTTAACACTTTCTTATAAATTTTGGTTTTTTTATCTCTCCTATTTGCCACAGTTTTTCAATCTGTTATTATCTTTACCTTGATTTTATCGATGTTTACAAAGTTTGCTGTTTGTACTAGTGTGAGGAAAATCCAAAGCAAGAAAAGTATTTTTCATACATTCTGGAGAAAAAAAGAAAGAGAATAAACTAAAATTCTCTGTCTGTCTCTGTCTCTGTCTCTCTGTATGTCTCTGTCTCTGTCTCTCTCTGTCTCTCTTTCTCTCTATCTATCTCCTCTCTTCCCTGCCAAAGTCATGGGACTAAGAGATCAATAAAGGAAAGATTCTTTCATTATTCCAAAATGTCTTCATCTTTCATTGTTGAGCCAGTACATCATCAGGGATTAGTCTGTACAGATTACTTTGTATATATGTATTTACATATATGTTCATGCAACTATATGATTTTATGGTCAGACATTTTTCATTTCAGAATACTAATGAAAGAGAGCATGGCATAATATATTTTTTAAAAAACTGCTTCTGTCAGGAAAACCTGAATTCAAGTACTGTCTCTTGACATTTGCAAGTCACTTTACTTATACCAGGAAATTCTCCAAAAGTCTAAAATTTATTTTATCTAAGAAAGGTGAGCTTGCTGATTTATATGAGCAGAGAACATTTCTATAATGGACAACCCTTAAAAATCTAATTCATAAGACCCACTGGAAGTTCTTGGAAGTTTTTCTTGTTCAAGAAAGTGAATAGAACCACAGATGTCGAAACATAAGTTGGAAAATTTTCAGATTATTGTTCATTGAATTGAAGCATTCCAGGAATAATGATTCCCATGAAACTCAGATTTCACTCAGCTTGCATCCAGTTTTTTCTTGGATGCTTTTATATGTGTTTCAGGGAATTTGCGTGCAAACAGCTGGTGCTTTAGCAGAGTCCCAGCACTCCAGGGCAAATGAGCTTCTTGCAAATGGGCTCAAATATTTCCTGCCTTAGAATAATAATATGAGTGAGCATTGATTTCAGTTGTGGTAATTATTATTGCTGCTTGGGTCTTCTTTTTTTGAAAGAAGGGACAATGCTCTAAGACGATACAAAAAGCCTCCAAAACATCAGTCACAACTTCCTTGCATGTGTTTAAATCTGTTGGTGTTTTTTAATCTAAAATATGATTAAATTGATGGGTTAAAATATGCATGTTGACATGCATGTGTGCAATAAACACTCCAAGTATACCTATATTAAATAAGTATGTCAGAATACACAGGTGCAAATGTGCTTACATATATACACATTTATACATCAATAGTTTTATGTCCATGTGTGTGTATTTTAGCAAATTGATTTCATCTATAGATATATACATAGATGTATTTTTATAAGTATATATTTGACTTACAGATTTATAATCCAATTATACTTAGAAGAAATACCTGAATAATTATAAATATTTATGACTTTCCTACTACGAATTCTGAGCTTTACCTTGCTCTGCTTCCTAAATACATCCACTGGATCCATCTTGGCTAGTACTGTTCTCTCTACTCTTCTCCTCCCACCATTTCTGCTACGAGCTTTAAGCCCCTTAAAGGACAGGACCGTGTCGCTTTTGCATTTTCTGCAGCGCATGGACATGCTTTGAAATTAGTAGATGATCAATAATAATTTTTTTAATTTATGGAATTGACTGTAATTCAACTATGTGTTCACTGGCTTTGCTCCATGCATTTGAAGTTAAGACTTTCTAGCTATAATAGGCATATTTACATTTCACAAGGGAACAGTCCCATATCAAACCACATTTACTAGCCTACCCAATCCATTTTTTGCTGGCAAATTTAATCACCATTCACTTGCTAGAAAAGTCCACCACCGTTTTGCAGCCTTCCTTCTCTCAAACCCACACCCTATTTAGAATAAATGACCCTCTCATTTTATAATGATCTCTCCTTTCTTTCATATAGCTCCAAAAATCCCATTTTCTACACTGTTGCTGACTAACTGGGTGTAAGATGATTTCCTGAGCTCCACCCTGTCAGAATATGTACCTTCTGATGACTCACTTTGTCCAATGACATCCAATTCGCTTGCCCCATTATTTGTATGTAGTTCATATATGGTATGTGCTGAGTGTTTTTGTATTTTGGTGAGACTGTATTGCTTTTTATAGTATAATATTAAAGAAATGCTGCTGGTTTTAACCTCTACCTCCCTCAGTATATCTACTCCTTCTCTTTAAGGGCTCCATCTTTTCTAGACCCAGACATCAGATCCAAACTAGGTTCATCCTTTTCTGTCGATCCTAAAATTTCCCTTCCTGACAGCAAGCTCCATGTATGTTCAGATCACAAGGTCACAAGTAAGTCTAGTCATGTCTGCCTCAAAGCTAACATTTGATCATCTACTAAAGAAAGGAAACACAAAGCAGAAAGTGCTGCCAGAGGTCCAAATTTAAGGTTGCCTAATTGAGTCTGTGGTCCATATGGGAATGGCAACTGGGGGAGAAAACGGCCTATCCACCAACTCCCTCACAGAGATCCAGAGATAGAGTACAATATTATTAGTTCTGCTATAACTTGTTTTGAAAATGTGTAATTAATACAGTGCAATTTGATATCTTAGGGAACAATTTGAGCATAACACAAATTTTGAGTTTGTTTATGTGCAATTTTGTTTGTGAGAAATTGCAAGAATTCAGAAAATTAAAGCACTTCATAGTAACTCACAATGCATATAAACTGCATTGCTTATTTCCACAAATTTCAGGCCTTTTTTCAAGTAAAGTGCCATATTCATTATATATCTTCTGGACAGTAGGCATTGAGGGCAGAGGTGGACCAGTACACTCCCCTCCCCAACCTTCTGCCGTGACCACAATGGATGTCACCATCATTTATTATAGTATTTATGTATTTGTATTCCCTGAACATGCATAAAACTGCTAATGTTATATGAAGTTCATGTTTTTGTGGGTGTTTGTCCCTGACAAAGATTTTGAATGATGTGCCCCAATCCCTTCCCCCCATAATCCCCAGGGCTTTTATTGCCTAATTTTGTATCATATGGTAGTTTTTAAGTGATATATGTAACATTATAGCAGAACTGAATGTTCTCACCACTAGGAAGTTTAAGCAGAGATCAAACCGAAAGTTTTTTCTTCTTTAAAAAGGTGTACGGCTTCATTATTTTCTCTGATTCACAACCAATGAGGGAATCACTGTCATTTCAAAGCAAGGAAGCGTTTATTATTATTGTGCCCACCATGTGCTAGGCACTGTGCTAAGTGTTTAACAAATATTATATCATTTGTTTCTCAAAACCTACCTGAGAGGTAGCTATTATTATTATTATCTCCATTTTCCGATGGGGAAATTTCAGATGGGGAAACTGAGGCAAATAGCTTGAGGTTTTTAAAAATGACTTTCCCAAGGTCTGAATTTAAGTTCAGATTATCTTGACTTCCAGCCCAGCTCTTAAGTACAATATGCTACTTTAAATCTGACCCACATTTTTTAGCTCTGAGCCAGAAGCAGTTGGGAAATTTGTCATCTCCAGTGTGTCCAAATGCTGAGTTACTGGGTCCTTGCGCTCCCCAGAAATTTTCTTGAGAGTTCTAGGTACAAGCTTCTTTGGGATGGCCCTCATAGGGCAATTCAGTTATGTAGACATGAATTTAGGAGGAATGAAAAGAAGACAAAAGAGGGGGTAGGTATCATGTACAGCATGGTAGAAAGTGTAATGACCTGAGTTCAAATCCTCGTTTTGGTACTAGCCCTATATGTCCTATTTAATCTCCCTGATTCTTAGCATTCTCATCTATAAAGGATAAAACAGGTAATCCGTACACCATATGTGTGCTATTATTATTAACTTATCTACTTCTATCAGTATAAACTCCTATCTCTTCCTATGCAGAGATCACATTTGCTTAATTGACTTAGTTTCCCTCAATTACATATTCTCATCTCCAGGAAGGAACATCCTCTCATTTCCCATCTTTCTTCTCTGTTCAGTTGTAGAATGAATAAAAATCTTCATTAATAAAGATTTTCTTTCTCAGTAGATACTTGGGCTAATGAAATCACAGATCCACTCAAAAAGAAATCTCTTTTCTAAAGAGACACTTCCCATAATTCCATCTTTTCAACAATGCACAATGTAACTGTAGTAGTTTATGTTGCCATGGTTCTTAGAAGGGATGTGTCAATCAGCTCTCCCATGGATGCCCTATGACGTCTCTGTGACTTCTCAAGCTAAAACCTTGGCCACTACTCCTCAGTAGGTGTCACCCATTAGACTATAAGTTCCTTGAGGGTAGGGACTGTTTTGCCTTTGTATTTGCAATTTCCATGCTTGGCATAATGATATATATAATGTTTACTATGTGCCAGGTATGTGCTAAGTGCTTTATAAATATTCCATGTGAGCCTTACAACTCTGCAAGGTAGGTACTATCATTACCCCCATTTTACAGATAAGGAAACTGAGGCAGAGCTTAAGTGACTCACTCAGGATCACATTACTAGTAAATATCTGAGGCGGGATTTTTAATTCAGGGTATTCTGACTCCAGCTTAATATATTTTTTGAAAATTTATCATTCATCCATATTGCAGAAGAAGAAAAACAAGACTTAGTCCCTGCCTTCAAAGAACCTTCGAGAACCTTCAAGGCTCAGACTAGGTACCCCCCTCCTCATTTTTCCCAAGTCTTCCTCAAATTTTCTTGTAGCCCCCTGATCTCTTCCTAATTTCCTCCAGTCCTTCCCTTGTATTTTACTTATCTGTATAACATTGTATTTCCTTAATAGATAAAGAGATGCTTTGTCTTTGTCTTTGAATCACCCACCAGTGCTTAGGACCAAAGCTCATAACTAGGACAGGGCTGTCAGTGCCCCAGAGCACTGAAAACATCAGTACCCCTACCACAGAAGAAAGAACTGAGATTAGCGCCTTGTGAGCAAGGAGTTAAAAGAAGTGACCAAATGGCCTACTTCTTAACCTCAAATGAATCTTCCCTGGTCCAGTCCCCCCTCTGGCAGCCCAGTGTCTCAGACCGAAAGCCTTATAATATTCAATGCCATTTGACCTTCAGCATAGTGCCTTTCATACTTCTGGGAGTGAGAGGGGAGAGTGTAATAGACCTGGGGTTTTATCAATGTGGGCAACTCCCTATGTGGAAAATTCCCTTAACCAATACAAATTAGTAACTCCTGTGGTTTCCAGTCTTAAGAGAGGCACTGAGAAGATACGTTCCTTATTCAGGATCATGCAGTTGGTTGTGTCATAGATAGGACCGAAAGCTAAATCTTCATGACCCCGGACCCATTCATTCCTTCATGCTGCTTCTAATTGATTTGTGTCTTTTCATTTTGGCCTTCCAGTTAACTTGCCAATTCCTTAAGGCTAGGGACCATGTTGAAATACTTTGTCTGCATTTCTCAGTACAACAATTACAGTGTTAAATACATTCTAGACTCTTTTCCAGGGAGGAGTCAACCTCATCATTATAATTATACATTGTTCAGTTTTATTTTATTGTTGTTTTTCCCATTAATTGTGTCTATCATTTTCCTGGTTCTGCTTACTTAATCAGTTTCTCAATAATATTCCATAACAATCATATGCTATATCTTTCCCAACTGATAGATGCCTATTTAATTTGCATTTTTTTCCACACATACACAAAATGTAAATGAATATTTTAGTATATATGGGACCTTTATCTATCTCTGAATTCCTGATTCAACAGATGCCCATATCCCACCCTTAACTAGAAGAAGTACTTCATGGCTCTCTATCCTCTATATGTAGAGTTCTCTTATCCATACATTCTCATTTGTTGAGTTCATTATTTTCCATAGGGGTAATTATCATCTCATTAAAGATGATTTTCTCCTGAGCTCTAGTCTCATGTCTGCCTATTAGGTTTTTTGGGGTTTTTTTTCTGAGACAGCTGAGATTAAGTGACTTGCCCAGAGTCACACAGCTAGTAAGTGTTTAAGTGTCTGAGGCCGGATTTGAACTCAGGTCGTCCTGACTTCAGGGCTGGTGCTCTACCCACTGCACTACCTAGATGCCCCAGAACTTCTTGAAAAACTTTTTTCCCTCATGATTCCTTTTCACCTAAGAAAATTTTATGTGACTCCAGATATATAAATATATAGAATAGCTATACAAATCAAACATTTGCTGATAAAAAAAAAAATTCATAATTTCACAACCCCACATTCAGTTATATGACCTCAAATAGGGTCACAAACCACAGCTTAAGAAGCTGGGCTATAGTCCACTCGACCAGATCTTCTTACTATTCCTCATAAACAACATGATTTCTTGTCTCCCTGACTTTATACTCCCATTGCCAGGGATGCACTTCCTTTTCACTCTCTATGTCTTAGAATCCCTGGTTTCTATCAAAACTCAGGTCAAGTATCACCTTCTGCTCTCACCCAATAGAGTATAAAGTCCTTGAAGGCAGGGATTATGTTGCTTTTTCTTTATATCTCCAGCACCCAACATAATACTTGGCACATAGGAACATAAATTTAGAATTGGAAGGTGGGTGGAATGGGTTAAAAAAAAAAAAAAAACATTACTAAGAGAAGGGGGAAGGGTGATAAGAGGTAATAAAGTGGGGTAGTGGGGCATGTTAAAAAAAACACACACAACTGAGGAGAGGGTGGAAAGAGGGAACAAAAGTTTATACAGGAGAGAAGATAGGATGAAGGGAAATACAGAGCTGGTAATCATAACTGTGAATGTGAATGGAATTAACTCTCCCATAAAATGAAAGCAAATAATAGAGTGGATTAAAAAACAGAATCCTACAATATGTTGTTTACAAGAAACATTTGACACGGAGACACACATACAGAATAAAGGTAAAAAGCTAGAACAGAATTTATTGCACTTCAGTTAATGTTAAAAAAAAAAAAGCAAGGGTAACAATTCTGATCTCAGATAAAGCACAAGTAAAAATAGATCTTATTAAAAGAAATAAGGAAGGAAAGTACATCTTGATAAAGGGCACCATAAATAACAAAGAAGTAACAATACTAAATATGCATGCACCAAGTAGAAGAGCAGGCAAATTCCCAGAGAAGATTTTAAGCCAGTTTTAAGAAGAAATACTGATTGAAGTAGATATCTTCAACATAAAGAAGATCCAATTCACTTGCAGTTGATCAATGATGGACAGAAACAGCTACACCCAGAGAAGGAACACTGGGAACTGAATGTACATGTTTGCACTACTGTCTTTCTACCCAGGTTACTTATACCTTCGGACTTCGGAATCCAATTCTTCCCATGCAACAAGAAAATTGGATTTACACACATATATTGTATCTAGGTTAAACTGTAACCCATTTAATATGTATGGGATTGCCTGTCATCTAGGGGAAGGAGTAGAGGGAGGGAGGGGAAAATTTGGAAAAATGAATACAAGGGATAATGTTGTGTAAAAAATATAATTACTTATGCATATGTACTGTCAAAAATAATTATAATTATAAAATTAATAAAAAATGATTAATATGACAATGCAAAAAAAAAAAAAAAGAAGAAGAAGAAGAAGAAATAGTCAGCAAAACTATATTAGTGGAAGACCTCAATCTTTTCTTCTCAGGAACAGACAAATCTAGCCACAAAATAAACAAGAAGGAAGCCAGGAAGGCTAATAGGATCCTAGAAAACCTACATATGATAGATCTCAGGAGAAAATTGAATAGAGACAGAAAGGAATAGACCTTTTTTCTTGGCAACATGTGGCACCTACACAAAAATTGACCATATATTAGGACATAAAAACCTCACAATCAAATGCAAAAAGGCAGAAATAGTAAATGCTTCCTTTTAAGACCATAATGCAATAAAAATTATACTCAATAAAGGACCAGGGAAAGATAGACTAAAAACCAATTGGAACTTATAATATATTGTAAAGAATGAGTGGGTCAAACAATAAATCACGGGAACAACCCGTAATTTCATTCAAGAAAATGACAATAATAAGACAGTATTCCAAAACCTATGGGATTCAGCCAATGCTTTTCTTAGGGAAATTTTACATCTCTACATAGCTACATGAATAAAATAGAGAAACAGGAGATCAGTGAATTAGGTTTGCAACTAAAACAGCTAGAAAAATTTAAAAAAAAAAAAACCCCAAATAAATAGAAATTAGAAATTCTGAAACTCAAAGGAGAGATTAATAAAAAAGCAACAAAGACTTTCCAATGTACCACATTTGCCTTTATTAACTTAACAAGTCTTTGTTGATTTATCAATATGAACATTTTAGTAACTTTTTAAACTTAATTAAAAATTGTATTTGGTAATGATAAAACAGTTTATGGCCTTACCAGAAGAATTAAATAGAGGTTTTTATATCTTATTCTATAGTTCATATTTTATCCTAACAGTAATTGGGAGACACCATAATTTATTGACTAGATGGATGATATGGTCAGACCAAAATGGAAGCCCCTTTTTCAGCTGAATGGAGGACAGGTTGTAATAGGGAGAGACTTAAGGTAGGGAGATTAACCAAGAGGCAATTGTAAAAATCTAGACATGAGGTGAAGAAAGAGGGTCTGAACCAGAGAGTTGTGGTGTTGGAGGAGAGAAAGGGTTATTTATATACACAAATCAGAGATAGTAAAAAGGTAGAATTAACAGGACTTGGCAACAGATGGGGTAGGGACAAAAAAAAACAAAAACCCACCACATTATAATAAGGTCCTTAGGAAGAGGGACAGGTTTGTGGTAAAAGTTGATGAGTTCCTGTTTGGATATACTGAGATGAAGATGTGTGGAGAATATCCAGTTCTAGAGCACTGACTTTGGAAGCCAGCCGAGAGGTTAGGACTGTATAAAACAGGATTCTAGTTGCTTAACAAAGAATATACTGTAATCTGTAATTTGCCCACCAGATGGTGATACACTACAGTCACAACCCAGTGAGCTCATCAGCATTGTCAAAGCACCTGCAGGAAGAGCCTTGTTAAAATAAAAGACGACACAAGGTTTTGCAAGGATGTATGTTGGAAATATACATTATTTTGGCATGTATTTTGAAAAATAAACAGCTATTATAAAAACAAATAAGTAATAAAATGAAATTAAAAATCATAATATTCACACTGGCCACTAGAGGGCATTCCTATATTTTTGTTTTCATATAACAAAGAAACCAGACATTGATATAAAATATTGCTCAAGATTATTAAAATATGAAAGATGTGTGACTTGCCACCTTTTTGTTCCACATCCGGCATCTTCTTTTTCTTATTCATAATCATTCTTATTCATTAGACAAAGTATTTTATGGTCATTAAGTTTATTATAGAGAGAAAAAGGCAAAAAAAATTTAAAAATCAGTCATTCTTGTCTAGAACCTTCACTGCCCCAGCTTGCTGGGCTCCTCCGATTCTGTCTGATACTCTCAGGCCCAGGAAGCGGATCTTGGACCCTTATCCTAGAGAGACTTCAGCAGAGTCGATGAGAGAACAGAGGTCTGTTTCCCCATTTCTGCTCACCTTTCCTTTGCACTCCTGGAGAGTCCTGCCATTCTGGAGGGCTTCCCAGCAGTGAGGATCCCTGCAGACCGGGCTGGCAGCTTGCAGCTTAGCTCTTGGTTCTTGTCTCGTCTCCTTACCACCCCCCATCATTGCAGTCAGAAAGGCTCAGGCTCTGAGCTTCAGGGCTGCTGGAAACCCAAGAAACCCGATTCCCCAACTTCCTATGACTTGCTCATTTGCCAGCTGCTTGATGACTGGCCTGTCTTTCTGTTCTCGGTGCCAAATGGATGACAAGAAGTCTGTCAAGGGTGAAAGAGAAAGGGCAGAGCCATACATTCGCCTCCATACTCAACAGATCCCTTCATCTGTTTGCAAATGTTTAACAACCAGCTTGGGGCAGGAGGTGGAGAGGATGTATGAATGATATACCCTTTTAAGTTCAATTTGCGTTGTTGGCATTTTCTCAAGTTTGGACAGCAATAGAATAAATCAAGTCCTGATTTGTGCCATTTGCCAGTTTCTGCAGTGTAAATGCTCAAGTTTAAAATTCAATAATCTTACTCAAGCTGGTTCCAGCATACCCCTGAATATAGTTAATGTGAAGTAACTGGCATTTAATCTAGGGGAAGGGATGGGAGAAAAGGAGGGGGGGAATTGGAATACCAGGTTTTTCAAGGGTCAATGTTGAAAAACTATTCTTGTATATGTTTTGAAAATAAAAAACTTCAATTTAAAAAAAGTAATTAGCATTTAACTTTGATAGAGTATTTTGTGACTGTATAATCTGGCAAAATAAAGATGATTGATTCTTTCTTTTATTTTTCTGCAGGATTTTTGGAGTCCCTGGATGATTTTTATATTCTCAGCAGTGGTTTGGTCATGCTGCAGACCACCAATACCGTATTTAACTATAGCCTGCTAAAACAGGTGGTACCAGAATCTCTTTTGGCCTGGCAAAGGGTCCGTATTGCTAATATGATGGCAGATGGTGGAAAGAGGTGGGCAAATATCTTTTCAAGATACAACTCTGGTAAGTAACCTTATAAATGATTTCCAGTCAAGTAAGACAATTTTTCTTTATGTCACAATATATGCATATCTTTTGTTCAAGATAACCAATAATGGCAGCCATTATCATTCCTCCATGTTCTTCCCCATCTCAGGCACTTATAACAACCAGTACATGATTCTTGATCTGAAAAGAGTGAAGTTAAATGATAGTCTTGCCAATGAGACACTCTTCATTGTGGAGCAAATCCCCACACTCGTGGAATTCTCAGACCAAACTGACGTTCTCAGGAAAGGTACATACTTGGGAAAGGTGTGCTTTTATTAGTCAAAACAGGAAAAAAAAAAAAACTTAGACTGTTACCATAAACTGAATGTGTTCAGTGCTGAGATCTGCACTGCATTCCTACAGTTTGAGATCGTGATCTTAAAATTAGTCATTTATAATTTCTTTTTTTTAAGATTAACCTGTCTTCTGATATAACTGGATAAATCACTTAAAACTTCACTGGTTTTTAGTTTCTCCCTCTGCCAAATAGAACAGATAATGCTTAAGGGAATTATGGAAATGAGTATCTAAATTTGAAGAGTGAGAGTTTTATAGAATAGATGGATTGAAAAATTATTCCTTAGTCATCTGTTACCATAAGCCCTATTTTCCCAGTGTTTATACTTTTCTCATCCTTTTTTTTTACTCTGAATCTCCCTGTCACGCCAACCCTATTCCTACAATGCCCCACTTGATATCTTCCCGTCCTTTCCACTAGATCTATATTTAGTCTATAATTAGCAAATACCTGGATATAGACTGGATCTATATTTAGTCTATAATTAGGTCATAGCAGGCTATATTTATTCTGGACCCATATTTAGTCTATAATTAGCAAATTTCTCTCCATTTTAGATCTCTTTCTTTCATGCACTTTCTATCTTTGGCATTTATTGGAACCTGACTCCTCTTGGAAGATACTGCATCCCTGGCCATCTTTTCTAATTCTGGTTGTACTTTCCCCCCTTCATATCCTTTTCTCCTTCCCTGGTGGGTGAGTTGGGATACTCCTTGTTCCCTGTTGTCACTTCCACACTCTTCCTCTACTACCATCCCTGCCATCACCTTTCCTCCTTTAATTTTAATTACAAATTTATCACCTAATTCAGATCTCAACGGTTACTATTTGCCAGCCTCCTTTCCTTTTACAAGTTAAGTGTTTGCTTATAGTGTTACTTCCCATCTTAACACATCCATCACTTTGACTTTGGTTAGGGCCAGACTCTTATCTTTTCTATCAACTTTGGCAACATAACTGGGTTTGAATCCAACTACAGATAGAACTTGAGCCTTGGAAAACTAAGATTTTAAGGACTTAGAGTTATGCTAATTTTGTGGCCATATTATTGGATAACTTTTTTTTTTTTTGACACATTGGCATCTGGTTGCCCAAGGGGACATTCAAAGTCATCTGTTTGGTGGGGTGAGGAATTCCACCAGATAGTGAATATTATTGTAACATTATAGTGTAGCCCTAGAGTATTTATTTCCTAGTCTGTAAGTTTCTTTAAAGTCTTTGGTTGAACTAAAAGACATTAGGATTTAGATTATCTTAATGATCTTAATGCTTAAGGACTGAAGAATAAATAGATTCTTTCTAGAAAAAAAGATGGCATACTATGGATGCATAATAATGTCTATATTGTCAGACATGGTCAATGTGTAAATTTGTTCTTTTAACTGTATGGGAGAATAGTTATTAAAAATAACAGTGATATTTTTAAAATGAAAAACATTTTTAAAAACTTTTTTAAAATTTAGTTAAAAACTAGTAAAAACAAAACAAAATACCCAATGGATTCCTGTATTTTTAAGTAGACCTGAAGATGCATTCACTTGGGAACTTTCCTCAGAGAAGAAGGACCTGTTTTCCAGATTATATAGTTTGCATCCTAATATAATTTTATTATAACTTTTCCTATTATTAAAATGAATTATAACAAATAACTTTTCTTTTTCATTCACCTTTTCTCTTTCCTCTTCTTCCCTTCAATTCTTCTTCCCATCTTCAATCTCAATTCCATTTCTACTCAGGATATTGGTCATCCTATAACATCCCTTTCCATAAAAGGACTTACAATTTGAGTGGCTACCCGACATTGGTTAAGAAATTCGGGTTGGATTACTCTTACGACCTAGCTCCAAGAGCCAAAATCTTCCGCCGGGACCAGGGAAAAGTGACCGACATAGAATCCATGAAGAAGATCATGCGATATAACAGTATGTAATGCCCTTCTCTTAAGAACCTTATTTTAAAATGCTTTCATTTTCCTGCCTGTGAGTTGTGAGAATTATACTTAAATTATGTGAAACAGTACTTTATCCAAGGTACAGGTAGGTATGTGATTCATCTAAGACAAGTGAAATTTCACTTTTAAAAAATGAGACAAAAGTTTTGGAAGTTGTGAGATTAAAAAAAAATTTTTTAAGGTATTTAAAGCTAAAAAAAGTAGGGGGGAAAAAAAAACCTGAAATACACCTTAGTCTCCTTTTTACTAACATGTTCACTTTCCCCAAAAAACACAAAATGAATTTATAAAAATCAGAATTTTTTTTCCAGTTTTTGTTATTCTTCATCTCTCTGCAGCATTTGATCTTATGGACCACCCTCTACTCCTAGATACTTTCTCTTCTCTCATTTTTCCAGGTACTCTTGGTTTTATTCTTAGTATATGAGGTCAGTCTTCTTTGGTCTATCTTCATTCACAACATGTCTTCTAACTGTGGGTCACCTAAGAATCTGTCCTGGACCCTTCTTCTCTAACTTATAGGATCATAAAATGAAAAATTTAGACTTAGAAAGGATGTTAGAAGTCATCAAATCCCCCCAAAACGAAGAAACAGACAACTGTAGTTGCCCAGGATTGCTTTCATAATTAGTATCTAAGGTAAGATTTGAATACAGGTCAAAGAAGTATCTCTTTTAACAAGCCCCCCCCCAAAAAAAAAAAAAAAATCCAGTCTGGGAGGAGATTCTCGAGATTTCTGGCCAAAGGACAAACAGCAATATCTGTGACTTGCCCTACTGGGGACCCAACTGAACTGGTCAGTTAGACAACATAGCCCTTTCTTTCTACTTAATCACTAATCATTAAGCAAAGGCGTTTCTCAACCCAGCCACTGTTCAATGAAGCAAATGAGATATATAATTAGCAATGACATCCAACTTTCTCTGATTGTTCATGAATTTTAATTTGCTGTGTAATCCATTCCATGACCACAAATTCTCTCCCAACCTCCATAATTAAAAAGAAAAATTATGCCCTAAAATGATAAATGTCCATATGGATGTCACAATTGTCTTTCTTTTTCTCAAGGAACAATTTAAGATGGTAGTTTTTAATCATTTCAAAACTCTGGAACCATTTTAAGAGTTTGGTTGAACATATTATCTGATACTTGCTATTGCCCTTTTTCTTGGAAGGAAGGAAATGACTAACACACAACATTATTTGTTTTCTTTTTTCTTTCCTTTTTTTTTTTTTTTTTCCCTGAGGCTGGGGTTAAGTGACTTGCCCAAGGTCACACAGCTAGGAAGTGTTAAGTGTCTGAGACCACATTTGAACTCGGGTCCTCCTGACTTCAAGGCTGGTGCTCTAACCACTGCACCACCTAGCTGCCCCCTCAACATTATTTGTTTTCAAACCAAGAATATATTTCAAGAGAAGATAAGTTCTTCTCAGGTGCTTTTCTAATTTTTCTCACCCCACTATGGTAAGTGATGTCTCAATCCCCTTTTTCTGTCTTAGATTATAAGAAGGATCCTTACAGCAAAGGGGATCCTTGTAATACCATCTGCTGCAGGGGGGACCTGAGGTCTGCAGAACCTGAACCAGCCGGATGTTATGACACAAAGGTAAAGTTCTTGTTTTTTTTTCTGGCATACCACAGACTTTAGCACAGTGCCTAGCACTTAGACATTTAATAAAAGTTCATTCCCATTCTTTTCTTGTCCTTCATGTGGTAAGACTCTGATTACTCCCGTAATAAAAAAAAAAAAGAACAAATAAATAATAGGCATTTCTCTGGGAAAACAGATCTACTAAAAAACAAAACAAAACAAAACAAACAAACAAACAAAAAAAACTATCTAGTTTTGTAGCTAGCATTTTATTTACAAAACTTTTTACTTCTTGGATGCTCACAATCACCCTGGGAGATAGGTGCTATTACTATCCCCATTTTATAGATGAGAAAATAAGGAGATGGTAATGGATTTTGACCCAGAGTAACACAATATTTGAACTGAGGTATTCTTGATTCCAGGTCCAGTGTTCCATCCACTGAACCCCCTGAAAAATTAAAAATGTTTTTAGAATTGAACTTCTAGATTATATTGCCCCAGTTTGAACCAAATTTAATTTCTTCTGATTCCACTCTTTCTTCTTCTTCCTCTTCTTCTTCTTCTTCCTCCTCTTCTTCTTCTTCCTCCTCTTCTTCTTCCTCTTCTTCTTCTTCTTCCTCTTCTTCTTCTTCTTCCTCTTCCTGTTCTTCTTCCTCTTCCTCTTCCTTTCTTCTTCCTCTTCCTCCTCTTCCTCTTGTTCTTCTTCTTCTTCTTCTTCCTGTTCTTCTTCTTCTTCTTCTTCCTCTTCTTCTTCTTCTTCCTCTTCCTGTTCTTCTTCCTCTTCCTCTTCCTTTCTTCTTCTTCTTCCTCTTCCTCTTCTTCCTCCTCTTCCTCTTCCTTTCTTCTTCCTCTTCCTCCTCTTCCTCTTGTTCTTCTTCTTCTTCCTTCTTCTTCTTCTTCTTCTTCCTGTTCTTCTTCTTCTTCTTCTTCTTCCTTCTTCTTCTTCTTCCTGTTCTTCTTCTTCTTCCTGTTCTTCTTCTTCTTCTTCTTCTTCTTCTTCTTCTTCTTCCTCTTCCTCTTCCTCTTCCTCTTCCTCTTCCTCTTCTGCAATTGGAGTTGTGACTTGCTCAGTCACACAACTAAGAAGTGTTAAGTGTCTGATGCCAAATTTGAACTCAGGTCCTCTTGACTTCAGTGCTGGTGCTCTATCCATTGTGCCACTTAACTACCCTCTACCCCTTTTTTTGAGTCTGATTTTTTTTTTTTTTTTTAGTGTTCATTTACTTAATTGTGTCTGACTCTTCATGTTCCCATGAACCATAACACACCAGGCTCTTCTATCTTCCCCATCTCCCAAAGCCTGTCCAAGTTCCTGTTTATTGCTTCTATGACACTAACTATCCATCTCATTTTATGCCATCCCCTTCTCCTTTGGCTTACAGTCTTTCCCATCATCAGGGTCTTTTACAGTGAGTCCCATATTCTCGTAATGTGGCCAAAGTATTTAAGCTTCGGTATTTGTCCCTCCAATGAGTAATCTGAATTTCTTTAAATATTATCTTTCCAAGGGACTTCTTTAACTCAGAGTAATTCTGCTATGAGTCACACAATATTGTGTGAAATTCCAATTTTCATTTTCTCTCTGGTACATTTTAGTTAAATTACTTTCTTTTCAGTTTCACATGGCTTAGATTTTTTCGCTAAATTTCTCAAATAATTAATTCCAGAATCTTTACTACTGCATGATTAGAAGTAAAACTTTCAAGTTTGCAAGCACAGCTTCTCTGTTTGCCTCAGAAACCACATATTTGTAAATTGGTTTATTACTTAAGAACTAACTAGCAGATGCCTGGCCTGACCTAATCTGTTGCTTCTTTCTAATGCCTTTTAGGTGAATTTGTTTATAATTCACTAAGCAATTTAATTCTGCCAGATCATTCAGATTAGCATGCTGGCTAGGCAAGTCAAGCTCTTCCTGCCAAAAAAAAAAAAAAAAAGTGAAACAATACATTTTTCTCAACAGAATTGCACTTATTTTAGCCTTGAGGTACCTTTTCCCCCTGGAGCAACTAGGTGGGACGGGGCTAAAGCACTGACCCTGAAGTCAAAGAGAACCTGAATTCATATCCAACCTCAATCATTTACTAGCTGTATGACCCTGACTAAGACTTTTTACTTTGCCTCAATTTTTTCATCTGTGAAATGAACTGAAGAAGGAAATGATAAACCATTTCAATATCTTTGCCAAGAAAATTTTAAATGGGGTCTTGGGGAGTCTGACATTACTCAACAACTTCCTTTTCCAAAAAGCTCTAAGTGTTAAGCTTCTTTCTCCAAGTTGAAGAGAAAAAGAAAAAGTGAAAAGAACAGTATTTTTAGGGAGGGATTCTTTTTTTAAATAGTATTTTATTTTTCCAAATACATGCAAAGATAGTTTTTAACATTCATTGTGAAGGCATAGAGTCCCAGGAGGTAAAAAGGGGCATGGCCCCCGAGGTGGGAGGTTGTACTTTGAAGGAGTTATAGGAACTTTATAGGTTCCATGAGGTGGCGAGGGGCATGCCCTCTTGCTAGATCTCCTCCCTTGAATACAACATCACTCCACATGCCTCCCTACCTATGGCAGTGCTGAGGGGCTGGGCACAGGTAATTTCAGAAGAGAGGAAGCATAAATAGACATATCTGAACAGAAGTCAACTCTCTTGCTTCCTGCTACCCCTGCTGAGATGGTGTCTAAATAAAGATACACTGTTTAACCTCCCAATTGGCTCGTCTCTGTGTTTATCCAGGTGGGCTCCAAAGACTGGTAAGTATGGCTCTGGTGGGCCGCTTCATTTAGGGAGAAGTGTGCTTGGACAGTTCAGCACAATTCACCTTTGCAAAACCTTGTGTACCAAGTTTTTGTCCCTCCCCTAGATAGCAAATAATCCAATATAGATTAAACATATGCAGCAGTTGTAATAAACATATTTCCATATTCATCGTGCTGCACAAGAAAAATCAGGTGAAAAGGGAAAAAAACACAACAAAAAATTGTAAATAAACAAAAATTGCAACAAAAAAAGAAAGATGAAAAATAGTAGGTTGTGATCTACATTCAGTCCCCATAGTCTTTTCTCTGGATGCAGATGGCTCCCTCCATCACAAATCTATTGGAATGGGCCTGAATCATTTCATGGTTGAAAAGATCCACATCCCTCAGTTGATCATCACATAATCTTGTTATCGTAGATTATGTTCTCTTGGTTCTGTTCACTTATCATCAGTTCATGTAAGTCTCTCCAGGTCTTTCTGAAATCATCCTGTTGGTCATTTCTTACAGAACAATAATATTCCATAACATTCATATACCATAACTTATTCAGTCTTTCTCCAACTGATGGGCATCCACTGAGTTTCCAGTTCTTTGCCACTACAAAAAGGGCTGCCACAAACATTCTTGCACATATGGGTCTTTTTCCCTCTTTGGGGATTTGTTTGGGATACAGTAGAATCATTGCTGGATCAAAGGATAGCACACTTTGATAGCCCTTTGGGCATAATTCCAAATTGCTCTGGTTCATTTCACAACTCCAGCAACAATGCATCAGGGAGGTATTAAGGCCAAACAAAAAGATGCAAAACTTCACTAAGTTTTTTTTTTTTCTCTTGCCTATTTTTGTCATCACAAAGTGGGAGGCAGAAGAGGGAGAGGAGAAAATCCTTAAAAAATTGTCTTTCATTTCTGTTGGGGCTGATTCCTGGTTTTTTTTTTTTTTTATTGAAAAAGATAGATAGACATACATACATAGTACAAAAATACTTTTGTTGCTGGCAACTACTAACTCAAACAATCCCAAATCTATTACTTATCCTAGGTCTATTTATATGTATGTATGCATAAATATGTGTATGTATGAAGTCCAGTATGTTATCCAGTACACCACCAGCTGCTCCACAAACAGCAGCTACAGATATGAACTTAAATAGAAATATGCATAAATACTTGTCTAAAAGAATAAACCTTTCTCCTAAATTGTCAGATTCCATAAACCAAATTGAGTAGTCAGAAGCATAAACACACTCATGTGTGAAAAAGTATCATTCAATTGTTTTCAGTTGTTCCCCAACTCTTGATCCCATTTGCAGTTTTCTTGGCAAAGATACCACAGTAGTCTTCCATGCATAAGATATGTATGCAATACTATTCTTTTGGAAGTAAAAGTATTGTTATACACTGTGTTCTGCTCTAACGACTGTCCTGTTCCTTCTCTCTTGGATGCTCCATCAAAACCTACCCTAAGTAGTGGTGAATGTCCTCAAAGCCTGCTGATCTACAGGAGCTTGTTTCAATCTTCACTCATCGAGTGAATCTGGCTTTCAATCTCAATGTCCCTCAAAGTGGGAGGACACTTCTAAAAGTAAATTTGTAATGAAAAAATGTAAAAAACATTGAATTTCTTAGAATCAAAAGACCTAAGTCTCTTTACTCACAGGCCAATGTAATCTATTATATTTTGTCATACAGAAATTCATGTGCAAAAGAAACTCTAGATTGTATGGGGAAAGGAGTAAATTTAATCCATGATCTGAATCACCAAATGTTGACATGATATATATTTTATTAAATTCATAACTTATTTTAAGAGAAAAAAAATGACCAAAGGAACTTGGTTCTAGACATCAATGTTTGGCTGGTCTGAATGACAGGATACCGGAAGGACTAATTATTATTTTCCTGAATTTTTCAAAATCTCAGGCTACTCTTTTTCTAAACTATCTTACTCTCACTCTCATGATCATTCCATGTTATACCTCAACACAAAACAAGTCTACTACTAGATAAGCCAATGATAACTAGAATGAGAAGAACATCAAACCTGCCATTTGTTAGGTGAGTGAGTCTCAAGGTTCATGGAACTTGCAGAGGAGTTGAGAACAGTTAAGCTTCTGCTCATTAACTGATGCCAGTGATCTCAGGCTTGTTCTGCTTTTCTTCTTTTTAAAAAAAATAGTACTTTATTTTTCCAAATACATGTAAAGATAGTTTCCAACATTCATTTTTATGAGACTTTGTGTTCTAAATTTTTTCTCCCTCCCTCCCTTTCCTCCCTTATCCCCAAAACAGCAAGCAGTCTAATAGAGGTTAATTATTAAACCTTTTAAAATCTTTTAAAAAATATTTCCATATTTGTCATGTTGTACAAGAAAAATCAGTTGGTCTACTTTTCAATGTTAAAGAGAGGAGTGAAGAATGTGCCTCTCTTGCCAGGACAATGGGCCAACTTATGTGCTTTCAGAACACATCTAATTATTTTCCTAATAGGATTGCAAATAGTCCAGTATAACGAAAATTTACTTATTCCCAGACTGGGTAGATGAGGTAACATTATAGAAATAACTCATATTGGCATAGATTTAACATTATACTGTAGAGAGGAAGGGAAGGAGGGAAATAAGCCTTTATTTAGAGACTTTAAGGCAAGAAATTGTTAGCTGATTTGTTTTAAGCAAAAAAAAAAAAAAAAAAGAACTCCAGCAGAGAGCTAGATGATTGAGGCCCCCAACCATCATTATTGTGTCTCTTTGCCCAGCTTGTGATCTATTTCCCAAAAACCACATCCATTTTAATGCCAGTTGTTGATGCTATTATTTCATTAAAATGCTTTTCACCATCAGCCCTTATTCCTTAATTTATTTGCAGGAGCCTATCTTATATCTGTCTTGTACTGTTTCTTCATCTTGTTCTTTCCAGAGTTACAGTGCAATCATGAGTCCTGTCCCAGGAAATCTGTTATCTATATGTTCACACACAATATACATAGATATACATGTACACATATATGTATGTATGTATGCATTCGTAGTCAGATTTCCTCATCATTAAAATTTCTAGTTGTCCTTGTTATCTATATTTCATGTGTATTTTATACTGTCTATATAAATATCTGAGTCATGGGTTGTATTGCTGTCTACTTTCTTAGACTAGGTCTCCTGTGAATTTTTGGTCATCTTTATTTCTATTGTCCTTCTTATATTGTATCTACAAAGCATTTTGCCTAGATTGGTGGATATATGTTGGCAGTTTCCTTCTCCCTCCCTTTCCTTTTTTAGTTTTCAGTTTAAATTGACATTTTAATTAAATTTTCAGTTTAAAAAGAAGACTGGTATATAGGTTGTTCAGCATTTTTCCAGATGATTTCAGAAATATTCCTGTTTTGTTCCTTGTAGGTGGCAGATGTGTTTTTAGCATCCCAGTTCACTGCATATGCCATCAATGGTCCCACAGTGGATGATGGACTTCCTGTCTTCCAATGGAAACTATTCAACCGTACTGTCCACCAAGGCCTGCCAGAAGCTTACAACTTTGATTTTGTCACCATGAAACCTGTTCTTAAATCGTGTGAATTTTACAAAGAAAAAAAGAAAAGGCGGGGAAAGCAGGTCAGAGGGAGGAAGAGAAGGAACTAATGGGTTTTTTAAATATATCTATATTTTTTCATAGTCTCACAAATAAACAAGTTTGTTTTCACTTTTATTGCTCTTTGTTTTCATAATTAGCAACAACAGCTATATGAATTGGGAGTCTCTTAAGTGCTAGAGATGAAAAGACTAGAATTTTAATCCTTTCAGGGATTTAAAATCCAAATGGGAAGATAAGACACATAAATAAAAAGATCATCAATAATACAAGATAGTAGATAATAATAATTGGACCTTCCTGCCTAGGAATGGATGTTGCCACTATTTCTTTTGTTTTTCTTGCATTTCATTTTTTCCTAATGTCAATCAGAATATCAGAGATAAGTTGAATGCAGCTATGATCTTGTGAGTTTCAGAAAATGAGAGAAAACTTCCAAAATCATCTGAGCATCAATCAGAGCCAATAACAACACTAGCCAAGGACAGTAAAGAAGCAGCTCTCCTGAAGAGTTCTTGATCCAGCCCAGTCATGAATTAAGTTAGTGTGATGGCAGTTTTAGAAAGGTTTTTTTGGCAATGGGAAAGAGGATGAACGGAAGCAGGAAGAAACGGTGAAGGGACCAATTGGGAAATCTTGTAATGTTCCATTAATAAATCATAAGTTGTCTAGAGTAATAATAGTAATAAAGTAATAAGTAATAATAACCTAAAATAAAGGTATGGAGACAAGAATAGATATGAGATCTAAGGTGAGGTGAAGGTAAGTAGTTTTTGAATATTCAAAGAACTGTCATGTAAAAGGGGATTGAATTTGTTTTTTGTTTTTGTTTTTTGGCTTAGAGGGCATAACTGGACCAACAGGTGGAAGAGGGGTAAATTTAGCTCACTGTAAATAAAAACTTCATAACAAATTGAGCTATGGAAAGTTGGAGGCAAACAGGTAAGTGATTTGCCCAAAATCACACAGCTAGTAATTCTCTGAGAGATCTGAATGCAGGTCTTCCTGATTCTTACCCAGCACTCTCTCCACTGTACCACCCAGCTGCTCTAAGTCTAGCCTTGTTTTCTCCCTAAATGGTAAATTTGTGAGTAAGCATTTGACTGTAACAGGATATGTGAAAGTAAGTAATTGAGATAGGCTAGAAAAGTAGCACACAGAGTGTCCTTAAATGACAGGACAAGCAATGAAGGGTCATTGAGGGTTTTTAAGAAGAGGAATGGTATGATCTGAATTGTACCTTAGAAGATAATTGATAGGAACAAGAAGGATGCATTGAAGAAGAGAGAGATTAGAATGAAGACCACCAATGAATTGACAGACCTCTTTAACAATCTAGGGTAGAAGTACTGATCCTCCAGATTAGGATGTTTGCAGTGAGAATGCTAAGAAACATTCATAGAGGTAGAGGGAAAAACCAGACCTTCAGGGACTGGAATTACTTCAGAGTTACCGTCCAAAGTGGTGGAGGAAAGGTTGTTTTTAACTGTATTGTGTGTTGGAGTCATGATAGTAGAGAAAACTCTAAAGCCAAACTCTCCCAGCATTTCTCTTGAAACAACTTTAAAAGTCTATCTCTATCAAATTCTAGAGCAGCAGAATCCTCAAAAAGTGAGGATGAGACATTTTTCCAGCCCAAGACAATTTGGGGGATCAGTAGGAGAGATCTGTGACAATGGGTAAAGAAAGGGCAGCCCAGAGTACACAGTATAGCAATATCAACTATGGGTGGCAGCCACAGGAGTTTTCAGTCCGAAGAAAATAGGGGGATTGGACAACTGGTCAGAAAGAAACTACAGGGGTCCCTGGTGCTACCACTGGGCATATGACCAATCACTGTTGGGCAACTACATTGCCCATACCTAGGACTGGGCTGTAGTTATAGCACAGAAAGAAGGGCTTTCATTCTCAGTGGAGGTGAGACTCTGGGGACTTCCTGGGTAAGGACAAAAGGATAGACCAAAAAAGCAGTCACCACTCTTTAAATCAGATCACACCACCAAAGAAGCATTCCAGATTTCCAAACCCTTAGAACTAATTCTAAAAACAGCAGTACTTAAAAAAATAAATAAATAAAAATAAATAAATAAATGAAAAATAAATGAAGCTTGGAATAGTGCTCCCCTACCCTATCCCTTTAAGGTAAACATAAAAGAGAAATCATAAGGGAATCAATAAGGTTAAGCTGTATACATTCCTATATGGTAAGTTATCATGTAACTCCAAAGAATTTTATTTTTATTCAGGCAATTAAAAGACCTCTATATAGATTGCACAGGAGTGAGTTGATTATGCTGGGATAATCTACCAAAAAAAAAAAAAAAAAAAAAAAGTTGCTAGAAAGGGATGCACTAGGGAAAAGGGGAAGAGGAAAAATAACAGGGAAATTTTCTTCCATGAAAGAGAAGCACAAATAAAAGCTTTCATAGTGGAGGGGAAAATGGAAGTGGGGTGGAATGGTAAGCAATGTTTAAACCTTATTCTCATTAAAAGTGGATCAAATAAGGAAGAATACACAGGCACATTCAATTGGAAATTGAGAGCTATCTCACCTTACAAGGCAGTAGAAGGAAAAATAAATAAGAGAAAGGGGGAAGGAAGGATAAAAGAGAGGACAGGAGCAAAAATAGACTTTTTTTTTTTTTTTTTTGAGGCTGGGGTTAAGTGACTTGCCCAGGGTCACACAGCTAGGAAGTGTTAAGTGTCTGAGACCAGATTTGAACTGGGGTCCTCCTGAATTCAAGGCTGGTGCTCTATCCACTGCGCCATCTAGCTGCCCCAAAATAATAGACTTTTTAGTAGAAACATGAAAGAAGAATAAAGAAAATAAATTAGAGGGAAATGTGTAGTTAGTAATCATAACTGTGAATGTAAAGGAGATGAACTAAAACATAAAACAAAGTGGATAGCAGAATGGATTAGAAACCAGAATGTAATAAATGTTGTTTACAAGAAATGCATCTAAAACAGAGAGAGAGACACATTTAAAATAAAGGACTGGAGCAGAAGCTTTTATGTAAAAAAAAAAAAAAAAAAAAAAAGCAGGGTTAGTAATCATAATCTCAGAGAAAGCAAAAGTCTAAATAAAATTAGACCTAATTAAAAGGGATAGCAGGAAGATTACAACTTGTTAAAAGATATCATTGATGACAAAATAAAATCAGTACTAAACATATACACCAAATGGCATAGCAGCCAGATTCTTAAAGAAAAAGTTAAATGTGTTCCAGAAGAAAATAGACAGTAACACTATTCTAGAGTGGGATCTCAATTTTTCCTACTCAGAGATAAATTTAACTGGAAACCAAATAAGAAAGAAGAGGTGAATAGAATTTTAGGAAAGTTAAACAGCATAAACCTCTGGAGAAAACTGAATGGGAACAGAAAGGAGTATACTTTTTCTCAGTGGTACAAAGCACCTTGACAAAAATTGACCATGTTTTAAGGCATAAAAACCTCACAAATAAATATGGAAAAGCAAAAAATACTAAATACACCTTTTTCATACACCCTAATGCAATGAAACTTCTATTCAACAAAGGGCTATGGAAGCATAGATTAAAAATTAATAACCCTTTAAAATTATTAGTTTTTAACATTTACTTTTATAATATTTTGATTTTGATTTTTTCTCCTCTCCCCAATGAAGCAATTGTGACATAAGCAATACATGTACAAGTATATTAAACATATTTCCACAATCATGTTGTGAAAAAAAGAATCAGAAAAAAAAGAAAAAAAACACAAGAAAGACAAAACAAACAAAAAAAGCGAAAATACTATGATTCAATCTGTATTCAGACTCGCTAATTCTTTCTCTAGATATTGATAGCATTTTCTATCATGAGTCTTAGAATTCTCTTGAATCATTGTATTTCTGAGAATTACAAAGTCTACCAAAATTGGTCATCCACACAATGTTGCTACTGTGTACAATGATCTGGTTCTACTCCACTCAGCATTATTTCATATAAGACTTTCCAGGTTGTTTTTTTTTTTTTTTCTTCTGAAATTCTTCATTTCTTACATAGCTTTTTTTTTTTTTTTTTCCTGAAGCAATTGGGTTTAAATGACTTGCCCAGGGTCACACAGCTAGGAAGTGTTAAATGTCTGAGACCAGATTTGAACTCAGGTCCTCCTGACTTCAGGGCTGGTGCTCTATCTACTGCACCACTTAGCTGCCCCCTCTTCCTTTCTTATAGAACAATAATATTTCATTACGTTCATATGCTATAATTTGTTTAGCTATTCCCCAATTGATGGGCATCCCCTCAATTTCCAATTCTTTGCCAACACAAAGAGAACTGCTATGAACATTTTTGTACTTGGGCATCCTTTTCCCTTTTTTTATGATCTCTTTGGATTACAGACCTGTAGAAGGCCACAGATAGTGGGGGAACTCTGGGTAAGGTATAAGACCCTCCAGCCCAGAGGGAACCTGCTGACAATGTCTGGTTCAGCTCCTCATCTCCCCTAAGGGTTCTCAGTCTTCTTGAGAAGTAGGGGGTGGTGACAACCTGTATTGTGATTGAAGCAGAGCAATACCAGGTGGCAAACTACATACAATAGCAAGTTGTTTATGTGGACCCACAGGAGCAGTATATACTTGGCACATGAACAGTGTTTGTTACATAAGGGTATGAGGGTATAAAAAGGGGAAAATCCTAGACTCCATTTTTCCACCATCCTCAGGAGTCCCGCCTCATCACTTCTCCACTAAAATGGTTTATTTTAATCACCCTGGTTTGGGGGCTCTAGAAAGCAGGACACAACATTTTGCACCCAAACTTGGGGCTCTAGGTGAGGTCCTACATACATCAGCTTGACTCGCAGAAGCCGAGTTCAGTGGAGAAGTCCCTGTGACTGGAAGGGTAAGTATAAAAATAGGCAAGAGGGAAGATTTGATAAGGGCTACTTTAGTCACTTTCATTTTTTTTTTTAAATTTTAATAGTTTTATTTACCAGATATATGCATGGGTAATTTTACAACATTGACAATTGCTAAACCTTTTTTCTAATTTTTCCCCTCTTTCCCTCTCCCCTCCCCACCTCTGCAGATGGCAGGTTGACCAATACATGTTAAATATGTTAAAGTATAAATTAAATACAATATATGTATATATGTCCAAACAGTTGTTTTGCTGAACAAAAAGAATCGGACTTTGAAATAGTGTACAATTAACCTGTGAAGGATATAAAAAATGCAGGGCTTGGGAATTCTATGTAGTGATTCATAGTCATCTCCCAGAGTTCTTTCTCTAAGTGTAGCTGGTTCAGTTCATTACTGCTCTATTGGAACTGATTTGGTTCATCTCATTGTGGAAGATGCCACGTCCAACAGAATTGATCATCATATAGTATTGTTGTTGAAGTATATAATGATCTCCGGGTTCTGCTCATTTCACTCAGCATCAGTTCACGTAAGTCTCTCCAGGCCTTTCTGAAATCATCCTGCTGGTCATTTCTTACAGAACAATAATATTCCATAACATTCATATACCACAATTTATTCAGCCATTCTCCAACTGATGGGCATTCACTCAGTTTCCAGTTTCTGGCCACTACAAAGAAGCCTGCCACAAACATTCTTGCACATACAGGTCCCTTTCCCTTCTTTAAGATCTCTTTGGGATATAAGCCCAGTGTCACTTTCATTTTTCAAAGGCAAATATTAAGAAAAGAGCTTCCCCCACCCCCTCCCCAGGGAAGTATGAAGCTTGCTTAGTTAGGTTAACAGATGCTCAGATGCTCTGGAGTGCAAGTTTCTGTGGCTTTGTAAGAAGGAGAGTGTGGAGCCAGAGATTTGGAAGTTAGTGGAAGAACAACTAACTGAATACAAGGGATTAAAGAATCCCACAAGTTTTAAAAAAGAGGAAAGATTTTAAATTGGGCAGACAGATAAGGAAGTATGAAGAGAAAAGCAAGCAGAGAGTTGGTGTCCAAAGGTAAGGAAGTCTTTTTTTTTTTTTTTTTTTTTTAAATTGATTTATTTTAGCATTTTACTGACTTATTTTGCTTGTTACTGCTCTAGGAGATCTGAAGGACACTGACAGTTGGGTGAGAAGAGAGTTAAGTATCTTAAGTACCATGGCCTGTTGGGGAGAAAAGGAATTAAGTACCCTAAGTACCTTCCTAATGAGCTTACTTTTCAGCTTCAAAGCTCATTTTCAATTCTGCCTACGTCTGAGCATGTGTCTTTAGGGTATTCCCCATCTCCTGACCCTCCTCCCTCAACTCCACCTTCATGGGGGGACAAGGGGGTATAATGTTCGGGCTAGCTTTCCGGAGGGCCTTGGGAGCAGCCTTGGTCTCAGCAGGACAGACACCATAAGAATGGTTAAGAATAGAGTCTAGATTCTTTATTCTGGCCTGGTCTTGATCTTAGTGCAGGAAGCATCTTGTTATGGGACATTTGCTGCTGGATTCTTGGAGAGGATAGTCTCATTCAGCCCTGGGACCAACCATGGATCCATTTGTTCTCAGTAAATCTCTCCATTAATAAATTATTAAATTGTTCTCTAATCTCTGTCTTCCTCAGTTTCTCTGGCATTACATTTTGGAGCTCCCCAGCGAAATGTTAGAAAAGAGCAGGATTAGAGACTTTCTGGCCTCTGCCTTAGGCCTCAGAGTGGCTGCGGATCTGAATTCTTGGCCTCGAGAGGCCAAGGCCCCCTGGATTTTTTTTTTCCAGAGACTCTGGGGAAGAAAGCAATTTCTAGTCACACAGTCTTATGGTAGACACCCCCATTTCAGCCACAGGAGAGTAAGTCTATCAGAGTACCTTTTGGGGTACCACCTGTTCTGTTTGTATAAGACCTGTATAAGGTCTTATACCTATTCTGCCCTGTATGCTATCATCTGGATTCCCAGAACTATGAAATGCTGACGGGCATAAATTCTGGGAGTAGGGTCTTCTGGATGCAGGGTTCCCTGCCTGGGTGTCTAAGACACATCTGTGTGCCAGTTGGCACAACTCTAGGCATTCCAGAGTATAAATCTGGAAGTTTTTTTTTTTTTTTAAGACACCATCTGGCTTAAAAAAAAAGCTCCATTTGGATTATGGGAGGGAAGCCTGGAGCCCACAGCTTCCCTCAGGGCTATTCTTTCCAGATAGCCCCTGGTCTGTGTTAAATGTTTTGACTGCACAGTCTCTGTGTTCTGTGTGATTTGTCTGTCTGCTTTGTTCATTTAAGAGCTCTGTTAAGTTTAAGAACAATGATCAAGAAATTTGGGAATTGGTTATTTCAATGTTGCAACTGTCCTTAGTATAATTCTGAACTCCAGCTGGAGAAAACATTTGATTAGGAATTTTAGGATGATTCTAAATTTGGGAAATAATTTTACTATTGCCTTTGCATGCCATATTTGTTCTTTTGGGAAGTTTTAAAATTGTGGGAAATAATTTTACTGTTGCCTATGCAAGCTATATTTAGTTATCTTTAAGTATAAGATCTTAAAAGAACAATAGCTTGTTAAAGAAGTTCTGTTAACTTGCCTGAAAGGGATCATGTGCCTCTAATTAGGTAAAGTACGTAGCAAAAAGGATCTGACTTCTGAAGGCTCCAACTCTGGCCAAATTGGAGCTTAGGAGAAGTCCATTGGGAATAATGGCCACGTGGGGCCTGAGGGAGAGAAAGAAAAACTATGCTGTTTCATTATTTGAAATATGATAGGAAAAGCAGTTTTATATTATTGGGAATTTAAAGCTGTTTTTAGTTTGGTTCAGAGTTTGTTACCTATATTATAACATTGTAAATTATGCTTTAAATCCAGCTCTGCTGGACATGTGGGTTTTATGGAATCTTCCCCCCCCCCCATCTTTTGTCTTTAAAGGTGAAGATTTAAACTCCCCCCTCCCCCAATCTCTGCTACTTCAAGTATGGAGCATCTAGTTAGCCTGGGCTGCAGTTTAGTTCACCTTCCCTCCCCTCTGCCTCTTTGGAGGTGGAGTGGGGGGAAGGACAGCCGTGTGGAATCTGCCCTTTCCTCTAAACTGTTCCAGATGTTTTTGTTTGTTTGTTTGTTTTTATCAAGTTGTAGCCACCTGGTTCTTGGATAAAAGGAGCAAACTGGTTCATATAAATATAAGGTTATGGTAAATATCTGTTTAGGATTTATCTGAAACTTTGGTTAATGGGATTTGTTATTGGAGGTTAAATTTTTGGGCTTGTAGTTAATATTTCACTGCATTTTTTTCCTCCTGTAACTGATTTCTATAATCAAAGCAATGGTCAATAAGAAACTGTTAATGCAATTCAATTATGTCATACCTTGCTGTTTCCAATCTGGTTATCTGTAATCATTATACTCTAACCTAACAAAGAAAAGTTAGAACAGAGATAGAAATACTGGTCCACAAGGACTGCTGCAAGGTGTGGCCTCTAATTATAAACCTTAAAAAACTTGAATATGCAGACACAATATCTAATAACTGATAGATGACCAGGCTAAATACTTATTTGCTCAAGTATTTAGAGTATAAATGCTTTCTCTTTGTACCTGATGATGCTCTGATTAGTAGTTAATTTGGGAAGGGGGGTCTAATACCTGTCCCACACAAGAACACTATTGTAAATTCTTCACATGTGCCTTACCTCATATTTCAAACTAGGAATTACTACCCAGATCCCATCACATACTGCCTGTCTTCTTTTTTTTTTTAATTATTATTTTTTTTAGAAATTCATTTATTTACTTATTTTTGCTGAGGCAATTGGGGTTAAGTGACTTGCCCAGAGCCACACAGCTAAGAAGTGTTAAGTGTCTAAGGCCTTTGAACTCTGGTCCTCCTGACTTCAGGGCTGGTGCTCTATCCACCTAGCTGTCCCCTGCCTGTCTTCTTAATGGGTATAAGATGGATGGAAGGAAGAGAATTTGGAACTTAAAATTTTAAAAACTGATTATTAGATTTTTAAAAAATGTTTATATATTCCTTCTTTCTCCCTCTTCCCTTCTCCCCCCCTCCCCCAGAGAGCCAGTTGTTAAATATTTACTAGCATATCCCAGTGGTGAGAAGGTCAAAGTAAGGTGGCAATTTATTTTTTTTCTAGAAGTTTGGCTAAGAATTGAAGAGAGAAGGCAATCGTTTCAGAAAATCAAAGATTTCACTGATGCTGGACCAAGTTCTAAGCACTCTACATCATATTCTTCAGCTACTTTCATGGCTGTTGAACCGACTGTTATCACCCACTCCACTGGGACAATCTTCACATGCTGGGAAACCAAATTCACCAATAGGTTTTAGGCTTGTTGGTTATTCCCCAACTGGTGTAGCTTCTCTGCCATGATGGTTTACCAGGGTTCTGTGTACACTGTAGCTTCTTGGAGTCAAAAGTGAGAACTGGGTGAATCAGACGAGCAACAAAGGGTGATCCCCGAGTCCTCACACCAGAAGAGCTAGTCTTCTCTGAGCATCCCATATACCTCCTGCAGAATATAGGGCATTACTGTAACCCATTTCTCTATGGAATCCCTGAAATACAAAGAATAACTCACATTAATCTTCAAACAAACATTTTTTAACCAGGTCCCCATAATACCTATGACACCTTCATATTTGTCCATCGAGTCCCTTTTAAAAAGGAGTGGGATAATGAAATAGAAGTCTGGACTCTGTGATAGTACAAACAAAAACAAAAAATCCTAAAACTTTTAGTATTTAAAAAAAAATCAAAGTCAGATAAGTACAAAATATGTGTGGGGGGCTCTCAAAAAAAAAAAAGGAAGTTTGGGGATTTATTGGAAACCAAGCCTTTTCTTCCATAAGTCTCACATAAGAGATTCAAACTCACACAAACCACAGGTTGCTTATCAAGACAAGGTACTGAATGTCTGGCAGCTTCCACTTCTCAGGAAACACAAGTGAAGGCTGATTTTAGCCCCTGTGCATTACTGTACCTTAGAATACCTCTTAAGAACTGCTGAAAAGCTTCTTATGGGTTTTACCTTCCCCTCCATAATCTTGTTCCTCCTTGTACCCATACTTACCATTTAACTGGATGCCACCTGGTATCTGAGTTGGGCTTCCTGGATATATTATTATAAATTTTATTCTTATATTTTGTTTTGATCTCTCCACTTATATGTTTAACTTGATATTGTATAGAAGGCTTCTTGGGTACAGTGTATGCAGTACACAAGGGCAGGGGGAGGGTGGTGAGGGGAAACACTGACTAAAGGAGATTTTTGAGAGGGTATTACAAAGCAGCCAGGTAGCTAGGTGGCACAATGCATACAACTCTGGCCCTGGAGTCAAGAGAATATAAGTTCAAAACCAGCCTCAAACACTTACCAATTATGTGAGCCTGGGCCAGTCACTTAACTCTGCCTGAGTTGTGTAAAATGAGTTGGAGAAGAAAATGGCAAACCATTCCAGTATCTTTGCCAAGAAAATATCAAATGGGGTCACAAAGAATTGGACATGAATAAAAAATGACTGAATAATTATAGAGAGTTTTCAGTTAGCCAGATGTAACTCTCCTAATTGGCCAAAGTATGGATACGGTTCTTCAGACATTCTTCTGTGAAAGGCAGGCCCTTTTCTCCCCCATGATGTTTACCATTAAAGAAATCTCTGGTAGCAGATGTCTAAATCCTCAAGAACTCAGGAATCATTTATACCTTTCCTCAAGGCTAGAAACATTCCGTTCTCAAGATAAGGTCAAAATGCATACATGATTTTGATATAAAAGTGATACCATAAGGAAATTAGGAGAGCAAGGAATTTTTATTTTTACTTGTTTACTTGCCAGATCTATGAAAAAGGGAAGAATTTATGACAAAACATGAGAAAGAACATCATGAAATGCAAAATAAATCATTTTAATTACATTGAATTAAAAAGATTTTGCACAAACAAAGCCAATGCAACAAAGATTAGAAGGAAAGCAAAAAGATGGGAAACAATTTTTGCAGCCAGTGTTTCTGACAAAGGCCTCATTTCTAAAACATAGAAAACAAAGTCAAATACATAAGCATACAAGTCATTTTCCCAATTAATAGATGGTCAAGGATATAAAAAGGCAGTTTTCATTTGAAGAAATTAAACCTAGTTATAGTTACATGAGAAAAAAAGGCTCTAAATCAGAGAAATGCACATTTCTCCACCCCATACCTATCAGGTTAGCTAATATTACAAAAAAGGGAAATGACATGTTGGAGAAAATGTGGGAAAATTGGAACACTAATGCATTGTTATTGGAGTTGTGAATAGATCCAACCGTTCTGGAGAGCATTTTGGAACTATGTTCCCAGGACCATCAAACTGTGCATACCCTTTGATCCAGCAATATCACTACTAGGTCTGTATTGCAAAGAGAGCATAAAAGAGAGAAAAGGATCCACATATACAAAAATGTTCAAAGCAGCTTTCTATGTGATGACAAAGAATGGAAATTGAGGGGATGCTCATCAATTGGGGAATGGCTGAATAATAAGTTGTGGTATATAAATGGATGGAACACTACTGTGCTATAAGAAATGATGAGCAGGCAGATTTCAGAAAAACCTGGAAAGACTGACATGCTATTGGCTTGTTTGTGCTCAGGAAAAGACATAAAAGCCAGAAGAAAAAGCATCCCAGAAGTGGGGGATTAAGATACTTCAGACTGTAGTTTACCTAGATGAGTATAAACTGGATTTATCATATACTTCTGTACATAATCTGTGTGGGAGCAGCTAAGTAGCACCGTGAATAGAGTAACAGGCTTGGAATCAGGAAGATTCATCTTCCTAACTTTATAAATTTGACCTCAGTCACTTACTAGCTATATAACCCCAAGCAGTCACTTAGCCTTGTCTCAGTTCCCTCCTCTATAAAATCAGCTGATAGGCTAACACAAAGATCGATCTTACTAAATATATGCTTTATTAGTAGTAATCAAAATAATGCAAAGACATAAATTAATGTCAATAATTTAGGCTGTGAGAAAGATTGCAATCAGAATTACCTCTAACTATTGGCTGCATCTGATGACTATTCATTCCAATAATTCAGTTCTCACAAGAGAAGCAATTTAAATCTCTCAAGCAGGCTTATCAAGATGTTTTCTCAGCAGAATGAGAGTTAAACTCAATTCTCCCAAAATGTCTCTGCAGACTCTTAAAAAATGGTAGTTGATTCTCGTATGTTTCTCACAGGTACTTTGTTCATAATAATTAACTTAAGCATTTATCATAGTGTCCTAAATTTAGCACAGTGCCTGGCGTTAAACTAGTTTAATAATAGGCCTAATTTAATAATAAATGTTACTTGATTGATTGTTAATGCTCCAGGTCTCTTCAGGAAGCAACAGAAACATAGGTAGCAAACAGAAGCATAAGTAGCAAACAGAAGAGAACAGGAAAAGTCATAATGAGACTTTGAAAAGCACAGTGAAGACCAGCACTTTGGATGTCCTTGGCCCACAAAGAACTCTATACAATTCTATAATGCTATGTAGATAACTCCTGCAGTTAACAGACCTAGTCCAGAAATTTACCATCTCCACCAAGATAACCTTCTTTTGTCTCAAATTCAACTCTCAAAAATAATTTTGTTTTTTTTTTCTCTAAACCAGTTTCTTTTCCTGATTTCCCAATTTCTGTTAACAGTATAATTCCTCTACATACTTAGGCTACAAAACCTTAAAATTGTCTTTCTTTCTTCCCTCTATCCTAAATTCACCTAGTCACCAGATTCTGTTGATTATTTATTTAGAATGTATCTCAACTCTTTGCACACCCTTCCTGGAAAACCTTCCTTTTTCCTTCTGCTAAAAATGATTCCTTCTTCCTCAATTGTCTCAAAGCCTTTTGCTCAGACTTCCACTTTACTCTCATCACATTCTGTTTGTATACATGTAGTTATCTTGCCTTTATTAGATTATAAATTTTGACTTATCTTTATTAGATTATAAATTGACTAAGATCAGAGATTATGTTGTATTAGACATTGGAATGTGAGTTCTGCAAGGACAGACTGTCTTTTCTCTTTCTTTGTCTCCTCAGTTCTAACAATGAGTGCCTGAAATGTAGTAAGCTCTTAAATATTTATTGACTGACACTAAATTATTTCATCTTTGTGGGCTCAGTGCCTACTATTTGTCAAATTGAATATCTCAGCCTAGAAATCCCATCATAACTCATGCACTCATCCGCAGACCAAGGAAGGCTTTATAGATAAAATAGCCCCACGGCTAAGCCATGAGGAAAGAGGAAAGATTCTGAAAGGATGGTTCTCCAGCCAAAAGGACTGCATTTCTGGCACAGGGGAGAGATGGTATCAGTGCAGGGAGGCACTATCGCATGGTGAATTGGGAATAGGCAGTAGTCAACAGGCAAATGGCAATTTTGAAGCCTTAGGAGTCATCTGTGGAGCATTATAGGACTGTACAGGGCTGTTTGTGGTCCAGAGACATCCAAAGTGCTGATTTTCACTGCTCTTTTTTAAATCCTTGATTAATCTATTCATCTCTTTCTTTGACTTTTTTTCTGTTTGTTAAAGAGAGGACCTTTTGTAATAACAAGCAGCTTTGGATTATTACATGCACTGTATGATTTCCTAAGTGTGATCCAGCCTAACCCTTCTCTTCCCTGTCAGCTACTTCATATACACTTTGTCCTTTGGTGGTCTAATCATTTCAATCACGTCTGATACTTCGTGATCCCATTTGGGGTTTTCTTGGCGAAGGTGCTATTTTCTTCTATAGATCATTTATAGATGAGGGAACTGAGGCAAACTGAGTTAAGTGATATGATCAGGATCACATAGCTAGTGTTTAAGGCCAGACTTAACCTCAGGAAGATGAGTCTAAAGGAAGCCTTCCTTCCTTTCAGAAATGATTCCCAATGAATCAACAAAGCCAGAGCCCATTTGGAAGTCACTTTTTCTTTTTTTTTTTAAACAAACATGCAAATAATGCATCCTCCTGAGACTTGATTTCTTTTCTCAGAGCTAAGTTGAATCAGGAATTCTTTTCAACAATATTTAGAACAATATTTTATTGATATTTTATCTTTTATATAGTGAGGTGGCCCAGTGAATAGAGTAGCAGGTCTGAAGTTAGGAAAACACCTTCCTGAGTTCAAATTTAGCCTCAGATACTTACTGGCTGTGTGATCCTAGACAACTCAGGTAATTCCATTTGCTTCAGTTTCCTCCTCAGTAAAATGAGCTGGAGATAGAAATGGCAAATATTCCAGTATCTCAGCCAAGAAAACTGCAAATGGTGTCATGGAGAATCAGACATAATGAAAAAGATACTCTGCTGATCATCTCTGCCTCCTTGAAACTCTTTTCTCTTTAGGTTTTTGGAAAACCATTTTCTTCTGGTTTTCTTGTCCTCTATTGACTGCTATTTCTTTGCTTTACTGGGTTCTCCTTCCAGGAGGAGTTCTGTCCCAAATTCTGTCCTGGATTCTCTCTTCTCCTCCTTCTATACTGTTTCACTTGGTGATCTCACCAGCTCTCATAGATTTAATGACTATTTCTACACTGATGTTTCTCAAATAAATGTTTCCTCCTCCAACCACCTCTCTGCTGACCTTTAATCTCCCATCTCCAACTGCCTTTCAGATATCTTCTGAAATATCCAGTGTTTGTCCAGTGGACATCTTACACTCATCATTTTTCCTCTTAAACCCTTCCCCCTTGTCTCTAAGGGGCAACACCACCCTCCCAGTTTCTCAAGCTTATTTATCTTGTACATAGCTTGCTTGGTATATTTGTCTATAGCTCGTCTCCCATATTAGATTATCAGCTCCTTGAGGGCTTTCCCTCTTATATATAAAAAAAAAAATCTGCAAGATTTAGCATGGTCCCTGACACATGGTGGGAGCTTAAATGTCTGCTCATTATCTGAACCCTTTTCAGCTTGTTGGGATCTGCCAGAATTTTCACTCCATGTGCATGGCTTTTAAAATCTTGGGTTACAGCTATCTGACAATACTGCTTCATACTTTTCTGGCACTTTATATATGCTATCTTGTTAAATAAATCCTCACATTAACCCAGTGAGGTAGGTGCCCCTTATCATGCCCTTTTACACACGAGAAAACAGAATGATCATATAGCTGTTTTATATTGTGTGAGGCAGATTTTGAATTCAGGTCTTGATCACATCTAACACTTTATCCTTTCTATCTAGTTGTATGGAATTAAAGTAGATTGTCAGTGAAAATAGGAAAAGATAATATAATTAAGAAGGGAGAGGATACTTAGAAAGATTAGGTCCACGGAGGTGATAAGAACAACACTGACTGCATAGTCGTATTCATAAAGAAAAAACAGATGTACTCACTCCCATTACTTTAGATGCTGGTTGTAGAAAGAATTACCCCCAAGACAATAATTTCCACATTGTTTCCCTTAACTCTTGATTCCACAGCACTGTTGTGGACTTGTGCCAGGTTGTTCACTGAATTCATGGCATCCACCACCTATGTCGAGCATAAAGTAGAAAGACTTGGAATTTTGCTAACTTGTCCCATTTCTTGACATTCTAACAATCACTTATAAGTTGGAATAATCAGAGAAAGAAGCAGCTGGAGCTTTGATCTTATGCAATTTGTATTCTATCCATACATTGAACTTAGCTTGGTGAAATCACAAGAAGGGTCTATATGTAGGCATCAGCAGATAATTTTCTACATAAGGCCAGATCCTTAAGGTCACATAACTGAAAAAAGGCGTAACTAATACAGATTCCACTGTAAACAATGGTTAAGATCAAGTAGATGATAAACCCAAAGACTCCATTCTCGAAGAAGAATTCACTACTTGGCAAAAATTGCAGAGAAAATTGAAAAATAGCATGGCAGAAAATAGGCATTGACCAGCATTTCAAGGTAAGGTCAAAATGAGTTCATGGTTTAGATATAAAGAGTAATACTATAAGCAAATCAGAAAAGCAAGGGATAGTCTACCTATTAGATTTGTGGAGTAGGGAGAAATTTAGGCTAAAGAAAAAGTAGAGAATATTATGAAATGCAAAATGGATAATTTTGATTACATTAAATTAAAAAGTTTTTACAGAAACAAAACCAATGCAGCCAAGATTAGAAGGAAGCAGATAGCTGGGAATTATAGCCAGTGTTTCTGAAAAAAGCCTCATTTCTAAAATATAGATAACTGAGTCAAATTTATAAGAATATTAGTCATTCCCCAATTGATAAATGATCAAAGAATACAAACAATTTTCAGATGAAGAAATTGAAGCCATTTATACTCATGAAAAATGCTCTAAATCACTATTGGCTAGAGAAAAACAAATTAAAACAACTTGGAGGTACTACTTCACACCTCTCAGGTTGGCTGGAATGACAGGAAAAGATAATTATAAATGTTGGAGGGAAAGTGAGAAAACTGGGACACTAATGCATTGTTGGTGGAGTGGTGAACTGATCCAATTATCCTTGAGAGCAATTTAGAACTATGCCCAAAGGGCTATAAAACTGTGCATACGCTTTGATCCAGTAGTGTCACTAATGGGTTTCTATCCCAAAGAAATTATAAAAGAGGGGACCCACAAGTAAAAATGTTCTTTCTGGCAGCAAAGAACTGGAAATTAAGGGTGTAAAGTCCGGGCTAGCTCTTCTGAAGGGCTCAGAATCAGTCCTAGTCAAGATAAGCAAAAGTCTTTGCCCCACATTGTGGGCGCCAAAATGTAAAGTTCCGTCGTCTCTAAGTTACAATCCTTTTCTGGGAGGAGGTTTCTTTTCTGTATAATCTTTTCCTCTGTGAACAGGTTTCTTGGGAGGCTTCTGGAGCCTTCCCCTCCAAAAGTGTGGGATTGTTAGACTTGCAAATCCACAGGAAGTCTTCTCTTTGACTCAATCCAGACTGCTCTTCAGACTCAATGTTGCCTCTGTTTATCCTCCCAGAGAATGGGCTTGTGAGTACTCCTACAGCCAATGAACTTGCTCCTTTTTAAAATTGTGTAAACTCCTTTTCAGAACTCCTTTTAAAGGTGTGAACTAAAGGTGTAAACTTTGAGCTAGAGAATTGTTTAGACAATCTGAGTTAGCACCTTGTAATCCTAACATCTCCCCCTTTCTTTTGATTTAGAACATAAGGGTGGTCATAGCTTTGAAACATAAATCCATCAATATGGGAGGTATTATAATTACATAAATTACATAAACACATAGTAACATAACACATGCTAGAAGTGATGTAACAAATAACATGATCAAATAATCATAAATTGAGAATTTATACATGTCCATAAATCCATTGTCTATTAATTCATGTGTGAGAAATCCAATAATTCCTGCAAGTTTTAAAGTCCTTCAACAGTCTTATCTTGTGTTAGGGAATCTTTAACAGTCTCCTTATCAGCCATGCTCTTTCAGTGTCAGATATTTCTTAGATCTTCTCCTTTGTTTTGAGATTTTTCTCTTTTTCTGTCTCTTCTCCAGGTGCTTATTGCCACCCATCTGTTTCCTTCTGTTTGTTAAAATACAAGCAAACCCTCTCTCCCAGGCAATTAACCTATCTAATTTCCTCCTATTTACCACTTTCTAAATCTCTTCTCATCATCTGGCATTATAGCTGTTTGCACTGGACACAGCCCTGTTGGCTTAAAAGGCCTGTATTCTCCCCAAGTATAATCCCTTTCTGCCATGTGATTGCTTTTCTGCTGGTTGATCAAATCAGAGTCCTGACCTTCTAAAGGCTCTTTGGGTGCCCCATACTCCACCTATCTTTTGATTGATATCTTGGAGCTGGGCTTCGCCTCTCATTTCCCTGGAACAATCTACATTCGGAGGCCCAGTGGAAGCCCTTGTGGCATTTTGGACATGGGGTTTTAAGTCTTCTCTCACCCTGTCTTCTCACTTTATCTCCATATCTACATTGAGCTCTTAGATGTCCAACTTTTCCACACTGAAAACATCTACGCGTTTCTCTAGAAGTCCTTTGCCAGGAGGGAACCTGTCTTTCCATGTTCATCATAGTCTGGGTGTAAAAAGTATTTGTTTGCACTGTAGCACAGCGTCTTATGATCTCCTCTAAAGGAGCATCTTTGTCTAGTCCTGTTAGGATTACAAGGTGAGAACTCAGGTTGTCTGGACAGTGACAAGGTGAAAACTCAGGTTGACTTGACAGTTCTCTGGCTCAGACCTTTGGTTCGGGCCTTTAAAGGGAGTTTATACCCGAGAATTCTAAGAGGAGCAAGTTCATTGGTGAAAGTATTTCCCCACGCCCCATTGAATTCTCACATGCCTATTCTCTGGGAGGATAAAAGAAGTGCAGCATTGGGTCTGGGAGGATTCTGGGATAGAGTTGTTAAGCCAGGCAGGCTGAAAGGAGACCAGTCTGATTTGGGGAAGGACAAGAGCTGGAGGAGATTCAGAGCTCCCGAAACCTGCGCACAGAGGAAAAGATTTTACAGATCTCCTCCCAGAGAAGGATTATAATTGAGCAGACAACCGGACCCTCACAATTCAGGAACTTTACAAGTAGCATCTATTTAAAACCATCAGCAAGCATCACATATAATAGATACAAACTAGAACCATTCCCAATAAGATCAAGGCTGCCCACTATCATCATTTCAATTTTGCATTAGAAATGTTAGCTTTGGCAATAAGAGAAGAAAAAGAGATTAAAAGAATTAGAATAGGTAATTATGAAGACTAAGTTAGCACCCTAGAATAAACTGGAGTCAGGATAAGCAAAAGCCCTTGGTCTTTATTCTTGGTCTTTTGGGGTAGCAGTTAGGGGAATGGACACAGAAATCTCCACACCTTCTCTCTCTCTCTCCACTGCCAAAAAGTAATTCTTGCTTGTCTTAATCCACCCTCTGTTCCTTCTTACAATTCTCTGTCTACACCCACAGATCAAACCAGCACAGAATAGTTGGGCAGGGCCATTCTCTAAGCATATGTTAATAAAATATTGTCCAATTGGTAATTAGCCGTAAGTGCTCGGACCTCAGTGCATCTTTGTCAAAAATTAGAAAATTAATGGTATAGAGAACTAAATTTAGGAGTTCTCTAGGGTTACCTGTGGCTCCTTTCTTTTGTTTTATCTAGATGAGAAAGCATGCAGGCAAGATTTATATCTTGCATGTTCACTCACATAGTGGACTTCCAGGTCCTATTTTTGATGGAAATTCAAAGGCAGATAGCCTTCTAACCATGTTAGCCAGTACTCCTTTATTTCAGGAAGCACAAGAATCTCATTCTAAATATCATCAGGCTGCTCGAACTTTACGTTTACAATTTGGAATAACAAGAGAGGAAGGTAGAAACATAGTAAAAAGCCGTACAGCTTTTCTTCCTTTCTACCCTCCTACACTCCCTCCATGGAAGAATCCTCATGGTTTGAGACCCAATGAAATCTGACAAATGGATGTGACCCACTATAAGTCTTTTGGTCGCCTGTCTTTCATCCACGTGGTAGTAGATGTCTTTTCAGGATTCACTTTTGCAGTGCCAACGTCAAAAGAGACAGCCCGAGTGGTCACTGAATTCCTTATTTCCTTATGGGTGTGCCACAAGAAATAAAAACAGATAATGGACCTGCATATAGTTCTAAACATTTTGTGCACTTTTGTGCGCAGTATAAGATTTTACACACCACTGGAACACCTTTTAATCTGCAAGGTCAGGAAATAGTAGAGAGAAGAAACAGACATTAAGACACTCCTCCAGAAACAAAAGAAAGGGGGAGCCACAGGTAACCCTAGATAACTTCTAAATTTAGTTCTCTATAATTTTCTAATTTTTGGCATAGTCCCCATATAATTATTTTGCAAATCTCATTGGCATTTTCCTTAACCAAATGTCTGGTTATTATTTCTGTAGCTGCATTTTCTCCAATAGTTTTTTTGACAGCAGTTTGCAAATGTCCCATAAAATCAGCAAAAGGTTCATTGAGACCTTGCTCTATTTTAGTGAAAACTCCCCTCCCCCCCGATCTTTCTGTCCAGGGAGGGAACCCTAAGTTTTTACTGCAGCCTTAGCAATTTGCTCATACACTGTCATGGTATAAGTAATCTGTTCTGAATTCGCTCCATATTGACCTTCACCAGCTAATTGCTCAAAAGTGAATTGTGTGTTAACTCCTGTTTCCAAATTGCATCTGACTTGGATCTTACATAATTCATAAAACTCTGCAAGCCACAATAAGTTTTGTCCAGGTCCTAGACATGTCCCTGCTATGGCTTTCCAATCATTTGGGGTTAGGGCTTCACAAGACAAACCATTTAGTAACATTTTAACATAAGCTGATGTAGCCCCATAAAGGGTACAACCTTTTTTTCAAATCTTTAACTTTATTCAAATCTAAAGGTGCATATCTTCTCCTTTTTTGACCTAAAGAGTCAAACTCTTCAATCAGAGGATATGCATATATAAAATCACTTACGTCCTGTCCCTCTCTCTTAGCCTTAATCAATGCTTTTTCTAATCTTGTCATAGGCTTAGGCTGCTTCACAGGCGATTCTGTTTGTGTTACTGCCTCTTCCCCTCCTCCTTCTTGCTCCACCCCTGAAGGGTTAATTGAGGGAGGAAATGGGAAATGCTCCTGTTGCTCAGAATTGTACTTAACTCCATTGTTATCTGATTCATCCTTTTCACCTAGTTAATTGACACCTCCCCATTTTGTTCCTTCTTCTTTTTCCTTATTCTATAACTTATATAATTTCCTAAAGCCAGTTGAATTATATTGTAAGTTTGAAGTGTGTCTTTGGAAATTGAGTTAGGTCCATTTTTGTTATAGTATTGACAAAATTCCTCTCCTACTAATTTCCATTCCTTTAGATCCAATTCTTTTTCCAGGGAAAAACTCTGGACATATGACCTGCACAGTTTTTAAAAGTTCAGTGATCTCCAAAATTATAATCAATCCTTGGCTTTTCATAACCTTGATAATGCTCTCTAAACATTTTCCTTGAACAGAAACAAAAGGCTGTTTCCTAAAAATTTGCCCCATTTCACTGAAATTCTACGTTAGCTCTTTAATAAAGTTTACTTGTTACTCACACTTATTTCTGGGTCAGAGAGACTTTTCCACTGAAATATGGATCAGAGGCTTTTCCACTGAAATCAGGATCGTGTCTGTCCCTGTTCGGGCACCAAAAATGTCAAGTCCGGACTCCTCTGAAGGGCTCAGAATCAGTTCTAGTCAGGATAAGCAAAAGTCTTTGCCCCACATTGTGGGCGCCAAAATGTAAAATTCCGTGGTCTCTTAAGTTACAATCCTTCTCTGGGAGGAGGTTTCTTTTCTGTATAATCTTTTCCTCTGTGAGCAGATTTCTTGGGAGGCTTCTGGAGCCTCCAGCCAGCCTCTTCTTCTTCCTGACTCCTGGCTCTGAATTTCCTCCAGCTCTTGTCCTTCCCCAATCCAGACTGCTCTCCAGGCTCAATGTTGCCTCTTTTATCCTCCCAGAGAATGGGCTTGTGAGTACTCCTACAGCCAATGAACTTGTTCCTTTTGAAAGTTGTGTAAACTTCTTTTCAGAACTCCTTTTAAAGGTATGAACTCTGAGCTACAGAATTGTTTAGACAACCTGAGTTAGCACCTTGTAATCCTAACATAAGGGGATGTCCATCAATTGAGGGAATGGCTGGAAAAGTTATGATATATGAAAGTAATGGAATATTATTGGTCTATAAAAAATGATGAGCAGGAAAAGTCTGGAAAGAATTACAAGAACTGATTCAGAGTGAAGTGAGTAGAACCAAGAGAACATTGTACACAGTTAACAACAAGACTGTGTGATAGTCAACTGTGATGGACTTGGTTCTTCTCAACAATGAGGTGATTCAACACAATTGCCATAGACTTGGGGTGAAAAAACGCCATCTGCATCCAGAGAGAATTACAGAGAATGAATGTGGATTATAGTATTTTCATCTTTTTTTGGTTTTGTTTGCTTTTTCTTTTTCATGTTTTTTCCCCCCTTTTGGATTGGTTTTTCTTATGCAACAAGACAAACATATGAATATATTTAAAAGAATTGTACATTTTAACCTATATCAGATAGCTTGTTGTCTTGGGGAGGGGAAAGTAAGAAAGAAAAATTTGGAACATCAAGTCTTACAGACATAAATGTTGAAAACTATCTTTACATGTATTTGGAAAGATAAAATACTGAGAAAAAAAGAAAAACAGATATAAGGATCTGTGACTGTGCTGGTCCAAGGAACTAACTCCCAAGTGAAGAAATCATCAATTTAGCTTAACACCTTCTCTGCAACTAAATCTTAAGAAAGTTACCTAGATCAGTGTAGTCAAAACTCAAATAGAAGTGGGGGTCACAAAACTATAAGGATCCTTACAAGCACATATTGATTTAGGAAGCCACTTATTAAGATTGTCTGTGTTTCTATTTCAAAGTCCGATTCTTTTTGTGCAGCAAAACAACTGTTTGGTCATGTATACATATATTATATATAATTTATACTCAACATATTTAACATATATTGGTCAACCTGTCATCTGGGGGGAGATAGGAGAGGAAAAATTAGAACAAAAGGTTTGGCAATTATCGGTGTTGTAAAATTAACCATGCATATATCTGGTAAATAAAAACTAAATTTTTAAAAAATGATTAAAAAAAAAGATTGTTTATGCTCCACTGTTATTTGGCAGATATTACCCATTTACATTTTAATCTGGTTTGGGACACTTCTGTCCTAAATCATTGATGGAAGCAGTCACATAGTCAATGTACGTCAGAGGAAATCAGGAGTTGAAATGAACCTTTTACAGAGGAGTGTTTAAATGGATATATACATAAATACAGTGTAAAAATGCACACAGTCCAGTCCCTATGCCTACAAATGTATCTGTATGCATATATTTATCTGTGACAAGTGTTTAAGTTGAACAATAAGCTGAGCTCAGAACTGTGGGGTTAGGCTGGATCATTTAGTAAATTATATGGTGCATGTAATAATTCTAAGCTGCTTGTTGTTACACCAGTATTTTTCTAATCTTGCTTTATGGCTGCGAATCATGAAGCTTCTTGATGCAGGAATAAATAGAATTACAAACAAACCAAACAGCAGTGGAAAGCAACCTGGGGGCAGACGGGAATTATGTAGGTTATAGCACATTGCCAAGTATGAAGGTATATGTGACTGGAAAAGGATGTTTGAAGAATCATGTTTTTGGGTCTAGAAGGGATCTAGGAGGACATCTGGTCTAACCTCCTCATTTTACAGATGAGGAAACTAAAGCTCTAGGAGGCCAAGTGTCTTACCAATGTTGGTAAGCATTAAAGGCAACATTTGCAACCCAGTGCCTACCTGGAGATGAAGCAACAAATGCATGGCACGCTGGCATCTTTAACTTACAAAGTGAAACTCAGGAAAGGCTTCTGGGCCATGGGCTCTATGGAAAATCAAAGGAAAGTCTTTCGAGGTTGATGAAACGTTTCATCTATTTTTGGGTTTCAATGAAACGACATCAGTCCTGTGACAGAGATCATGATAATCAAATTAACAAATCGGCCAAAGCCTATTGAGTCCATTTTATATAAGAGGAAGTTAGAGTAACTTGGAGTGGTTCAGATAGATGATCATACAACTAATGGGATTTGAAGCAATATGATTCTTTCATACCCCACGTAGCCTGTCATGGGTTTGTGGAAGCATATAGAAAATCATACAAGATCAAAGATCCATCAAAGTAAGGGCCCCAAAGTCACTTGTTCATTAAAATTTATCTAATTAATACAAACTTTCCAGAAACATATTTGAAATCCACAAGCTACGTCTACTTGTCATAAATGAATTTCTAGAAAATGGCTCATTGGATAAAGGAGAACTTCAATGTATTAAGAGGTTGAGTGAACTACCAGCTAGGTTTTTTTTGTGATGGCCAGTCTGTACCATTTTGGCCTTTTCTTTATTATAAATCGCTTCTTAAATGATCAAGTTATGCAACAGTTAAAAGGCACTTATTGAACTGCTTGTACCAGTGAAGAATGGAGGTAGAGCACAGTGCGTTGGACAAACACGATCCTTATAAAGTGATTATTTTCAAAACCAAGTAACTCAACAATTCAGGACAACCAGAACCAATCACAAAGGACTCAATGTTAAAAACCCAGTAGTTTATTTCAAAGTATAAATTTCAGGCTTGTTGGACAAAACCCCACTACAGATAACACTTGTACAGACACTAATCTATCAAACATACAAAAACAAAACAAAAAAATCCCCAAAAACCTAATAAAAATAGGGCTTGCAGTAAGTAGCCCAACTTACAGTGGGCTTTAGGTGGGGCCTACATTATCTTATATTATTTACACCTTCAGCTGCAAAAAAAAAAAAAAAAAAAAAAAAAAAAAAAAAAAAAAAAAATCAGGCTCCAAGTTTCCTACAAAGTATTTATTTTTATATTCAGTTTTTAAATGGCTGATAAATTACTAAAGCCTGGATCCCCAAATGTAGGATGGTAGCCCAGAAACTTTATTTACAAACAAAACTCTTTAAACAGACAGCATTTAAATATAAAAAGTGAGTATTCGGCCTAAGTATACAACAAAAGAGAAATAAGGAGAAACTGATTTTAACATGATAATGACAAAATAATTTGAAAATGAAAAGCAAGATAAAACATTTCATTTCTGTTCTTGAGTTCATATTTATAGCACTTAAGACTCCCCAACTGTTGGCTCAAGGGGATGAATATTGATTAACAAATATGGCTGTCATAGAACAACCTCATCTGAACTCCTTTAAGTTGCCAACACTTGTATTTACCCCAAAACCCCACCAAAAGATAAGACGACTTTACAGTTTCCTAAATGTAAATACTTAGGAAGGCAGGTTCATAGCTTGCTTTTTTAGCTTGCTTTTGGATAGTGTTATTTGTGATTATCTATCTAATACTGGGACATGGTTATTCTGGGAATTAGAGCAAAACTAGGTTCACACACAGATCTGCATCATAATGAGAAATCACAGGATAGTGATAGAAATGGCCCAAGGAGAAGGGAAGCGAGGAAGAGAACACTTGGAGGTTTGAAGTAACTCTGTGTAAAGATCACAGTGTGCAGAGAAGGTGAAGGATACCACAGGCATTACTTTTTTTTTTTTTTTTTTTTTTTCTCAATTTTGTACAGTACTGGAAAACTTTCAGAGACCAAAGTTGATGAACACATTATAAAGATCATGCAGTACTACTAACACTACATAAATGGTAGTAGGTAGGACTTCATATAGTTTTCCTTTTCCATTTTAAATTACAGAAATTAAAAACCAAAAGCTAAGTTAACACTTAATAAAATCGAGGAAACTGTATAAAGCAATCAAGCCACTTTTGGAGCAGCTTTGCCTAAGGACATATGTACCTTAAGATTGCAAATTATCCCAAGTTGCTTGGTTTAAGAGGTTTCTTCAGAGTACTTATTACCAGCTAATATAAAAGGGAAAAGATGAGTGAGAAAAAAGAAAGGGTCACTCCCAGTGAACAGTCAGATTCCAATAGAGAAGAAACTATTTGCCACAACTCCACCATAAACAAGTTTTTGGGAAAGTATCACAGTATTCTTTATATTGAGAAATGGAGAGAAGATAAAGTTCTATTTATGGACAGGTGGAGTCCATATTCCATTTACATATTTACTGGCAAGAACAAATTTTTTGAAAGGAATAATCACACTTAAAACAGAGTGAACCATTAATTTGACAAAGTACAAAAATTAAAAAAAAAAAAAAAAAAAAAAAAAAAAAAAGAACAGAAAGAACAGCACTGCCACTTCAAAAATCAACTAAACTTTTACTACATTTCAAGTTAAAATCCTTAAAATTCTCAAGATTTCCAACAGGCAACACTTAGGGAGATGTTGCCATACTAAAAATGTAGCAACCTTGCATTCCCATAACGTGAAAATCCAGCTTATAATACTCTGTGAAAAGGTACCATGGAGTAAGGAGGTATCATGGAGTGTAATTCTTAACCAGAGCAGAACTGTTCAAAGTGGCTACTTCTAGTTATTTGTGATCTCAGCTTTTCCCTAAAAGTAACATCAAAAGCCCAAACTCTCAAAGTGAGACAAGCCAAGAATGAGAAGTGCTTTCAGTTTTAGACCAGACCCCTTTTTGCACATTCAATCAGCTGCTGCCTCCAGACCCTCTAGGGGTACTAGTCCGAGGGTTGGCTGCAGTTAACAAACAAAAATGCACTATCAATCCACTGGTTATGTCTAAACACTTGTAATCAGACCATTAACAACTAAAACAGTAAAATTACACATATTGAATATTGTTCTACATGAGGACTCAAAGTCCCTAATTTGCTGTCTCCAAGTTACTGCAATTCTCTTTGCAACTTCCTTCCACTGTTTGGAACAAGATAAAGCTCCAAGTATTATTTTTGTCCTATTTTATTACGGGAAACAAAAATTTAAAGTCATCTTCTGGATTATTAGCTGAGATTCCCAATTATTTGCCTCTCACAAAACACGCAATGGGAAGACAGGGCAAATAAGGAAATCTATTTTGCTTTGTTACCTGACTTCTATGTCTTCATACTAGGAAGGCTTTTGTTGTATTAGTGATAGTGATAAATGTAAATGTAAAGTCATATTGATTACTCTAGTCAGCCAAGTCAGCAAATAAGTGAATGTCACATATCCATTAAACAAGCCAATAGGGAACTTTGTCAAAGATGGGCACACTGTAGTCAGGAATTAAACATAAGCAATTCTTCTTGACAGTTTAAAAAAAAAAAATTTGTATGTACAAGTATGCATATCTTTATATACATATATAAAATAGGACATCTCTTTCAAATGAAATTTCTACCTCAGTGTTCTGTGGTGTGGCATTGGCAATTGCTTTACTGTCATTCTTAAAAACCCTCTAGAAATGACTACAAGGCCCATAACTGGCAAGAACTGGCTCTAAACATTTGCACTATAAAAACAATAAAAGAACCAACTGGCTTTATTACAACCCTACTTCTCATTTAGTCTTATTCCTTGAAAGTGAAAGGAAGGCATCAGAGCATTTACATTATTGGCAATCAGTAGTTAGAAAGGCTTTTATTCAGCACCAAGCCTATGTTGTTCACACTAACAGACGACATTACCTTAATCTGAAGTGTGAACGCGCTCAGAAGATAATTTCCTTACAGGCCCATCAAAGATATACAAAAAAAGGACAGGAGGAGAGCCAAGAAAGCTCTCCCTCTCCTATGCTTCAAGAAAGTTATAAATCTCAGAATTAGATTTTTGAAAATGAGATGGCCAAGAATAAAGCCACCAACATAGTAAATTTAGAAAGTTATTTCACAGATTCTATTCATAAGTCTTTTATAACCCTCTCCTACCTACCTCTTCCAATTATTTCCAACCCTCCCATCCCCAGCAACATATCTACTCCCAATATCTGTTTAATACCAATATGGTTGACATTTAAAAAAACAAACAAGTCATGATCTAAGGCTGAATCCCTTTGGAGCTAAATTATGATTTCCCAGGAGTTTTAAGTATGCTAAGTAAAACAACACAGAAAGATATAACTTTAATTCTGACCAAAGTATATATAAAATTTTATGAGGGCAGGTCTATCACCTTGGCACTATCAAAAGATAAGAAAAAGTCTTTATCTGCATGACTGCTTAGAATAGGTCAAAAAGAATGATGTGAGAAAAGATGTGAACCATTCTCCACTTGATTTATTTTAAAATAGCACACTGGTTGCTCCAAAACATTGAAACAGTAAATTTAACAAGTTTTATAAAGCTAAGTTTTGCGCCTTGGATCTTAGTTATTGGACATAGTTTTGCTACTCTAAAACCAAGAGAGTACTAAAAAGTTATGGTAATAGTAAGCTACAATTGCCTTATTAATCTCTGTTGCAAGTGGGCAAAGCCAATGCCAATAGATGTATGAAGGATGATGCTTTTAAAATAAAACCTGGTAAAATTTCAGTCCACATACTGCATGCAGTCAGCTTAACTGGTAGTAACAATCAAAATTTCGAACATATTATAATGCGGGAAGAGGGAAGACAGACAACTTATTCACAAATTTTGAGTAGACCCGATGCCATGGAATAAGAATCATAAAGAGTCTAAGGTTTTATTTCCCCTAACCACAAAATCTTATAATAGAAAAAAAAAAATCATTTTTTGAAGTTAGGGGAAATGGAGATGCTAAATGAAAATCTCAAAGGGAAAAAAGTAAACACAATGGAGATATGGCCATGTTTATTTTTACAGTTATTTTTTAAGGCACAAAATAAATTTAAAAGAATTGCTAAAAGAGACGGGAATGGCTGAGGGGGATTATTAATTAAGCAAATAATAAATAGGCTAGAGATGTTCTCAGATTCAAGCAGAAGAGCTTTTTACCTATACTAAAACTGACCAGAATTAATGTCCTCTTCCTTCATTAATATGTTTGCATTTTGAGAACATATCTTCAGCACAGAGAATGAGTTAGGTCAGAAGAAAAATATTCCTTTCCCTTCTCCCAGTCAAATCTTAAGCAGAGACTAGGAAAGGGACCCAAGTTAAGAAAGATGTGAAAAAAATCTATTTTATGTTTGGATTAGCCTACTGGAAAATTAATTTGCATGTGCTTTTTGTTTGATTGTTTCTTTGGATTATGTTTAGCTTCAGTTATGTAGTGCAAAGTATGAACCCACCCTCATTAAGAAGCAAAATCCTAACTTTTCATGCCATTTTCTCCTTGACCTTTACACTCTATCCTGAAACAGAGGTAAACCTGATGTAAAGAGGAGAAACTGCTGCAATGAAACAAACAAACAAACAAACAAACAAACAAACAAACAAACAAACAGGAAAGCAACACTCACATCCACACTTTCTCTCACACACTCTCATACATACAGAATGTCCCCCAAATCTCAAAACTCAAAGGAAGGTGCACATTTATATTTCAAAATCCTGAAGCTTGAAATGTCCAGGAAAATAGTTCTTGCTTTGTGGACTGAGAGTTTATTTTACTTCTGGATATAAATGTATGTAGTGTATTACACACATCTGTCCAAGAAATCTTGCAGAATGTGGATTTTACAGTGAATATCATGCACAAGATTAAAAACAAGACCAAAAAAAGGAAACTCTGAAAAGAGAGACAGATGTAAAGGCTCCAAGTGTTTAACTGCTCTGGGAAGAGATCACATCCGTTGACTGGGGATCACAGAAAGGTCCAAAACGTCCATAAATGTCCTTGGCTCGGACAGCAAAGTAGTACTTGCTGCCAGACACAAACTGAGTGAGAGTACATGCCATAGGCAGAGGAAGTGCTTTTACCTCCCCAATTTTCTTCCATTGTGATGGCATTGTGGCACTGGGATCCTCATGGTAAGCATAAAGGTGGTAGCTATCTACGCTGGCACAGCTACGGTCCACTTCCAGGACACTCCAGGACAGGACAATGCCATTCTGGCTTTGGACCCGAGCTAACTTCAAGTGTGGCTTCTGAGGAAGGGAAGTACTGGCAGCTTCAGGGGGCAGACGTTGTGGTTGAGGGGCTTCTGGTAGGGGTGCTGGGTGCAGAGGGCGAGATGGCTCCTAAAAGTCAAAAGAAAGGAGACAATGTTAAGGAAAAAGTACAGGTTCTTATTTTGAAGAGCTAGAATGGAGTTTGGAGATGAGCTTGCCTCATGTGCTCTAGTTCCACTTTAAAAACAGCATATTATAGCAGAAAGATCATTCCTTCTGGACTCAGAAGACCTGGATTATAAACACTGCCTCTGACACAGTAGTGATCACAGACAAGTCACTTAAAAGTCATGGAGCTTTCAAGATGCTGATTTGTAAAACAAGAAGGTTGGACTAGACAGATTTTGAGGGTCTCCCCTTCTAGTCCTAATGTGTAATCTCATAAACCTACTCATCTTACATAGGAGTAAACTAATTATGTTGTACACTTCAATACCAGCATACCTTATTCTGATTGTTTGAATTATCTAAAATAGCAGCATTGCTACTCCCACCATTAACATAGATTGTTTCCTTGACTTTTACAATCCTTTATAACTATTCCCTATGTACCAGCATGCTGGATGCTTTTCTCCATTTTGTATGTCAAATATACCAATATTACCATTTTGGCTATTTTGTTGTTGAAAAAACATAAGAAAAAAAAAAAAAAAAAAAGAAAACAGAAAAACAAAACAAAATAAAGCAAAACAAAGAGAACATTGTCATTTCCAAGCAGATTACCAGATCAATAAAGTACACACACACACACACACACACACACACACACACACACAAATATATTACATATTAGAAGAAATTACATTCATGAATGTCCAATTTTTTTTTTAAATTCCTTGTAAATTGTTCTTTGGTTCTCTGCTGTGCACCTTATTTACATTATTTTTATCCTCCTTCCACTCCCACTCCCCAGCAAGCTATATTTAATATATTTAAGTATACATATATACACATTCACACCCTCCCCCTACACACACTTTTTCCTATCCTTGCCATCTTTTTAATTAAATTGTGCTCCATAACTTGCTTTATTACCTAATCGTCCCCCCACCGAGATATCTCTCCCTTCTCTTTTTCCTTCATCTTTTGCTTCCCTGTATGCTCATCCCCCTTTTCTTATTTTTAAATAAATTTTGAAAGAAGCTAAACCCTTCATGGTATATATGTAGTGTTGCCTATTGAACCCATTCCCAAGGAGTAGGTATTCAGAACTACAAGCTTTCTTCCTCCCTTTAATGCCTCTTGTGTGTCTTCTTCCTCTGCACCTCATTTGTATAACATGATTGTTATTTTTGCCTTAACTCTGCCAATCTTTCTTTTGAGCTACCCTATTTGTTGTCAATCTTATACACACACACACACACACACACACACACACACACACACACACACACACACACACACACACACACACACACACTCATTCAATGGTTCAACTCATTGTTGAAGATAGCCCCGTTCATCAGAATTGATCATCATATAGTATTGCTGTTGAAGTATATAATAATCTTCTGGTCTTGCTCATTTCACTCAGCATGAGTTCATGTAAGTCTCTCCAGGCCTTTCTGAAATCAACCTGCTTATCATTTCTTACAAAAGAATAATATTCCATAATATTCATATATCACAACTTATTCAGCCATTCCCCAATTGATGGGCATCCATTCAATTTCCAGTTTTTTGCTACCACAAAAAGGGCTGCTACAAACATTTTTGCACATACAGGTCCCTTTTCCTTCTTTAAGATCTCTTTGGATATAAGTCCAGTAGTAACACTGCTGAATCGAAGGGTATATACAATTTGATAATTTTTTGAGCATAGTTCCAAATTGCTCTCCAGAATGGCTGGATGTATTCACAATTCCACCAACGATGCATCAGTGTCCCAGTTTTCCCACATCTCCTCCAACATTCAACCTTATCTTTTCCTGTCATCTTAGCCAATCTGAGAAGTGTGTAGTGGTATCTCAGAGTTGTCTTAATTTGTATTTCTCTGATTAATAGTGATTTGGCGCATCTTTTCATGTGGCTAGAAATAGTTTCCATTTCTTCATCTGAAAATTGTTCATATCCTTTGACCATTTATCAATTGGAGAATGACTTGATTTCTTATAAATTAAGAGTCAATTCTCTATGTATTTTGGAAATGAGGCCTTTATCTGAAGCTTTGACTGTAAAAATGTTTTCCCAGTTTATTGCTTCCCTTCTAATCTTGTCTACATTAGTTTTGTTTGTACAAAAACTTTCCAGTTTGATATAATCAAAGTTTCTATTTTGTGATTAATAATGATCTCTAATTCTTCTTTGGTCACAAATTTCTTCCTCCACCACAGGTCTGAGAGGTAAACTATCCTATGTTCTTCTAATTTAAATATAATCTCATTCTTTATGCCTAGATCATGAACCCATTTTGACCTTATCTTGGTGTACAGTGTTAAGTGTGGGTCCATGCCTAATTTCTGCCATACTGATTTCCAATTTTCCCAGTAGTTTTTGTCAAACAGTGAATTCTTATACCAAAAGCTGGGATCTTAGGGTTTGTCAAACACTAGATTATTAAAGTTATTGACTATTTTGTCCTATGAACCTAACCTATTCCACTGACCAACTAGTCTATTTCTTAGTCAATACCAAATGGTTTTAGTGACCATTGCTTTATAATATAGTTTTAGATCTGGTACAACTAGGCCATCTTCATTTGATTTTTCTTTTTCATTGGTTCCCTTGAAAGTCTTCCAGGTGAATTTTTTTGTTATTTTTTTCTAGGTCATCAAAATAGTTTTTTTGGGAGTCTGATTGGTATAGCACTAAATAAATAAGATTCATTTAGGTAGTATTGTCATCTTTATTATATTTGCTCAACCTATCCAAGAGCATTTAATATTTTTCCAATTGGTTAGATCTGACTTTATTTGTGTGGAAAGTGTTTTGTAGTTTTATTCACATAGTTTCTGACTTTCCCTTGGCAGATAGATTCCCAAATATTTTATACATAATCGGCAGTTATTTTAAATGGAATTTCTCTTTGTATCAATAACTGTTGCATTTTGTTAGTGATGTATGAGAATTGCTGATGATTGTGTGGGTTTATTTTGTATCCTGCAACTTTGCTAAAGGTGTGGATTATTTCTAATAGTTTTTTAGTAGCATCTCTGGGGTTCTCTAAATATACCATCATATCATCTGCAAAGCGTGATAATTTGATTTCCTCATTTCCTACTCTAATTCCTTTAATCTCTTTCTTGACTGTTATTGCCAAGGCTAGCATTCTAATACAATATTAAATAGTAATGGTGATAGTGGGCAGTCTTGTTTCACTTCTGATCTTTTTGGGAATGGTTCACCCAGTTTATCCCCATTACATATGATGCTTACTGATGATTTTAAATAGATGCTACTGACTATGTTATGGAAAAGCCCATTTATTCCTATACTCTCAAGTGTTTTTAATAGGAATGGATGTTGGATTTTATCAAATACTTTTTCTGCATCTATTGAGATGATCATATGGTTTTTGTTAATTTGGTTATTGATATAGTCAATTATGTTAGTTTTCCCAATATTGAACCAGCCCTGCATTCCTGGTATAAATCCTACCTGGTTATGATGTATTATCCTGGGGATGATTTTCTGTAGTCTTTTTGCTAATATTTAAGATTTTTTGCATCAATATTCATTAGGGAGATAGATTGAAAACAGAGAAAGAAAATTAAAGACCAATCCATCTGGTTTAGGTATCAATAACATGTCTGTATCATAACAGGAATTTGGTAGGACTCCTTCAATCCCTATTTTTTCAAATAGTTTATATAACATTGGAGTTAACTGTTCTTTAAATGTTTGGTAGAATTCACATGTAAATCCATCTGGTCTTGAGGGTTTTTCTTAGGGAGTTGATTAATAGCTTATTCTATTTCTTTTTCTGAAATGGGACTATTTAAGCAATTTACTTCTTCCTCTTAATCTGGGCAGCCTATATTTTTGAAGGTAGTCATCCATTTCACTTAGGTTCTCAAATTTATTGGCATAAAGTTGGGCAAAGTAATTTCTAATTATTGCTCTAATTTCCTCTTCATTAGTGAAGAGTTCTCCCTTTTCATTTTTAAGACTAACAATTTGAATTTTCCTCTTTCCTTTTTCTAATCAAACTTACAAAGATTTATCTATTTTGTTGGTTTTTTCATAAAACCAACTCTTAGTTTTATTTATTAATTCAATATTTTTTAACTTTCCATTTTATTAATTTCTCTTTTTAATTTTAGAATTTCAAGTTTAGTATTTGTTTTTTTAAAAAATTTTGATCTTTTTCTAGCTTTTTAAGTTGCAAGCCCAATTCACTGATCTTCTCTTTCTCTATTTTATTCAAGTAAGCCATTAGTGATATAAAATTTCCCCTTATTACAGCGCTTTGGCTGCATCCCATAAATTTTTTCTCTTTTTTTAAAGATCAGCTGTTTTTCCCATAAGGCATTTTACATTTTCTTTATTTTTTCATTCTTTTTGGATCTGACTGGTTCCTGTTGTCTCACAGAATCCAGCTTCTTAAACTGTGAGTCACAACTTCAACATGGGTTCTTTTAACTGAATAAGTGGGTCATGGAAAATGGGCCACATAAAAATTTCTTGGGTGAAAATGGGTCATGAGTTTTGGAAAAGTTTCAGAAGTCTTGTCACAGTATCACTAGTTTCTACTTGTCCAATTCTAACTTTTAAGAAGTTGTTTACCTAGATTTTGTATTTCCTTTTTCATTTGTCCAGTTCTTTTTTTTAAGCAATTGTTTTCTTTTTCCCAAGATGCTCTTTTTTCGTAATTCTCTTACAATGTCATCATCTTTCACCCTTGCCAACATAGCCAATCTATCTTCTCTTCCTGCCTTTTATACATTTCCTTGATAATAACTTTTATTCCTATTCTTCTCTGAGGTTTCTCATTGTTCCTATTGCCGACTCATTGTCAGAATGTTAGGATTAAAATAGATGGGCTTTTTATTTCCAAAGAAGTGTTGCAATTTGCCAAAGGTAATCTATCTGTTTTCTTCCTGATCAACTCTATGCCCAATCCTTTGTCCATCTGTAATATCTATTTCATACATACCAACAGACAATCACTGTTTTCCTTCCAAATGCATATCATAATCTGGACAATAGAAACTCCTTACCATTTAAATTATGGATGGCCATGTTCTGATCATTCTTGGATAGTTACAAATTTCTCCTATGGGTTTCTGTAATGTTTAGGGACAATAGTAATCTCAAAATCTTCCTCTATTTCAGATACTTACAAATCAATTCCTCAATTGTATTTCTCTCTTCTCCAACACAGATATCCTTTCTATATACTTTGTCTAATCTGGCTGCTTTTCCTATCTATATTCTTTTTAGTGTCATTTTTGCCTCTTCTAAAAGAATATCAAGACTGTGATGTTAAGATCCAATTTTAATACTTTTATTACCTTTGATGGTGAAAAATATGTTGCTAATGATGAATCTTTATATTAACTTTTTCGATTTTTCTTCTATCAATTTTCATCCTTGAATGCTTTGGGGATGATTTTTATTTAGCTGAATTTCTAATTCTTCAAAACAAGTTTTGCCTACCAATGTTTCTGTTTATATTGCTTTTGACCATGCTCTCTCTTCTTAGAAAAATAAGTTAAATGTTTGCTAAGTAGGGTGCTTTTGGTTTCTTGCTGGAGTAACAGGTTTTTTTAACAGCTAAATTATCATGTAAAATTATTGTCATCAGCATTGATGTCATTTCTGATGTCCATTTCCCATTTCTTATTGCTAAGACAACTCATTTAAGCAGTTAGAGATTGAGCTGATTTTATGAAATAAAGGAATGAAACTTGTATGTAGTCTCAACAAGTCTTTGACACCTCTCATTCCTTTTTCCTGAAATATGGTTCCCTATAGATAGCATTATAGAATTGATAAATGTCTAGATCGAGAGATAATCCATTTTTGTAACATGAACCAGTTTGGCAAGTCCACTGTGGTAGATTCCTTATCAGAATGTTTTCAAATGCATAAAATAAAAATACACAGGAGTTTGACAAAGGAAAACAGTTATAATGGAATAAAGATTTTCCCCCCACCTAAGTTCATAAATGATTTGAAATAATCTATGAAGCCCTATTCTACATTAAAGCCCTAGGTTCAAGTCCTACCTCTAATACTTAGAACTAGTAACCTTGAATAAATCATTTATTTCTCTAGGCTGCAATTTTTCATCTGAAAAATGAGAAGTTAGAAGTAGGATTTGAACCTATTACCTTTGAATTTAGAGTACAGATCCACAGATCATAGATTTCATACCATTTTGCTACTTAGAAATGATGAAGGAATTAAAGAGAATCAGACATTTCTGTAGATTACACATATGCAGGATCAGAAATTATTCTGCAAAATAGCTATGGAAGAGGGTACACAACTGTGTTAATTGGATAATTATAAAATCATCATCCAACTTCAGCAGGGTCTTCATTGTATCAGGGAAATTATTTTCCTCACTGTCCCTTCTATTCTCCAGCTTCCTACACATTCCTGTACCCTGCTGTCTCTCAGCTGAACTGTTCATCTCTAAATTTTCTGAGCATATTTTGAGGTTATACTATGTGAACTCTCCTATTCTCTTTTTTTCATCCCTGAAACCTTTGAAATCACCCCTCATTTTATCTTCTTTTGCTTCTATTCTCAGGCAACAAAGTAGCTCTTTTTGCCAAGCTTCTTCTACATATATACTTGATCCCATTCCTCCTTCTTTTCTTCAGAAGGTTGGAACTCTCTCTATTGGTTCCTTAACTACAGTCTTAAAACACACCCAAGTCGTCTTCAACCCTAAAACATCCTTAACTAACAATTATCAAATTTCAACAATTCTGCTTTTCTAAAATCTCTCGTAACACTCCCTTGTCATCTCTGGCACTGGTACTATCCTGGTACCAGCCTTCATCCCTTCATGTCAAGATTGCTGCAATATCTGCTGGTAAGTCTGGCTGTCTCAAATTTTTCCTCTCTATAATCTATGCAGCTGTCAAAGTGATCTTCTAAAAAGCGATCTAAAAATCCTGTTCTGACCAATGTTATACTCCCTTCACCCCCACCTCAATAAAATTTAGTACTTTTCTATCACTTCCAGAATCAAATATAAAATCTACTGGTTTTTAAAGGCCATAATTTTGTCCCTCTTTACTTTTTCAGTCTTTTCTTCATGAAATCCCACCTAAAATTTCATCTCCCACAAGATATTTTTCCTGATTTTATTTAATGCTGGTGCCTTCCCTTTGTTGATTAGGTATAATTTATTCTGTATATTTCATGTTTATATATAGTTATGCATAAGCTCCACTGAGTTTAACTAGATTTTCATGCAATATCTTTCCTTTCAAATGTTCTACTTTCCTAAACTTCTCGATTTTCTATTAAAGGCACCATCATTCTTCCAGGCCCCAAGGTTATTAACCTAGGTGCCATCTTATTCCTCAACTTTCCTCACCCCACATACCTACTTAATTGCCAAAACATCTCTTTGAAGTTGAGCTACATTAGTTTAAATCATTATTTCTCTTCTCACATGCTAAGATATAGCTTTGCACACAGGATTCCATTTGTCTTTAGATTTGTACTGGTCAACTCCCTCCCCATTCTCATGCCAGCGATGCACTTTCTCTTCATTTAAGACACAGCTCAAACACCTGTTTCTACACAAAGCTTTTCCTGACCTTTCTTTCTGTTAGGCTAGTTAATGTCGTTCCTTCCAAACTACCTTGTACTTATTCTATTTATAGATAATCTATACATATTTAATATGGGTGCCTTTTTTTTTTTCATATTAGAATGTAAGCCCATTATGAATAGAGATTATTTCATTATTTGAATTTATGTCCCTGGTACCTAGAATATGGTTGGCATTTAATAACTCCTCATAAACTTTTATTATTTATTGTATCCAGGAGGCTATTTGATTCTGTTAACAACCCAGTATGTAGTATTTGTAGTAAATTTTCTAAATAGTATCTTAATAGTAAATTCTTGACATATAAACAAATCAAAGCTAAAGAAGTCTTATGCTATTTCTAAAGAATAGGTAATTGTGAAAGAATAAGTGTTTCTACTGTACCTTAAAGTAACCAATGAAGAACCAATTCATTTCAGTGGCATTTCTAATGTCAATGACATCAAAACAATTCTATCTTTCCTTCCCTTCCTCTCTCTCTGTCATCCCCCCTTTCCCCATTCCTCTTCATTTCACTTTCCCATCCCCCCCCCCCTCAGAAGCTAATGCTCTATACAACTAAACTTATTACTTGTATAGTTAATGATCTAGTAATGCCAAGAAATTACTTACAGGATGCACCTGTGGGGGTCGGTGATGTACTGTTAACTGAGGCCCTGTTGATCCAAGGGTTAGTCCATTATTTACAACATATGTAGCTGCTTGCGGCACTCGCACTGTGACCCCTACCAAAAGAAATAAAAAACATAATCATCAATCTATTCTAGAGGTGTTGTGGAACTTTGATTAAAGAATGTAGTAAATGTGAAACCAAAGAATCACATTAAATCCTAATTGTTCAAATTTTTTAAAAGCCAGAGGAAAAAATGAGGCTTAAAATGCTTTGATTCCTTATATTTTCACAGAATATTAAAAGTTAAAAGGAACTTCAGGGGGCTTGTATTTAAACATGTAGTTGGAAAAGAAACTTTATACATCACATTTGACTAGTGGTCATCTAGATTTTATTTAAAGACCTTTCATGAGAGAGAAGGCATGACCTCATAAAGTAGTCCATTTCTGGATAACTCTACTGTTAAGTTTCTTACATTAAGATTAAACCTGCATTTTAACAGTTTCTAGTCATCTCTAGTTAGTTCTGTCTTCCGGGGCCAAGAACACATGCAATTCTTCTTCCATATGATAGTTTTTTTCTTTCATTTTGTTTTTCATGTGATAGTTTTTCAGACATTTAGAGATAGAAAATCTGAAGGCTGAAGAAATCTTAAAGACCATCAACTCCAATTCACTCATTTACAAGTTAGAGAAAAGCCCAGAAAAGTAAATTCACCAAAATGCAGTCTTGCTCCTTACTTGCTCCTTAGGAACTTGTATGCAGGCAAAGAAGCAAAAGTTAGAACTAAACATGGAATAACTGATTGGTTTAAGCCTGGAAAAGGAGTATGATAAAGCTCCATGTTGTCACCTTGTTTATTTAACTTATATATGGAGTACATCATGTAAAATGTCAGTCTGGATAAATCAAAAGCCAGATCAAAATTATGGGGAGAAATACTATTAATCTCAGATATGTACAAGATACCACATTGATGGAAGAAAGTGAAGAGAATTAGCCTCTTGATGAGGGTGAAAGAGAAAAGGAAAGCTAGTTTGAAGTTTAATATTGAAAAAAAAAAAAAAAAAGATCTTGACAACTAGTCCCATCACTTTCTGGGAAACTGAGGGAGAAAAATGGAAGAAGCTGAGCCAAATTTTGTATTCTTAAGACTCAAAGATCATTGCAGATCAAGACTACAGCCATGAAATTAAAAAATTCTTGCTCCTTGGAAGGAAAGCTATGACAAACCTAGACAGTATACTAAAAAGCAGAGACATTAAACGTTGCTGACAAAAGGTCATACTAATCAAAGCTATAGTTTTTCCAATAGAGATATGGCTATGAAAGTTGGGCTATAAGGAAAGCTATCACCAGAGAATCAATGCTTTCAAATTGTGAAGCAGGAGATTTTTGAGAGTTCCTCGGACAGCAATGAGATCAAATGAATCAATACTTAAAAGAAATTAATTCAGGCTATACATTTAAAGGTCAAATGTATATCTGAAATATAAAGAAGCTGAAGCCAGATAATGAGAAAACCGGATTCACTGAAATAGAACCTAGTGCTGGAAAGATTGAAGGTAAAAGGAAAAGGGAACTTCAGAAAATGAAATAAATAGTTTCATGAAAACCACAAACATGAACTTGGATAGGCCTCAAGAGATAGTGGAGAATAGAAGGGCCTAGAATACTATGGTCCTTGGGGTCATGTAAGAGTCAGACTCAAGTGAGCAACTGACTAAGTCCCTAGATCTGAAATAATACTCTAGGGGAAAGATTCTTAACCTGAGATCAATAAAATTCACCATAATGCAAAGAAGTCCATTACACAAAAGTGGTTAAGAAATCCTGCTCCCGGTGTAGAGGAGAACAGGACGATCAAATCTCTAGATCTGGCTACGATGCTCCTCTTAATGTGGCCAAAGAGCACACAAGCTTTCCTGACTGTCAAAATCATACAATTGAGTCATACCGAGTATCTGACTGAGTAGTTCATTATAAGTCTTAAATATTTTGCCCAGACTGCAAGTTGATTTTTTTTTGTGTGTGTATGTTTGAACTAGATGTAAAACACTGCATATGGATAAAGGGACTGGTGGCATACTTCTCAAATTTTCAGATGACATAAAGCTGCAAAGAATAGTAAATATCCAAAGTCAATATCCAAAAGGATATAAGAACAAGTTAAATGAAACTTCATAAGGATAAATGTAAACTCTTGAGCTTAAATTTTAAAAATTAACTTTACAAATTTAAGATTGGGAAGAGAGGTATACTTAGAAAAAAGATTATACTTGAAATTTTACTAGCGAATACTGTGATATGGCAGCCAAAGTAATATAATTTTGAACTCTGTTAATAGAGGAAAAGTAGCCAAGACTAGTCAGGAGAATGTACTCTTGTTCCCTGGTCTGGGCTTACCCTAACTAGCAGTGTTTAGTTTTGTGCATTCCACTTGAAGAACATTAATTAGCTACATATGTATAGTGCACCCAGAGAAAGGAAATTTGGATGGTGAAAAGTCTGAAGTCCAACCCATATATAGATGGGAGAACAGAAGATTTAGAAGGAGACATTAGAGTTGTCTTCAAGTTTTGGAAGTACTGTCACATGGAGGAAGGATTAGATTTCTCTACAAGATAACTAGAGCATGGAACTAGGAGTGAAAGGTAAAAGTTGCAGAGGAGTTAGTATTGATATAAGAAAAAATTAACTAAAAAGAGATTACATTAGGATGATGGGGATGGATTCTTCCTTTCAATACAAGTTTTTCACACAAATGCAGCAAGGAATGTTACAGAAGGGATGAATTTTTGTTCAGATATGAATTTGACAATATGGTCTTTGAAGACCCTTCTATAATATGAGGTTCCATGATTCTTTGTTTCTATAACAAAGTTTTAATCCTAAGAGAATATCTCACCAATGAATCAAACACATGACCTTTCATTTCCTGTCAGAGCAAAACAAAAATACAGGAGAAAGAAGTGAAAAGTGTAAGGAGAATTTTAAAAAGCCTAGCCTTGTGAAGCAATCCCAAACCTTTCATCAGATGGTTCTTTTTTCTTCCCCCCCCCCCCCCATCAAGTCTTAAAATGTAATACAGCTACCTAAGTCTTTTTTCTTTATCTCCTTCCTTCTCATTTACTATTCCTCTCCTGAAACTGAAGAATATTCCACATGTTATCAGAGACTGTGTGTCTTGTTTTCTGAATGTGGAGAAAAGATATTTACTTTTAATAAGAATAATATCTGATTCTATTAGAGTCAGTATATTTTTATGGATATAAACAAATATATTTTTAGGATAAATAATGGATGCTTAAATTTTAGTTCTGTGGTTGAATTGATGTGTAACAAATCAGTTAACCCAAAGCTGAGTGAAAGAGAAGTATGCAGATAATGTAAAAGACCAAATTTTCTGTAGTTTAGTTTCTTGTTGAAATGAAAACAAAATTTTATTGGTCTCTAAAGACAATTTTGCTGTTTTATCTTTAACATTATCCTTTTCTAAACATTAGTCAATTATCTGTAACTATTTTAAATGGTGTCCCCTTACCATTTGGAGGATTGACCTGTCGAATAGGTACAGTAGAGTTTTGCAAAACTGCTCCTCTTACTGGAGCTTGGGCTGGTGGTGCAGGAAGAGTGGTATAAACCACTTGGTGATTTGTAGGAACTCTTGGAATAGGGAGTCTTGTAGTAGCCTGAGTCACTGGCCGGTGTGTTACATTGACGGTGGTTGGAGCTGATGGGAAATGGAAAAAGACACTAACAAATATGCAACCAACAACAACAACAACAAAAAAGTTTTACTATAATAAAAGCCAACATTCTTGGTGTGAAAACTAACCTGAAAGCATTAAAATGAGATCATAGATAAATCTGAAAAAATGTCAAATACTTAAACACATACAAGAATTTTTGAGCTAACAAAAATTCACAAAATATCTTTTGTCATATCTTATGCTACTGAGTCATATATAACATCACAGAGAAATTCTAAGCTCAGGAGCTTCCCTCTTTTCCATTTTGGAAGAAAGAAAAATACAGGATAATATATCAACAGAAGGGAAGTAGGCTTCTATATTTGGAAAAAAATAAGAGAATAGCATCCTTCATTCAACAATTGCATGAATAACTTTTTATTAGTAGGAAAAGTCCATTGAAGGCTTGTTTTCCACTATGTTAGATTTAGGCTATGAGCTCTTTATTAAGGACTCAATAACTAAAAGTCTTGCTCTCCCCCCCACCCAACTGACTTTAAAAAAAGATAAGATTAACTTCCCTTCTCTTTGCTACTCAAGTTTACCTTTTGTTTTAAAAAATTGATTTTTCCTTAGACCAAAGCTCAAGATACCTAACAACTACAATATTTTCTTCTTTTCTTTACCCTCTCCTGCCTCTTCATTTCACTTTTTCAATGACAACTCCACTGAATCTTTTATTCTCACTAATAAACATCCCTCTTTCTTCCACCTTTTCCCTGTTATTTCTGCATTATTAGTCACTCCAATAGCAAAAGAAGAATTAAGAAGAAAAAAAAAACCCCTTAAGTTCAATAAAAACTGACATAATGAAAAGGAAAGCAACTAAGATCCATTAGCAAGAAACCTCAGAATTTAAACTATTTCCATAGAAACTGTTACATAAACAATCATTCACTTGACCATTTATTAAATCACTTACTTATGGCAGCCACCTACTGTAAAAGCACTGTGATAGGCAAAAGAAGAGATACAAACATAACAAGCATAAAGTCCTTGCCTTAAACCATGGTTGAGTAACTATTGTACCATTGAAACATATTCCAGCAATTAAATACAAAACAAAAACACAGCTACAAATAAATTTAAGAGATCATTTAACTGACAAAAGTAAATACATTCATTAAATATAGCTTCTTTCACAAAAATTTGACAATTTAGAATCATCAGGAATAGCTAATAGAGATGAATGATTTTTCAGTAAGTAATTTGATAAATGTTATATGAAATATGTTAATCACTTTTGCATTTTCACAAGTTTATGTCATGGTCTAGTGACCTATGAAAGTAGTAGAAGGAACAGTGATAGAAATCATTTCACTCTTAATCAAACATACAAGAACACAAACTATTTTAAAAGTCACATTCTGTGCGTTTGGTTCTAACAACAACAAATCAAAGTACATCTCCAGAAAATGAAATTTCCTCCCTTACTTGTACAGCTGAGATACTATGGGTATCAAACATACATAGTCAGATTTATTGATATATTACTTAATTTTACTGAACTGCTTTTTTATCTCTCTCTCTTTAATCTTTGCTTTTATTTCTGGTTTTAAGGGAAAAGTAGAAACGATACAAAAGATATTAAAGCTGATAAACATTCAAGTTGGAAAACTTAAATCAGAACATATTCTGTTGTAGCAGGTTCACAAAGGAAATGCTACCTTCTTGGCTAGCTTTCATTCAGTTCTGGGTGGATAGGTTAAGATGTTAAAATCCTGAGTTATCTCATTAAAGATTTCTTGAGATGGAGTGGATTTGGCGCTAGTGAACATCTCCTTTGGGAAAGGAAAGCACCAAAATCAGTTTAACATGTGGATAGTAGATCTCATAAACTTTTATCTCACATAAACTTTTACTTCTGAAAAGAGAAATATTAATCAAACTTAATACTAAACTATCTCATTCTTTTCAACTTTTTTTATTCCCCTATATGACATCCCTCCACGATGACTTCAAATTCCCTAAAAATAAAAAGCAAACCCCAAGATTTTATTTCATCCAATTAAAATTAAATAAAGCTACAAAACAAATAATACCTGTGGGTAGTAGGTGTATGGTCGTTTGGGATGGTCCACTTGTTGGCACCCCAGTCTGCTGCAAAGGAGCAGGCTGCAAGGGTTGCAATGGACGAGGAAGAGGCTGAGTAGGCTGACTCACCGCTGATGACACAGATGTATGATTTGGTTTTTTTGGATCTGTTAATGAAAGATTATTCATCGTCAGAAAACCAGAAGGCGGGGATAAGATAAATAATTTCTCTTTTCTAGGTAATGAGAATATAATATGTAAGCACCCTCTGAGATGTCAACAATTGCTTTCTAATCACAAGTAGCAAAGTACCACTTCCACTTTACTTAATTGAAAACTGAGCTGTGATGTGATTATAACAAATATAATCTACGGTTGCATTTAGGTTTAAGAGTGAATTCTATCTCTTCAGATTAAAGCCAAGAATCTTGTTGACTGCAACAACTTCATTTTGAATTAAATGTCTGCAAAATCTTCTTTTACAAATGAAACTAACATTTCCAGGAGTTTCTAATAGCTTCCCCAAGGGCCTTGAGCTTCAAAATCAGATGCCAAATCTTGCCAATTCTATCGAGACATTTCTTGCTTCTACTATTCCATCTGACCCTTATAACCTCTTACTTAGTCTACTGTGAAAGCTTTCTGCCCTTCCAGTCTCTCCATTCTCCAACATATGCAGGTTTGATAACTTCAGTCTCCTTTATCAAGATTGTCAGTGTCTTCATATTTTCTCTGCACAAACTCCTCAGCCTATACTTTAAATGCTCTCTACAATTTGACTATAGCTTATATTTCCAAACACTTTATTTTACTCCTTGTTCATGCAATCAAATGTTTTGTTAGTCTGTCCTAATAGGTAGACATTTCCCAAATCTCTTTGTCTTTGCACGTTATGTGCCTCATACCTAAAATGCAATGCTTCCTCACCTGTTCCTCTCAGAAAATTCCCTTTCCTTCAAGAATCAGGCTCAGATGCCCCCTTATACCTAACCTAAAGTTTTTCCTACTTCCCTTTGCTCTCAATTGGTAGTGCTTCTTTTTTACTTATATGTGTACACATTATAACTCTTCTAGAATAAGTAAGGTCTTTGAGGGAAGGAGCTGTTTTTATCCTTGCATCCTATGTGCTTGATGGTTTGTAATAACCGTATTGAATTAAATAGAATTCAATGCTGCAATCCATGCAATATTCTTTTCATATGCTTAGGTTTACCATTAATTATCACTGGATCTAATTTTCTTTATCAATCATTTTCTTAAGGTACATACCTGTAATGAGGCAATCAATTTTTCCAGTACACCATCCATGTCATCATCTGTCTGCCCCAGAAAGAAGGGCACAAGCTTATAACTAAATATGGCATAAGCTATGTGGTATGATTTAAAGTGAAAGGATATCCAAAATTTATCTTCTCTTTCAAAGTACATGAAATTTAATCAAGAACTTTGATGTTTTAAAATAAAGTCTTTTTCCTATCGTAGACACCAAAATTATAAATGCAAATACCAGTGACTGGTTAAACCTTGATGGCTGATAAGATTCCCAGGACAAAATCCATTTGCATTCTCTCAAAACCTCTCATACTTTCTGGATATTTTTATGAAGTTAAAACAGGACATTTGTTTCTTTGAAAATCAAGTTAATCTACAAAATTTCAGGAATAAATGAGTTGTTTGATTCTAATCCTGTACTAATGTCACAGTTTTTTATGAGGAAGAGTAACAAACTGTTATCAAGCAAACAAGAAGTGTCTAACACGCACCTATTATGTGCCAGGCACGCGTAAGGTACTGGATATAAAAAAAACAAAAAATGAAACAATCCTACCCTCAATGGCAAAGATACTATGGAATGTGAGAACTAAATAATGAACAAGCAGATCAGCCAGTCAGAAAAGTTTGAGGCAAGTTATTAAAGATCAAACAAATGAGTCATATAGTTTTAAACAAGTAATAAGAAGGCCCACAGAGTTGTGCTTGAGGAAAATCCTATAGGGAAATGGGTGGATTAGAATAAGAATAAGGAAGGGCCTGAGGCAGAAAGACCAAAGAAGTATTAGGGCAAATACAGAGGGAAATTAGTGAGGTCAGAACTGAAGTGGTACAGAAATGGAACTCAAAGATTTGTGAAGGTAGAAACTGGCAAGATTTGAAAGTGAATGAATATGTTGGGTGAAGAATATTGAAGGGAAACCACTCCCTTAACAGAAATGAGAGAATCTGGTAGAAAGGGAAGAGGCTCCGGATTTGAGAGAGATGGAGAATGACTGAGACTGCAGTCTGTTAGAGACTGGAATCTGATAGAGAAGACAAGAAGGGATCAAGTTATCAAGGATACATGTAGAAAGATCGGCTTAAGAAAATCTACCTCATTATCAGAGATTGGAAAAAAGGAGAGTGAAAAAGGAATGATGTTAAGGAATTCTGAGGTGAAGAGGGGGGAAAACAGGGCTCTCATGGTGAGTGGCTTCAATTTATACAGTAAAGAGAAGGTTTAAGGCTTCACCTGAGAGGGAAATCAGAATTTATGGGAGGATTGAGGAGAAGCTTCTGGAATATCTTCTGTAGATGGATCATCAATGGGAAATAGTGAGAAAGAGAAAGAAAAGACTAACACTGCCTTGTCTGCCTAGTTGATAACAGATAATCCATACTTGCAGTGTTATAGAATCCAGCACGAGTCTATAAAATTCTCCAGTTCTACTGGACAGTACTTTAGTGGAGATAGATAGGAGTCATCCAAGAATGGAGTATATCAAGGACAGGAGATGAGAATAATGTAGAGGACAATGCAGAATTGAATTACTAATTACAGGGTTGAGGTAGAGAAGAGATAATTGACTGAAAAAGTATTGAGGATTAGAGGGATTAAGAGTTTTAAAAGAAGGGAAAAATAGGTGTAAGAGAAGGAAGCCTAGAAAGGGCTGGCATAATAGGAGGTCAGTGTCAGAAAGAGGAATAACCAGTCTTTAATCAATTGAATGGATCCTTAATGGGTAATGAATGGTAAGATCCCCTTACTACCCATATCTGATGGGGGAAGGAAGAACCATTATTTAGTGCCTAGAATGTTCAGGCATTATTTTTAGTGCTATACAAATATATCATTTGATCATCACAATGACCCTGTTAAGTAGATGTTATTATTTTTTTGATTTTACATTTGAAGAAACTGAAGTAAATAAAGGTTACTTGCATAGTGTGAGGCCAGACTTGAACTCAGTTCTTTCCTGACTCCAGGATTGGTGCTCAATTTATTGTGCTATTTAGCTTCTCCTACCATCAGGAATGGGAAACCTTTTTTCTGCCAAGAACTATTTGCATATTTTTAAAATCATTTGTGGGCCCCACAAAATTATCCATTTAAAGAACTCGAGCAGTGGGAGGTTGCTGTTGCCTGTGGTTGCTTTGGCAGGACCAGACCATTTCACATGCCTTATGTGGCTGAGGGTTCCCCGTGCTCCAGATGGAATGAAGGAATGTCTTGGGATTTGAAGGAACTGAGGAAATGGGACATTAAGATTTTCTGAAAAAGCATCAACATATATGCCAGTTTCCTACTGTAAGAGAAGAATTCAGAAGGAATGAAAGCCATTCTTTCTGAATTCTTTGAGGAAGGAAGAAAATATGCTAGAATAGCACTTCTTGCTGTCTTTTATAATTATGCTCTTAACTTCTTGCCTACTCTATGTTTATTAAGTTTTGTTTGTTAAGCTCTGCCCTCATGGATTTTAAATAATACATAATTTTACTTGCCACTTCTAAAATAGTCAAAATTTACAATTTAAGCCTCATGCATCATATAGCAAGGATTTCCATTCTTTCAAAACAGAACTGCATTAAACAGTTGAAAAGTCAGCAAAAACAAGTTTTCCTTTTTAAATATTAATTTCCAAAGAACAGCTAAACTGATGAATAAATCAATTTTTAAGAGGAAAAAAGTCTGAGAAAATTAGCAGATTTTGATACTTTATAATACCTAAAAATTCTGATAGGTTAAAGATAAAGCCTAAATTGTTGTTGTTGTTTTTTTTTTTTTTTTTTTGAGGGAAGTGAACTGTTAACTTATATTTAAATCAGTTTCTGATAGCACACAAACAAATTAACTTTTTATAACTAAAGTAAAAGCAGTCCCAAAGCCAAATTATCAGAACATTCTGGTGTTTCTTTTAAGAATACCAATAAGAATACGTTCATTATGTAAAATTTTGAAATGAAAGATTTTCAAGATTTATCTCGAGAGACTATTTTTGATCATTATTAATGTGAAACACTCTGTAGAAAATGGAACTTTTTGGACTTACCTTGGGAAGTACCAACTTCTTCATCATCTAATGTGAGATCAATGACACCTCCTGAATCACTGCTTGTGGCTTTTCCACTCTGAAAGACAAAACTTCTGCATTTTGCAAAGGCAACTGAGGAGACATGAAAGAAGAGGAAAGGGGGGAAAGGGAACACTGGGCTGGAGCAAAAAGGGAAGGGGAGTTGGAAAAGTCTAGATTAGACACTAAATGGAAGGTGGAAGGAGCTATGATAAGGCATGGAGGAATATGGAGTAGCAGGCATTATCCAGACTTTAAATAAATGATATACCTTTAAAAAGATGTTTGAGGAAAAGGTAGGATACTGTAGAGTCTTTTTACAGAAAATGTATTATATATTAATAATTGTAGAAAGGATAAATCAAGTGTATGACCCATGCAGAAATATATTGTTAAAGTGTTTATTATGAATTCAGAAAAAAAGTTAAAGAATGGAAGAGTGAATTAACAATATACAGTATTTCAATTCTTCAAATTCTTATTCATAGGAAAAGCTACTGACATTTTTTAATTTTCTTTAAAACACACAGAAATTCATACTGTGGCAAACCTTCTAATGGAATTTAACTCAGGAAGTTTTCTTCAGGTTCAAAATTTATCATTGATTCATTTTAATACAATTATAACTATTACTTTAACGTTCTTTTCCTATCCCAGAACTAATTTCACCCCTTGATAGACCAGATAATTTCTGTAAAGGAAACAGGGGAAAAACAGGAGAAGCTAGGGTTGAGAAGTGATTGATTTTAATAAGTTCTACAAATCATATTAGATTATTGGTTAGAAGGGGTAGATTCTTATGAATACACAGATACTCATTCTGTAGCAATTCCTGTCACTAAAATGAATGTCTCAGAAAAAGTTTAATATAATCTTCCTCTCTTCAATGAGCACAATTCAATTGAAAAATATTCCATAATCAAGGATACCAAGAAAATGATGAAAATCAAACCCTAAACAAAACAAATCACATCTTTTGCTAAGTAAAGACACAACAACTTCTGGAAAGGATTTTTCATTGTCTTCAAGCTTCAAAATTGGCAAAAATAACAAATTTATTAAAAATGCTAAAAATATTAAATAAGTGTGAGAATCTTTAATATGATATGAATTATAAACTTTATAATGGAAACCTCAGATAATTTAAATTCAATAACATATATTGAATTACATGTCATCTAGGGGAGAGAGTGGAGAAAAGTGGGGGAACTGGAATACAAGGTTTTTTAGTAGTTAATGTTGAAAAATTATCCTTGCATATGTTTTGAAAATAAAAAGCTTTGGGGCAGCTGGGTGAATCAGTGGATACAGCACCAGCTCTGAAGTCAGGATAACCCGAGTTCAAATCTGGTGTCAGATACTTATCACTTCCTACTTGTGTGACTTTGCACAAGTCACTTAACCCCAATTGCCTCAGCAAAAAAATAAAATTAAACTAAATTAAAAAAATAAAAATCTTCAATTAAAAAAAAAAAAGATGTAATGGTAGAGGATACTAACAGTGTATATCATTGCAACAAATTACAACTGATTTAATCCAATTATTAAGTTCAAACACAACCCTTTAACTATTGTTAAATGGTTATTAATTAGTAATATCAATTATTAAATCCAAATGTTAATTTAAAAAGTTGAATTAATTCTATGGCCATCTTTATATATTTAAATTTGCTCAATTCTTTCATCACTAAAGAATATCAGACAATATAAAATATTATTGAGCTATTAATGAATTTGGATTAAGTCTCTCACTAGAGTTATTGGGGGGGGGGGGGGAGAGAAGCAGACTTTTCAATACTTCAAATACTTTTCTAGACCTATGTCAAATACTTTAACATGTAGCAGAAATCATTCTTGGTTTATAGGAGTGAGAATGTTATTTGTAAAGGAATTGAGGGATTAGGACCTCAAGTGATTCATTATGGAAACTGAGTGAACTACAACTGACTATATCTTGTTTGGTACAATTTCTGTCTTTTGAAGAAATTTTATTCAATTGTGAGAAATAGGAGAAAATTTTATTGTATTGTTTGAATCCAGAAATGACAAAAATTGAAAACCGGACCATTTCTATCAGCTAATTAGGAACATTTAACTAAGGTTCTTGGTTACCCTGACTAGAAAGCTAGTCAGATCCAAGTATTTTCTCACAATCAGCCATCTCAAGCAATCCTATATATCATGTGAGAAAACTAGCTTCATAATGGTTACAATAAGCATTTCCAAATTCTTCTGAACAGACACACTCAGGCAAAGTGAGACAACTATTTTTTTGATTTCATGTAAATGCACTTATTTGCTCTTTCCCTCCCAAAGTTCCAAAATCTTTTCAGATTCCCTGATTTTACACTCTTCTAAAAAATAGGTCACAGAATTAAAACACACACACACATATTATACAGAATCAATAATACATAACTCAATGTGGCTTATTTCTGAGCAAAAACATTTTGCAAGCTCCCTACTGTGAAATACACATAACTTATCAAGTTGGTTTCATGGAACAAATGTGGACACATCACTATAGCGAACGATCTATCTATCTATCTATAAAACATCTATTAATATCTACATTCCTACTTAAATCAGTAAAGTGTTTACTCACCAACTTTTAATGATTTTAAGGAAAAGTTCAATTTAATCTTGTGAAAAATAAGAATTAATGAAATGTTTTTTCTTTTTTAAATTAGATTTATTACTTACCACAATAATTCTAAAAGAATTTAGGACATATCCCAAGTAAAAGTGCTCTGATGTATCTTAATTAAATAACTACAATTTATAATTTTACATAATATAAAAAATGAATATATTTCCTAATATTTAACTTATCATAAATCCCAATTAATGAAGTCAGAATGAGATCTTATTACTTGAGAAATCTCTCAAGGAGTGTTAGTAATGAGACATATGTAGGCAATTTTGATTCCTCATCAGCAGAATGAAACTGTTTAACAACCTCTGCTGGGGGAAAAATCTCCCAAATCTGCAAATACTCTGGGCTCAGCTTCTTCTTCATTTTTTTTTTTTTAAAGTGATAACTCTGAAGATTAAGATGAAGAGAAGGAACCTACTAAGCCTATGTATTCAACTAATATTAGAAGAACCTTGGTTCTTCTTATGGTTTTGCATCAACCTACTATAAAAGTTACTAAACAGGGGCAGCTAGGTGGCACAGTGGATAGAGCACCAGCCCTGAATTCAGGAGGACCCCAGTTCAAATCTGGTCTCAGACACTTAACACTTCCTAGTTGTGTGACCCTGGGCAAGTCACTTAACCCCAGCCTCAGGGAAAAAAAAAAAGTTACTAAACCTTTCTGAAGTAATTAGCTTATCACAAGACCACCACTCTGCCCCTCAATTATGTTCCTTACTTGTAAGACACTTTTTTTTTAACACCTAAGAGTTCAAAAAACTTAAAAAGATATGAGAACAAAAATCTTAATGGCGGGGAACTTTATTATATCTGCACCTATATTTTGGAAAGCTTATCTATATCATATCATATTTTCAAGACTGGTTATGAATTATGGTGCTAGTTTGTTATTATAATACCATGTATTTGTAATTTTCTGCAAATATATGCTACAAAACATCAGGTGTGGAGGTGTATGACTAAAATTGCAGGTACAAGGGAAGCCAGATCTGATGGACTTTCCAAACTCAAAAGTAGTGTGCCTAAGGAATGGTATTGGAACCCATACTTCTGTGACAGTCTTTTTCTCTTCCTTTTCCTTCTATTTCTTCACCAGCTCTTCCTTTTCTTCATTTTATGTTCTAATTTTATAGAAACCAAAGAAAGTCCTTCTATCTTTCTAATTAAGATATTGTAGAGTATTGCTTACAAAAATTGCACTATTAGTTATTCCTTTCTTGAGGTAAATCTGTGCTGAGTAACAAAGCAAAACATCATTTCCTTCCTTTTTAAAGAATACTGTTATCCACTGTAGCTTTTGACAAAATACAACTATTATTCCTATTAAAACACTTTTTATCTAAAACTAAGAGTCAACATTATCTGTTAAGGGAAGTAAGCTACAGAGACCTTTTCAATAGCATCAGGGTAAAGCAAATGTTCATTACCACTATTATTACTCAAAATTACACTAGAAATGTTAGTTATAACAATAAGAAAAGGAACTGGAAGGAAAAAGCACAAAGAAAAAGATATTAATGAGAAAAATAGGTAATTTGAATTCTCTAGAATACTAATTATTTTATATTATCCATTTCATGAGGAGTTTTGGAATTTCTTCCTTGCTAAGTTTTCTGAAGGTGGCATATGATATTATGCACATCAGTAGCCATGGATGAATAAGGATGTGTTGGTTAATGACCTTCCTTTTTAAAAGTTGCAGCTGATGATGAAGACGAATAAATGATTAAAAAAAAAACTACAAACAATTTATCAAGAAAAGATTTTTTTTCATAGAAGGAAGATAAAAACCAGGTATTTTCCTTTGTGAAGGTAGAATTCTTAGTAGTACATCAAGGTACTCAAGGAGACTGCTCTAAGAATTCATGTGTATAATCCAAGAAGCAGCTAAGCAATATACTAAAACAAGAACTATAATGGAAACATTGGAAACATTTGTAATAGTGTCACTGTAGAAGAAAATATACTTCTTGTCAACCATATAAGAAATAAAAGAAAGCATTTGAATAAACAGTTGTAAAAGTTAGTTGATTAAAAATGTCATCAGAGAAATAACTGAAATATATATACCCCTGTGGATTTTAACTGAGATTTTATAATGAAGAATAATCCTACCTGTGGTGTATTTTCAGCTGCTCTTTTATTTATAGAAGCATCTGTGGTTTTGTTGGTCTGGTTTTCTAAGGAATCAAAAACAATTTTCCTTTCAACTAGAGCGGCACACAGCATAACAAATGTTTCAACAACCAGAACAGTTCCCAGAAAATTAAAAATTTCTCTTTTTAAAAAATACATTTAATTTAATTTTACTCTTTTAGTGCAGAGATGATAAAATCCAAGACAATTTAAATAATAATATACTGTTAATCAAATGAATCATTTTTGTAGTGTGAAATAATCTTAATTGTTTCTCAAAATACATAGCTAAATGACATTTCCCAATATTCAAAGTGATGATTTTAGTTATTTAATTAGTTTGATAATTGCTATATAATAAGAAAACTGAATATACAAGTACTTAAGTTTCTGAAAAAAAAAAAAAAAAACTGAAGTAATTTCTAAGTTCAAGTTCCACTTCAGTCAGATACTGATTATATGACTTGTCAGGTCACAATCTTTAAGTGTGTCAGACTAAGCAAGTTGTTTAGTAGATAGAGATCTATACTACTAGAGGAAGTTTCCTCAATAGAAGTTTCCCAAGTCAGTGAAATCACAAATCCATCACTTAGCCTCCCCTTTCTGCCCCAATCCCAAAGCAATTTTTCTGAAACTACATAGAGACGAGTGACTACCAACTGCATCAGTTAATCAAAGATATATGGGGGATGTTTTTGCCATACTCTTTTATCAATAAAACAATCACCACCAAAAAATAATGCAAATTTTTACTTAACTAACAGAGGGCACTATATTCTCAAATTTTCTTGAAAATAGTTATTACTTAAACATGTTTGGTGAAAGCAACAGAAGAAACTAAAACTAATGAATATAACAGCCAACTTTATCTGCACTATTTTCTTTGTTTATTCATAGGCCAACAAAGGAGGAATAAAAATTTTTCTTTTAAAAAAGATTTCCAAAATATTTCTAAATTTAGAATGAATTAGTCTAATTAAAGAATAGATTTTATAAGCATTTGCTTTTATTAAGGCATTTCTCAAAGATGAATTCAACAATCTCAGATGAATATAAGTACTTAAGCAGTTTCTAGCACAACTCCCTGGGTGATTTGTGAAGCAATATGTTCATAGCAGAAAGACTACTATGTTTAGGTAGGCAGCAAATATCTAAACTCAACTTCCACCTATGATCATGGACATATCATTAAATCTCTCAGAATTGTGGATTCCTCACCTGTAAAATGAGGATAATGTCTAAAAAAGGTATTTTTTGGTTTTGGTTTTTTGGTCAAGATCAGACAAGACCTATAGTTCTCAATTCTAAAATACATTTCCTTTGGTAGTAATAATAAATGAATGCTAGATGGCCATATCACAATCAACTCTTTAAGCTTCATCCTGATATTCTGGTATTGAGAACAATATCAAGAAACCAAACTAGAGATTTGGCCACATGATTACATGGTTGAATAACAGATTCTTGATTAGAATAATGTTCTGCTCAATAATGTTAAAAGATAGGCTATATATGGATCACTAATTGCAACGTATTTACACTAAAATGCATGAAAGTAAAATCAAATAGACACAATTTAATCTCTTATGATTCAGAAATATCTTTTTAGAGTATTAACATATGTGTATGACTGGAATAACATACAAATGTTCACACAAGTATGAAATGCCATCAAAATTAAATTCATCCTGAAATATGGATCTGTTTACATAGAACAATTACAGTATATTTAAACCACTAGTACATTATTAAAATGCATTACTACTAGTCAAACTTGTTTATAACTATATTTGTAAACACATTAGCAATACTGAAAAGTTCATAAGAGAATGATGTTCTACCATAAAAATGAACTTTCTGAACTAAATTGAGAATTCCTACTCTTTCCTACTTGCTTTCTCATATTTTATAGAATAAGTTAGCTCTTTTTTTTAGCTGAAAATGAAAAGTTTAACAATATCTTTATAATCTAAAGATAAGATTTTAAATATTTTTTATAACAAATTATTCATAGACACATATACAAAGACAAAGTAGCACACATTGTTTCACTAGCTTTCTGCTGGTGTGGTTGGTTGGTTGTAGCCTTTTGTTCTCAAAGGGGACCAAAATTACATCCCTATGTGAGATTCAAATTAGTGTATCTGACTGTGGCTGATCAGACCAATATGAGTTCAAAACGCTCTGGCCACAGGTCAAACCCAAATAGTTTCTATGAACATTTGGGGTGGCTTCTCTAACTTTGCACATATAGCGTTTGTGAATTGAGTTGATGATGAGTCTTGGTCAACAGACCTAAATTATGATTAAATTAGTATTTGTGTCTTGAAATGTCATAGAACTATATCCTAGTTGTAATATTTATCATTACTACAGAGTAATGGTTATCAGTACTTACAAGGTGACAAGGAGTAGGCTACTGAACAGATAAGGTCATATGTGCATATGTAAGATACAGTATAGTTAGTAAATGAAAAGTTGATTATGACAATATGCTTGATATTTTATTTTGAAAAGGTGTCTTTTGCTTTAGAAGCTGTTTGTTGAACATCATTTTCTGAATGATAAACGGGAAAATTTATATAACCCTTGAATCTGCCTCTTGACACATTGGACTTTTGAAAATAATCAAGAGGAAGTACGATCAGAAGATGAGAGCAAAGATGTGGCTTCTTGAAAGTAAAATTTACTTACATGGATTTTGAATTTTTAAACGATTAGACATTAAACTGAGTATACTATGAGCATTTGATAATAATTTTTTTTTAACATCTAAATATACACTCTTAAAACATTATGATTTTGTATGGCAAATAAATCTTGATAATACTAACTTATTTCCTATGTCTTCCCCTCCTTCCCAAACACCCCACCCCTTTAGCCCCCAAATACCTCAATTGCACTATAAACACAAACTAGTTAAGATTTTAGGATAGTCTTATTTTTGGAGATACTTAGGGAAATACAGGTGGAAAAGGTGGAATTTGAAAGCCACATGAACAGAGACTTCGTATCTATCCCTCCTCCTAACAAAATTATTTTCTTTATGCAAGAAAATTTTTCCAGAATAACTTCTGAAAAAAGCTAAAATAACTTGTTTGATATACATGGAAGATATATTACAATTTTAAAAACTTGTAGTACACAATTTTTAGCTTCTCTGTACCCCCAATAAAGCCCATAGGTCTTTTTTTCTTATTTATAGATGTCAAGGTTAACTGATTCTAAGGGAATTCTATTTACCCTGTTTCTTTATCCAAGTGACTAGAAATTCTAGCCTAGTCACTGACACAATTTTATTTTCCAAAGTCTATTTTCCTTACTGTCAACACTAATATAAAAACCCATGATAACTTACCAATTCTAGGTGGAACTGTGGTACTACTAGGCTCAGCAGTAGAAGTAGTACCAAATGCAGCAAGTGGAATTTTCATCTGTATAGATCGATTGTTGGCTGGATTAAACAGTCCTGAAGTACCTACTGCAGGTAAAGAAGTCCTTGTGGCTTGTGCAATAGGGTGTGCTGCTGAAACAGCCTGTACTGCAAGTGTTGTTCCTAATGGTGCAGCACTGGCTGGAGAGTTCCTCTGAATACTAGGACTGGTTACAGATGAGCTGTTATTTGGTTTGGTGGGGTTTGTTGATGGCAAGGGTGTTGGATTTTTGGTAAGACCACTAACTGTAGACTGACTTTGCACAGAAATAAATTCAACATTGCCAGGCTGTTGATTAGTGACCAAAGTCCCTGTGTGGCCCTGTAGGAGCTGAGGCTGGGAGGATACTGCAACAGGTACATGTAAGATCACTGGCAAAGACTGTAAAGATATTGTTGGTTGAGAGTTTCCACTAGACACTTGGGTAGAAGCAACTACTGGAGCCGTAGTTGGTGCAGGAAGAACTGATGCCGTCAAGGAACCAGAGGTTACTGGAGTTTGAGATTTAGGTTGACCACCAACCATTGTCTGTGGAGTGGCAAGACTGGCTGAAGATACTATAAATAGGGAGAAGATTAGTATGAATTTCAGTGAGTCACATTTTTAATTATCAACTGGATTAAAGTAATAAAATGTTCAAATGTTAACAGGTTATTTTGCAAATAGCATATAAATTTTTATAAAACCTTATCTAGAATTTAAAAAATTGAGTAATCAGAATCATTTTTGAAGAAAATTATATTGCATTCATTAGTACAAAGAGAGCTCGAAAATGATATTTATGTGCAAGAAAAGTTGCAGTACTAACAAAAAGCCTGTTTTGTTACCTACAATGTCAAGAGCTAATTAATTTCTGAGCAAACTACTAGGAAAAATAAATAAGGAAACAAATAAATAGTAACTATATTTATAAAAAAGCAATATATAAATCTAAGGTGTATTTCAAAAGCCACTAAAATAAGAAATCCAATTCAAAGATTACTATCACCATTAACTAATATGATGAAGTCATAGTAAAAACTATTTGAATACCAGAAAATTTATTGTTGGGGTATGTTTTATTCTTTGCAATAAGTTTTTCCATGAATGCATAGTCTAGTCAGTCTAATTCTAACCAGAATGATTTAGACCAAAAAGAATAAATGCAGATTAACATGAATGTGGCACATGAACTAAATAGGGGTTAAGATGACAATTGCACTGAAGCCCAGAGCAAAGCAAAAGAACCAGAGTATTATTAGGTTTCTGTAATTTCTTTGATTTTTTATACTTTCTACCTATTATATACTTTATTCAAATGCTAGGGATTTTTGATGTCGAGGTCATGAGCACATGAGAACAAACATTTTGACATCTATTTACAATATAAACCTAAATGATACCCCATCTGAATTTATTCATCTCAAATTTAACACTTTTTTTAAAAAGGCAAAAATGCACATTTTTTTATCTTACTCTGGGGAGCTTTGTTACCTGCATTGACAGGGGCTTGAAAAGGTGGTGTACTTTCTCCAATATTTCTCTTAGACTCCAGCATCTGTCTCACTGTGCCAGCATTTCTACAGAATAAATGTTAACATCAATATTGTCAGTATGTAAACATAAAACAGTGAAAAACAACAATAAGTAAGAAGGGAAAAGTATCAAAAGGAGATATTAACAAATTCCAAATACAAATTAACAAATTCCAGCCAACAAAATTAGGGTATGCTTGTTTTATTATCCATTGGTCAGTTTCAATGTGAAGGGAAAGATTAAGAAGATTTAAAAAATATAATTTACCAAAAAAAGTTTTCCCAATAATTTCTAAGCTACTTAAAATAATACTTAATTGCAAACATTTTTTACAATGATCTTTGGGGGAAAATTATTTTAAATTCAAATATTGAATTTTAATAGGAGAAAAACAAAACAGAGGAAAAAAAAAAAGAGAGATTCAATATATACTATATACTTTTTTCCTATATCATTTTTTTTTCCTATCCAAACTGGCTTCCTTACAAATGTAAGTATTATGCAAAAAAGTTTTTAGTGCTTACCTATAGGTTAAGTTATTAATGCTGACAACTTCATTTGCAGATGACTTCCCTGGTGACACAGGTGGATTTGGTGGGTTCTGAAAAGAAAAACATAAACATAAAAGGCAGTCATAAAAGTTTTTATGTCTCAAACAGTCTAACCAGAATTTCAGATGCTATATATTTTTAAATTTCAATTCAATTTCATTCTCCCACCACCAAAACTGATAGTGAAGATCTAAGTAAAAAAATTTCAGTTAAAAAAAAAAAAATCAACCATGTTTTCAATCATCCCATAGGGTTATCTTGCAATTGTGTAAAAATTTCCAAAATGAAGTCCAAATAATTTTATTTCAAAAAGAATAAGATACATCACTTTGAAGGAACAATATTATGAAATAAAACAAGTTAAATTAAGACATTATGAAATAATTAGAAGATGCTGAAACAGCAAAGTGGAAATATAAATAGAAGAAAACTGAAATATAATAAATGTGGGTAAGGCAAGGGAAGAGAAAGGAACAGCTAAGACATAGATGGAAACTACATTTCTACAAAAGAAGATCTCCTGGACATCTAAAGCCAGTTTCAAATTACATGAAAACTTTCAAGGTTTTAAACTGAAATAAGAGAAGAAAAACTTGATAAGAATACATGACACCTAAGCTAAGTGTTTATTAGAAAAAGTGAAAGATCTGAAACAGGAAGAACAAAGATTATCAAAAGAAGAAGGGACAGTAATAAATTCATGGCTTCAAATGTTCACAAAAAAAAATTATTATATAATAAGATGTGGAAAATAAAAAACAAAAAGAATTCTTATGCAAGATTCAAATGAATCACTGAGAAAGAACAGGATGATCCATGACAGGAAAATAGTAATGGAAAGATACATATACTGTAGGAGATCTGAGTTGCTGAACAAAATAATAACAGATAGAAAGATAAAGCTGATGAGATACAGCATGCAATTTACTACAACTTCAAGTATGCTAATGATGCTGAAAATAGGAAAAGACATCAACGTGAACTATCAAAATTTTCTACTGGATTTAGCTCATGTAAAGAAATCACCACAATATAGTGAGAAAGAGTAGGAAAGGTGGCCTGGATTTAGGATTTTATTGAAGGATGGAAGTTTTTCTGCAACTTAATCTTAAGAGGGGCATTAGGATTTTATTGAAGGATGGAAGTTTTTCTGCAACTTAATCTTAAGAGGGGCACCTGGAGCACTGAGAGGTCAAGAGACTTTTCTAGTAATGCAGCCTATATGTATCAGACATTATTTGAACCCAGGTCTTCCCAGCTTCAAGACCAGTACTGCCTCTCATAATTTCCACAATGGAAAGGATAAAAATCCCAAAGTGATTTAGTTATATACTAAGAAAATAGTCATTTGTAAATGATCTTATACCATACCAGCTACCTCTAGCCACATTTCTTTCTTATAGATTTTATCTATAAATTCCAACAAATAATTCTATTGTACTAATTCCTATGTGAAATAAAATGAGATGTTTAAAAAACAACAACAAAAAAAAAGGAACTTGATCTTACAGAAACACCACCACCACCACCACCACCACCACCACCACCACATGCATAAAATATGGTATAATGATTCCCAACCTCTGGGACCATGAAATTATCATGGGGGATTCTCATGTCCATAGGAAGATCAAAAACTCAGATCGCCATTCATTCTTTTCAATCCTATGATATAACATAAACTGGCTGGTGAGGTTCAAACCACTCAATATGGGAGGGCCCTTTGTTACAGATTTCAGAAATAAAAAGATATAAATAAAATAGTCCCTGCCCTTAAAGAGGTTATATTAAATCTGAAGTGACAAAATATACACAAGGGTAAATGCAAACAAAATAAATGCAAGGTAATAACAGCTTGAGAGAATAGAACAAATTTCATGAAGAAGGTACTAAAGGAAACTAGGAATTCAAAGAGACAAAAACTAAGTTGAAATTGCATTTCAGGCTTAGAGGACAACCTTTGCAAAGGCAAAGAGATATGAGAAAGAATACTATATTTGAAAAAAAAAATAAAGCAATAAGTCTGTTTATTTGAAGCCATTTTGTGAAGGACTTTAAAATGCTAAACAGAAGTCTGCCTTTCTTTTCTTTTTGTTTGTTTCTGGTTTTGGTTTTTGTAACAACAGAATAAATGGATTAGATCTGGACTTTAAAGCTTTAACTCTAGTAGCTGTTTGAAACTAGGTTAGAGAATTGGAAGAGACTTGAAGCAAAAAAACCAATTAGGGAGCTAATACAGTGGCCTACATTAGAAAGATGAATGCCTGAACTAGAATAGCAACTATTTGAGAGCATCTTGTGAAGGCAGGTAGGTGGTTCAATGGATAAGAGTCAGGAAGGGCTTGGAGTCAGGAAGACCAGAGTTCAAATCCAGCCTCAGCAGTTTACTTGCTATATAATTTACTTACTACCTGTCACATAACTTGTTTGTCTTAATCCACTGAAGGAGGAAATGGCATACTGCTCCAGCTTGTTTACGCCAAGAAAATCTCATGGACAATATTGGTGTAGTATGATTCATGGGGTCATGAACACTTAAAACATAACTGAATTATTAAACAAGACTTCTATGGTCTTTTACTACTTTTATTAATTGTATTGTGTATCAAATCTATTTCACTATTTTTTAACCAGTATCAGATTTTAATGGTTATCATTTTGTTAATATAGTTTTATGTCTGGAATGGCTGGATATATAATTTTTTTTAATCAATTCTCTTGACCTTTTGTTTTTTCAGAAAATGTTACCACCTTTTCTGACTCCTATAAAATTATTTGGTAGTTTCATTGGTATGGTACTGAATAAGCAAATTAATTTAAGTATTATCCCTTAATTACATTGGCTTGGCATACTCATGAGCAATTAGTATTTTCCCAACTGTTTAAATCTGTATTTGTGTGAAAAGCATTTTGAAATTGTGTTATGTAATCTCTAGATTTGTCTTGACAGATGGATTCGCAAACATTTTAAACTTTTGGCAAGTCATATTATATTTGTTTTTTCCTGGCATTTTTAGTTACATGTCCAATTTACTAATCTATCTTTTTTATTGATGTATGAATATAGAAGAGATAAATTTTCCCCTAAATACTGTTTTGGCTAAATCCCACAAATTTTTGAATGTTGCCTCATTGACACCATTGTCTTTAATAAAAATGCTGTTTCTATGATTTGTTCTTTGATTCATTCTTTTTCCTGTTAAGTTTTAATTTATGCTTCTACAGCAACTTATTAAGTGTAATTTTGATTGGATTATGGTCCTAACTGGGTGGGTTTAATATTTTGAGTTTTTCTTTTTTGCATCTGATTGTTTTTATGCCCAATTATTATTTTTTTGGAAAGGTGCCACCTAGTTTATTCATACTTTTAAAAAGATTTTATTCATCTCCTTGAATTGTTTATTTTATACTTAAATTTATTTAATTCTGAGAGGACAAAGTTGAGACCTCTTCCCACTAGTAGACTATTTCCTCCTATATATTTATCTTTTCCTTTAAGAATTTGGATGTTATGCCAGTTGTGGCTTATGCTTCATACTGGTATGACTTCACTACTTATGGTTCCTTTTAGCAAGATGTAGTTTCCCTAAAGATATTTTTGAATTGGGTCTATTTTTGCTTTATTTGAGATGACTGCCAGGCCTGCCTTTTTTATCTCCTCTGAATCATCACAGATTCTGTCCCAATACCTTATTTTTAACTCTATGTATCTATTTCAATTCTTTCTTATAAACAAATACTTTCTTTAAGTGCTGAATTGTGGTTTCTATTTCATTCTGCTATCCACTTTCATTTTATGGGTGAGTTCATCCCATTCACATTCAGTTATGATTATTAACTATACATTTCCTTCCATCCTGTTTTCTTGCATTATATTCTTTTCTCTCTCATCTTGTTTCTTTGTTATCTTGTCTAAGTCTATTTTGGTTCTGATCTTCTTTTATTTGCCTTCTTTATCAAGCTCACCCATCCTTAGCTTTTATCCTCTTTTCCACTGATTTTCCTCTTTAGATTTCTGATTATTGAGTATCTAAATATATTTTCCTTTTTTGAACTCACTTAATGACCATACCACTTTCCCTTCCACTATAAAAGCTCTTCCTTGACTACCCCTTAAGAAAGAAAATTTTCTCAGTTCTTCCTCTCCTCCTCTCCTTTACCCCTTTTCCTAGTAGAGTTTTCTCACTTATCAAGTTCAGTTTTTTTCTTTTGTACATTATTCCACCATAATTAGCTCACTAATACTCCCTCATCCTATGTGGAATCCTTCCCCTATAAAAAAGTAAACAGTTTACCCTTGTTAAATCTCTTACAATTTCTCTTTCATGGTTACCTTTTTGTTTCATGAATCTTATATCTGAAAGTCACATTTTCTATTCAGTTCTGGTCTTTTCATCAAAGATGCCTGAAATCCTCTATTTAATTAAAAAGTCTGTTTTTCCACTTGAAAGGTTATGCCCAATTTTGTTGAATAGGTTATTCTTGGTTGTAGTCCTAGCTATTTTGCCTTCCAGAATATATTGTATCCCAAATCCTCCACTCCTTTAATGTAGTAGCTGTTAATTCTTGCATGATTCTGATCATATGGCTCCATGTTACCTGAATGGTTTCTTTCTGGTGCTGAAAGACCTGGGAGCTCTAAAATTTGAATATAATGTTTCTGGGAGTTTCATTTGGGATCTCTTTCAAGTGATGATTGGTAAATTCTTTCAGTTTCTAATCAACCCTTTTGTTCTAGTACAATGAGAAAGTTTTCCTTAAGAATTTCTTGAGAAATATCTAGGTTCTTTCTTTCCACATGGTTTATAGATAATTCAATAATTCTTAAAGTAACTGTCCTCAATCTTTTTTTTTTTTTTTTTCCAAATCAGTTATTTTCCCAATGAGAGTTTTTTCCCCTTTATACTTTTGACTTTGTGTTATTGTTTCTTGATGTTTGGTGAAATCAGTAGCTTCCAGATGCTCAGTTAGAATTTTGGAGGAATTACTTTTTTCAGTGAGTTTTTGATGTAACCTTTTCCATTTGGCCAATTATACTTTTAAGGTTCTGCACATTTTACCAAGCCAATCTTTCCATTATGTTCTTCCTTTGCTTTCTTCTTTTTCTAATTTTTTCTTCTACCACTCTTAAGTAGAAAACAATTTTTAGTTCTCCCAGGATTCTCTCATCGAACTTGTATGCAATTCACATTTCTTAATTTGAGATTTTGTTTATAGGTGTTTTCACTTCACTGATATCTTCTAAGTTTATCCTTGATCTTTTCTGTTATCACAGTAGTTTTTTATGGTCAGGCTCTTATTATTTGTTCATTTTTCTACTCTATTTCTTGATTTAGAACTTTACGTTAATATTAAAGCATGAGGGAAAGGAGGGATTGTGTCTCAGGCTTCATGCTTTTTTCATACTATTGTTTTCAGAGCTAGTACTGGAGTTTTGGAAGTTTTCAATTTCCCAGGTGGTTTGATATGGGGAGAGGTATGGTTACTGCTCTGACAGTTTACACTCCCATCTTCAACCAGGAAGGGCCTCTGATTACAATCAATAACTATTCTTTAGGGCCCCCTCCCTTGGAGCTAGAAGTGATAATGCCCCCTTCAAAGCTTGACTTTATGAATTATGACCCAAAAAGTGAAAAAGGCAGTAGATTTGTTTGGTCCTGAATCCAGTGCTAACACAGAGATACCTGGTTATTTCTATCCCCTAACATCTCTAACTTGACAATTCCTGAAGCTGCTGCTTTTGTTGTTACGACCTAGTCCTACTGCTGGTGTTTCATCCATGTGGGTTCTGGACTAACCTCCATCTCCATATCATAGGTCTCTCTCTTGACTTCCCAAGTTGTCTCACTTTCACCTTTTGTTAGTAACTGTGACATCAGAATTTGACTTGAGGCATTATTTTCAAGTTTTGGGGAGTGCTTGGCTAAGTGCTTTTCTTCTTATTTCTTCATTTTGGCTCTACCCCTAGTCTTATAAAAGCTGAATGTTTAGTGATTTTTTTTCTTTTTGTTGTCAAATAATTTCATAAAGATAATCTCCTAATGAGTGACAGGATGGGATCAATGTTGATAAAAGAATATACACAAAGTAAGCAAAAATATTTTAAAGTATTTAAATAAGCATTGGTATAGTTTTTAGTTTCTTTTCTACCCTCTTTGCATGCATATTTCACATAGAAAGGAGATACTCAAATGACTTTTTGGGCATCTGTTTTTTAGAAACTTGGAAAGTAGGTTATTATAATAATAGTTATTATAGTTATATAACATAACTACTACAATAAAGACTACAACGAGATCAAAATCAGGGTAATGGGTTTGCATAGAAAGGCTAAAGAAAAAAAAAGGAAATGGATTTGAGTACCACACAAAAAGTCTTGGATATGCAGAAAAATTATTCTGAATATCTGTAGTAATGGACACTATTTCTTCAAGAAATAGGCAAGGTTATACTTCCAGGAATGGAAAAGAAAATATAGAAAAGAAGGAGAGATTAAAAAGTAAATCACAAAGAAGCTAAGAAATTTAAGATCTATAAAGAAAGGTAAAGAGAAACAGATAATTCCTATTCAAAAGATGGCATAAGATGGTTGTCTCAGATTCCTTTCAGATTTAAAAGGCTACAAATACTAACAGTAAGTCAGTCCACGAAGATGATTATATCTGACCACCACATTTCACATAAAGCCTTTCCTAAATCTCCCTCCCACTAGTGTCTACTTCCCTAAATAATTTACATTTAACTATCTTGTATTTATTCTATATGGATAGCTATGTGGCAGAGTAATTAGAAGAGCAGGCCTGAAGTCAGGAAGACCTGAGTTAAAATCTGGTCTCAGATACTAGCTGTGTGACTGGGTAAGTCACTTGACTCTGTCTGCCTTATATTCATTTACAAAAGGAATCGCAGAAAGAAATGACAAACCACTTAAAACACCTTTGCCAAGAAAACCCCAAATGGGGTCACAAATAGTCAGACACAACTTAATAACAACAACAAAATTTATGCTGAAAAGCATACTTTAGAATTTACTTTTAGAATTTACTGACTTAGAGAAAATACCAAATGTCATATGGAAGAACACAAGAGCTGAAATGTCAAGAAAAAGTGTTTTAAAATAGTAAAGAAAGGAGGATTACTAATAGCACCCTCAGAATTAAAATTATTTCATAAAGCAGTAGTCATCAAAAGTATTGGGAATAGATTTAAAAATAGAAAAGTTGATCAAAAGCACAAATTATCAACAAAGTTTCACAACATGCTCAGCAAGTTGACAAGAAAAAATTAAAATTGTTTTTAATTTATCAAGAGATAAAAGATGAAAATAATTTACATTTAAGAAACCAGGGTAGAGAGGTAAATTAAGGTACATTACATACTATTAAACACTAATTAAGATTTATGAATTGGTCCAAACATTCTGGAAAGCAATTTGGAATTATGCTTAGAAAGTAACTAAAATGTTCCTATCTTCTATTCAGAGCTCTCTCTACTAGTAGGCATAAATTCCAAAGACATAAAAGGTTACCCAATTTTTCTTTCTTTTAAAAACTTTTGTTAGAAGGGAAGGATTGCTGCTTAGGGTAAGGAGGGATATATTCAGAAACAAATGTGTAATTAAAACAAAGGGCAGCAATTTAAGGGGAAAAAAAAAAAACTCGATAGGAAAAATAACCAGAAAATATGTACAATGGGGAGCAATTAAATGATATAAAAGTGCTCACTTTTCCAGTATATTAATATATAGTAATTGATTATAGGCTGATGATAGAGCATTACATTAAGAACTCTCTCTCTACATACACACACACTTTTTTCAGATGACGCATTTGAGCTTAAGTGATTTGCCTAGGTCACATAGCTAGTAAGTATCTGAAGATAGATTTGAATTTAGGTCCTTCTGACTACAGGGCTGATCTATTCACTACACCATCTAGCTGCCCCAAGAACTACACACTGCAGTCAATATTTGTCTCCAATAGCTAAGAGAGAAAATGAACTTCCAAAGTGAGGTTTCAAAGAAAAGATAATGTTAGAATTTCAAGACACATACCTCTAAGGGAAGACACATATAAAAGAGAAAAGGAAATGAAAATTTTAGAAACAGGTATCAAAGAAGTAAGATAGTAGGGTGTTCAAGAAAGAAAAGTACTCTGTGGTAACTCTGTAAGACCATAATCTTGGTATAACAACAACACAATAAAAGACATCTTCCAGTGAATCCATTAGGAAGTAAAAGTGAACACACTCTTAAGGACTATAAGGGTAAAACAAGAGAGAATACTATAATGAAATAAAATTCAAAACAGCTGATTTAAATATAGATGAAAGCATTGGAAGGCCACAGAAAAGAACTAATTTGAGTTAAAATTACTAGTATGAAGCTTTGGAGTAGGCACTAAGTTTACTAAGATGAATAAAAAAAAGAAAATTAAAGGACAAATAAAATTTCAAATTTCTGGAAGAGAGATCTTACTCAAAAAGAGGACAAATGGATAAAAAGTAAGTTAGAGGTGATCTTAGACCTTTAGGGGAAAAAAACCCTTTCCTATTAAATTGAGCATTTCCTTTTAGTTCCCAATATGAACTTATAAATACTAAGTCTTACTTCTTGTCTTTTCTTAAGGTCCTCTTTGGCTGCTCCGAAGCGTTTGGTCAACCTGGCTATTTTAGCCTAAAGAAAACAATTACATAACTGAAAAGTTTGCATTATGATATTCACTTAAAGATTAAAAAGAAGTTAAGAAATACTATTTAAAGAAGCATATGGTCTATGAGAAATTTACACTTTACATAACTCCATGAGCACGCTCTCAAATGGAAGCGTATGAAATCAAACAATTTCAAGTAAAAAGTAAACAGCAAATTGTGGCAAAAATTTTCTTGAAAGTTTTCTGAAATATTAATTTCCTTTGCGTTTGCTATGGTTGTCACTGCAATGCAAATTATACATTTCTCCCCAGTTCAACTACCCAACAACATAAAAATACAAGAAGGAAATAATGGAAGTTACATTATTGTTGAAACAAATTTTAAGTGGTAATAGCATTATAGTTACATATAGATGCTTCATCCTATCATTTATTCAAAGTGTTCTCCAACTTTGAAATATCCAAATAAATCATTTAATAGTCTCGTCATTGCAAATGTTTGACTGAAATTCAAATCCTGAAATTGGTTACATACTTTTACATTTAAAGTAAAACTATTCACTAATGATGGGCTTTTAATCAAGTTAGATATTAAACATATACAAACACAAACTCCAACAAATCTACTATCTAATTGTCTAGATAATAAAAGTTTTTCTGTGTTTTTTTTTTAAAACTGATAGAGGAAGATCTTAAACTGCAACTTACTAATAGAAACAAACAAATACCTAAACCTGCTAGTACATAAAAACTTAGTTACATGAGATTAGAAATGGACTTATTGTTCATGTGATTAATTTTCTTACAAAGACTATGAAAATTTAATTAAATGTGCACAACTAAAGTAAAATTATTTCAAAGGTGATTGTTCAGATTCTTCAAAAGTGATTTTTATTAAGTTTCAGGAATATTTTCAAGTAGGAATAACTCTGTAGAGATAATAGAAATAGTTGGGAACACATTTCAATCAATTTTTTAATCTTCATAACATGTTAAAAGTTGCAAATGACAGACTTAGATTCATCCTTCTGGCTATATATACATTTGAGATGGCTGTAATTCAGGCACAGCTTCTTAAACTTTTTCCACTCTCAACCTCTTTTTTGCCTGAGAAATTTTTACATGATTCTGGATATATAGGTATATGAAATAGATATACAAATCAAACATTTGCTAGTAATAAATCAGAATTTCATCAATTTCACATTCAGCTATGAGACCTCATAAGGGGCCACAAAACAGTTCAAGAAGCTAGGGTAGAGAGGGGAGAAGTTCTGATTTTGGAGTCAGGATGCGAGTTCCAATCCTGCTTTAGACATTAATTGTGTGATTCTAGATGATTCATTTAGTAGTCTGCCTCAGTTTCTTCTGGATAATGGGGATGAGGCTTTCTCTGCTGCCTCTAACATAAAATATAAATTGATTTCTTGAATATTTAAATGATAAATAATCTGGATTCTAGTTTAGAGGATCAAAAAAACTAATAAATGTCAAATTTATGATCATAGATTTAGAACAAGAAAGAACCTTAGAGGCCACAGAGACCAACCCTATCATTTTACAGATAAGGCTCAATGAAGATAAGTCATCTGCCCAAGTTTCCTGGGATTAAGTGAAGCTAGGATTTCAAACCAAGTCATTTTAACATCTTTACAAATTTAATGCTCCTTGCATTGCACCATGCTACCTACTCTTCCCCTTACTCTTTTCTAGGCTGAACAGCCTCAATTACTTAATCAATTTTCATATGACAAAGACTCAAGCTCCTAGTTGCCTTCCTTTGTTTTCTGTTATCAATATTCTTTTGTAAACTATGGCACTCAGAACTGAGCATGGCATTTAAAATGTGGTCTGATCAGGCAAAGAGGGATTATTTATTACTCTCTCATTCCTAGAAACCAGATCTCTCTTACTGAAGTCAAAGGTTTCATCAGCATTTCTGACTATGACACCCTTCTGGTTTCACAGTAAGCTACTAATCTACTAAAATTATCAAATCTTTTTCTGACAAATTGTTCTCTAATGATGCCTCCCCATATTCTGAATCTAAAAAGATGATTTTTTTGAACTAAAGCACAAGTTTTACGTTTATTCCTAATGAATTTCATCTTACAGAATTTTAGCCAATGCCCCAGGTTTCCAAGATCTTTTAGGATTCTATGTTAAATATTCCTCTCAAATTTTTATCATTTTACAAATTTGGGGAACATGCTAAATTTGTCTTTAAGTCATTAATAAAATTTTTTTTTCTAAAAACAAAAACCAAAACTACAGAGCTTAACACAGATGTGCGTGTGACCCTGACAGGGACACACCATGACACAATGACTACTGATTCTTGGTCATCAGATATTTTATCCTTGTATTTTAAAAATCCAAGAAAACTATATTCACAGTATTCCCCCTCATATACCAGTTTAATGATCTTGTTAAAAAGGAAGGAAGGAAAGAAGGAAGGAAGAAAGAAAGGAAGGAAGGAGGGAGGAAGGGAAGGAAGGAAAAAGATTAGTCTTGCATGAGCTCTTTCTTACTGAAGTCATGCTGGCTCTTGGGAATTTTTCCTTTATGTGTTTGCAATAACCATCTCTTATTTATCTTAGTATTAACTCTCTAATAGCTATTTTTGTTCACAAAGATCATTCTCATTCTCCTTAACAAAGAAAACAGAAGCAAAATTAAAATTTAATAATTCCTTTGCTATTATTAGTTAACTTAGTAATTACTTTACTATTGTCCCATTTACCACAATCAGCAATCCTATTCCTTCTTCCTCCTTACTTGGGGGCTTCCTCCCCAAGTCTCCTTTCTACCATTTATGACTCCAACACTATTGTTACCTGAATACAATCTCTCACACATGAACTGGGTCACTGTACTGCTTTGTTCCCCTTTCCCTCTTACAAAATTTGCTCCTTTCTGGTCTTACCAGTGATCTCTCAAACTTTATCCAGAATGAATCTAATAATCAATGAATCAATTATTTACTAAAAGCATGCTATGTGCCAGACACTATGCTAGGTGATAAGATGAAAAATGTAAAAGTGAGACAGACTATTTCCAGGAAGCAGATTATAATAGATCTATAGTCTACATTCACCTGAAAGGAAAAAAAAAAAAAAAAAAAAAAAAAAGGTACCTTGTTTCCATTCCACAATTCATAGTCAAAGAAACAGTTTTAAAGGGAAGATATCCAAGAACAACAGCTATAAATAACAATGCTCCAAATTACTATTAAAGAAATACAAAATGAAATCCCAAGATTCTACCTCCCACTTATCAGATTGGCACACATGACAAAAAAGGACAATGACAGATCTTGGAAGGATATGAGAAAGACTTACGCACTAATATGCTGCTAGTGGAGCTAAGTAAATTGGTACAGCTGCATGGAAAACTGGGAACTATGGTCCCAAAGTCTCTAAATTATACCTATTTTTTGACTCAACACACTTCAACTTTGAGGCCTATAACCTCAAACATATTAAAGAGGGGAAAAGACTTATTAAAAATTACTTAAAACACCTTTACTGATGACAAAGAACTGGAAATCTGGAGGTTGAGGGAAGGACCTATCAATTGGATAATAGCTAAAAAAAATCATGACATATGAATATAAAGGACACTACTGCTCTGTAAGAGATTAATAATGGGGTAGTTTAAGAGAAACACTGGAAGATTTATATGAACTAAAGCAGAAAGTTATCCAGTCATGCTGGCCTCCTTGTTCCCTCCCACACAAAGAACACTGTCTCCAGATTGTAAACATTTTCTCTAGCTGTATCCCAAACCTAGAATACTCCTTATAGAGCTCTGCCTCCTGGATTCCTTCATGTTCCAGCTAAAATTTTACGTACAGGAAATCTTACCCAGTTCTCTTTTATCTTTCTGTCTTCCGAAACTGACACTACACTTCAGTTCTTTCTTCTTAAATGGATGGTCAAATATAAGAGCAGGAATTGGGCTTTATTTGAACTTTGTAATTTTAAGTCCAACGTACAGAGAATTATGTTCCCAAAGAAAGGTTTCACTAATTAAAATGAATGCTATAAAAACACTAGTAACTTTGGGTATAAATGAAAGCATTCTTTATTCCTAATACTGTCTTCTTCAAGATTATAATTCCCAGGATTCCTTTAATCATTCCTCGTGTCAAAAATTCAAGGGTATCCATCATCCAGGTTATCCTTTTAACACCTATCCATCTATCAGTAGATCAATGTATTTCCCAAAATATGGATCCCAAAATTTAAAAAATAATCCTGATAGATACTGAATAGGGCAGAATCCATCCAGCACCTCCTTATTGTTTGAAAGCATATTGCCCTTAAAGCAGTCTAAGATTTCATTAACTTTCTTAGCTCCATTTCATTTCATACTCAAACTAATTTTATATTCAAGCTAATAATTCACTAAACTCCAAGATCTTTATTAGATAAACAACTTTCTATTCAAGGTATACATATCTATAATGATTTTCTTTCAAGAAAAACCACGTAAGTTTATATTTATTCCTATTAGATTACATTTTATTCAATTTAACCTATTGTTCTGGCCACTAATGTTATTTTTGAACCTTGAAATCTGTCATTCAGTCTTTTATCTCTCTCCCCCAGCTTAGTCACTTGCAGCTTTGATTAAAAAGCTATTTCAGTGATTGCTAGTAAAACAGTATGGGACCAATTAGAAATATTGTCAAAAAAAGAAAATAAGGTTTGCATGACAGACTATTCTTAATGAAGCTGAGGTTGGCTCCTCATGACTGTTTCTTTTTCTATTTCTCTAATATTATGCTTCTAAAAATCTTTTACTAAAATATCTCCCTAATCAAAGGCAATATTTTAATTTTCAAAAGTTCCCTTTAAAAAAAATTGATGTAATTATGAAAGATGCATTGATCAATCATGATTCTTGAGGACAAATGATGAAGAATGTTACCTTCCAAATGGAAAGGTGATGGACTAATAAGCAGAATCTGAATATAGCCAATCTGAGAATTTGTTTGCTCGACTATACTTATTAGTTGCAAAGGTTTCTTTTAAAATTTTTCTTTTTTAATAGGAGGGAGAAAAATTAATTATTGTTAATTGAAAAAAAAGAAAAAAGAAAAAATTTCTTCTTGCATTTTAAATCTACTACCTCTTATTAGTATTTACTCTCAAAGTGTCCTGATTGTCTACTTGGACTCTGAATTTTCTTGAATATTACCCTGAGCATTTTATTAGATGCTTTCATGAATTTCTTTTATTTCAGGACAATATTTTTGTTAGATTCTCAAATGCTTCCAAATCCTCAGACCCTCAAAGAAAAGGGGAAAAGAAAGTAATCCTTCTAAACAAATAAGCTTAGTTAATAAGATAAAACAAATCTCTACATCAAGCAAGAACACTGTCATAAGGGGTTATTAAGTACAGTCCATTACTTTAAGCTGTCATCCTAAATCTAAACCCAGGTGTCTTCTTCCCAATTAGCTGTTCATTTCCCAAATGTGACCCTTTTTTGAATTTAGCAGGCATACTGCTAAAAACACCACATGAACCTTTATCATATTCAGTTTCTTGTCCTAAACTTTGCCATCTTTGGGAATGCTTGCTGTTTTCTTTTTAGGAACAACCTTTTCAACAAGTCAGGTCATCAGAATTGAATAGTAATCATTCTTTTTTAACAAGTATTGCAAAGTTTTTTGTCAGTTGAAAACACATTCCCAGGTAGTTACCCAGCTGCCATAGTTACCCTTAGTCAGGAATCTACATAACCATTGTCTTCTTCCTTTGTCACTCATATCAACTTTCATCTATGCATTTGCATATGATCATTTTTGGGAGGAAAAGCTGTTGCTGCTCTCAGAGAACATAGCTTTATTCTTTTTCATGAAGAGTCCCAAATTATATTCTTATCTCTGAGTAACTCTTTTTCTGTTTCTCCCCCACTGTATGCATCCTTTTGTAGTTTAAACTCCTGATACAGGTCAAGAATCAACTATGCCTTTGGTTAATAAAGAAAGCTTTCTTGTGTTTTGTTTGTTTTAAACACATTAGTTACCTTGTTTCTCAGAATTCAGATCAGGGATTCTTAACGTAAGGTTTGTGAATTTAAAAAATATACATTTTGATAACTTTACTTCAATATACTTGTTTCATTTACAATCTTATTTATCTTATCCATTTAAAAGCATTATTCTGAGGAATCTGGAGGTTTCACAAGATCACCAAAGAGGTGCCTGAAACAAAAGAGATTAAGTACTCATAGTAGAGAGGCAATGACAGTGCTTCTTCAATTTCTCTTATAGGATAAGGAAAACTTGTGTTCTGAACATAGACCATGAAAGAAATACAAACATCATATTCTCAGTGTAGCTCATAATAATTTCACCTTGTACCAAGAATGAGATTAGTGAGATTATCAGTCTTTATTTTAGCACTTCTCCCACAGTGGCATGGCACACTGCTAGAGGACAGAGTTACAAATTTGGCTTTCCATTCCATTAATAGCTTTATACCATCTTTAATGCTTCTAACAGGTTGACAGCCAGCTCAAATTCTTTTCTTTTCTCTCCCTAGCACTCAAACATTATCTGGACAAATACAACCTTTTTCCATTGCTTCTTCAGTTCAAGTCCTTCTTATTCAAGTTCTCTTTGGATCCCCTACTTTTTTCTATTCTTCCTTCATCTTATGTTGTTCTATTTCTCCTGAAAACATCTCCTTTAACTCAAGCTGTTCCCCTTCAGTTTTGCCCAAGTTCTCTCAAATTTCTTCGCCCAAAATTCAATCTCTGGCTTTCTTCCAAATCACCTTCCCAAATTCATATTCCTTAATTCAACTGTCTTACTTCTATCTACAAATAGTTATCTTCTTCATTGTTTGTAATATGAAAATGAACTATTTATATAGTAAGTACCTTCCTGGTTTAAAATGTTATAATTATATATTATAAGGAAAAATTGTTTTCTTTTATTATGCTGTGTAGAAAATTTAAATTTGCATACATACCTGCAATTCAGTAAGAACAGTTTTATGCCTTTTATTACATTCAATCTTTTCCACACGCATTTTCAAGTCTGCCAGTGTCTTATCAAACACAGCACACTGCAAAGCACTCAGTTTTTCTTCTAAAAGACGCTGTACAACCTAAAATATATAAAAGAGTATTACTATGTCAGAAAGTACATGATATTTAAAGCAGTATTATATTCATAATGGTGAAACTCCAACAATTTGTCAACTAATCCCATAGGTTGAAATATATAGTAAGTTGTACCTAGGACAAAATTTTTTTGGCGGGTGCAGGGTGGGGTGGGGGGAGGAGGTAACATCAATGTTTTCCAAGTGATTCTATAGGGTTATAAATCATAGAAATTTATAAAATATTATGACATCAAAGATTATAGGAACAAAAAAATGTAAATGTAATTGTAATTACATTCCAATGTAATTGAATTGTGAATATAAATAGATTAACCTGCATTTTCAACAATGGCTTATGCAGAGGAAAGAAAAATGCATAGTGGGAAAGAAAGGAAATGGAATAAGGGATATTATTATCCAGGGCAGAAAAAGGGTAAAAGATGAACATATCAAATATTACAATGTTACTCACAAAATTTAAAGAGATTAATGAAAGGTTTCTGACATACTGGTAATGTATCTCAATGGAGGAATCAGTCATCAAGTCCTGTTGATTCTATATCCACAAATTGTTTCTATTCCCTTCTATCAACTCATACTCTACTACTGAGATCATATGTCTATTAATAAAGTATGGACTTAATAAATATTTAAAATCAACTAACGTGTGTTAAAAAATAATTGAATAGTCTAAACATAAGAAACTATCTGCCACCTGCAATTCTTCAAAAAGAACCTCAAGCTGGAGCAGCTAGTGGTGCAATGGATAGAGGATAGAGGAAGGAAGGGAGGGAGGAAAGAAGGAAGGAAGAAGATAAAGAGAGAAAAAGAAAAGAATCTCAAGCAATTACTAAAAATGTGTAAATTTTCATTAAAATGGCCATTTTTTATATTTACCTCTGAATATGTAATATGCATTTCTGAATATCTTTTTTTATAATTTTCCTGCCCTACCCTGATTTTCTAGTCATCAGTTCATTTTTTTCCTACATATTATCTCAACTTAGTCAAACATACCCAGATGTACCAAAATAGAAGAAAAATGTTACTTGACTTGACCATATAAGAGATTGTACCTGGGAAAATATAATTAATTGATTTTGGAAAAAATAAAAGCACATTCCTTCCCTCACTAGAGAAATAGGCAATTAGAGGTGTTAAACATTGTCTATAATGTATTAAATTAGTCATAGTTGCTCTTTTGATTAGTTTTATGTTAAATATGTTGATACATATTTCTTGTAAGGGAAGAGTCATTGGGAACTATGACATAAAAGAAAACAACTGTTTTGTTTTTTTAAATGTCAATAAAAAAAGGAAATATATCATTATTAGTGGGAATATCAATTTTTATAAAACACTCTGGGAAGTTTCCTTTAAAATAAAAAAAAATACCATTATTCTGTAGACATTAGGTCACATCTATTTTCTCTAAACCAAAATCAGCTTGCTCATAGAAATAAATGAATGTTATTACTTAAGTGTGGGTTTTTTCTTCCTCCTATATTAATTCTACTACCAATAAAAATGTTTAATGATGAGAAAGTCATGTTATACTTCTCTGAATCTGTTTCCAGATCTATAAAATAAATGAGTTGGATGAGTTTGACAGTTGTAAAATTTTTACTTCCTCTAAATTTCTAAGAAATGCAAACTATATATATATAGCATGAGAACTTGCACAATTCACTTATCCCTCAAGAGAAACTCAATATGTGCAAGTGAATTGGACTTAGGTATGAAAGAGCTGTGCAAAGTCATCTTCCTCCCTTTCTCCTTCAGAGGCATCTGTGGTCCAGAGGCCAGATACATACATAGATGAAGACAATTGGAGATGGCTCTGAATGAAATGGGAGATCTTGGCCGTTTAAAGCTAAGACCTCAGTTTGATTGATTCAGTCATTAAGGCTAGATAGCAATTGAGACAAAGAATCTCTTCTTTCACCTATTTAAATAAATGAATGAATGAATGAATCTGGGAGGGGAAGACCTTTGGGGTTTCTGGCCAAAGCAGAAATGACTGCTATTTAAATTCAATCTGAGTCAATCAGGACCCAAACAAAATCAAATGGGGCTTGGTATAGGAATCTATTGCAGGCCAATGAGAATCAGATTGATTTTGGTTTAAGGTATGTCCTTAAGAAACTAGTCAGTAAATTCCAAAATATCTTGGGAAGGTTCAGAGGTGCAGAAGAGAAAAAGCACATGCTCTTAAGAGCATCTATAGGTAAGGATATGATACCCTATGTGGACAGAGGAAAGGAAGGAAGGAAGGAATAGAAATGAGGGAGGGAGGGGAGAGGGAGAGGGAGAGGGGGAGAGAGAGAGAGAGAGAGAGAGAAAGAGAGAGAGAGAGAGAGAGAGAGAGAGAGAGAGAGAGAGAGAGAGAGAGAGAGAGAGAGAGAGAGAGAGAGAGAGGGTGTTCTTGGCCTATTTCTGAAACAATCAGACTATGTGACCATGGGCAAGTTACTTACTTGCTCTTCAAGACAGGCAGCTATTTTAAGTCGACAAATTACAGACAGATCTGTATCTTTTGAGGAGAGTTTCCTATGATGATTAAATCACAGGTCTAGCTTCTTATTCTAACCTAAAGTTCCTACACCTCAGTTTTGTGAAGGCACACCAGGAAACTCAGGTATTGTTATCTGTATTATAGATTATATAGAGAGAAGTCATAACAAAGGCAAAAGGGAAGAAAAGCAGAAAAATGCAAACAATCGCCCAGAGGTAACAAACATCAGGCCCACCAAAAGTCTGAAGTATAGCCCAAATTAAAACGTAATTGGGAAAATCTAACAAAATAAACAAATAAATTAAAACAGATATTAATATGATTTTCAAAGTCAATATGTAACCTTGTAGAAATCTTTACATACAGTTTTAAGGCCCTTATGTCTATTTGAATTTGATATTACTGCTCTAGAACACTTTTAATCTTTCTATTCTACCATTCATTTATCCTCCTATACCTTAAAAACCATTGTTTTTCACATACATTAAAATATGCTAGTATCTCCCCTCTATTATTTCTAATTTATTTTCTTTAAACATGCATGTTGTCTCCCCCATTAGATTATAAACTCCTTAAGAACAATTTTTTTTATTCCTAGTATCTGTTGTTTTAATTTTTGTATGATTCAAGTCATAGCGGGAGGAAAAAAGAGAGGTAAGGTTGAAAGAATAAGCATCTAGAACATGTGTCAGATGGGAGGTTAGAGTTGTGAACTTCAAACCTCCATTTAAGAAAAAAGTCCACCTCTGACATTTCCTCCTTTCTAAATGGATGGCTTACTCTTCCTCCACTCCTCCATTTATAGCCCCCACCCAGCTAGGCTTAGTTTCCTCTATAAAGACAGTAAACTCCTAGAGGAAGGGATTATCTTTTTCTTCTTGTATTTATATCCCCAACATTTAGCATAGTAGAGGTTACAATAATAAATGTTTAGTGACTATGGATTGGGACTCTAGTCTTTAAAGGATAATCTACCAATACTAAACAGAAACTTTGTGATCTTTCCTCTTCCTTTCTGTATATTAGAGCCCAAACCCTTTCAGGGATGATAGAAAAACAAAATGAATTTTATAAGATCCCATATCTGTGAAAGGAAAATCAGAAAAAAGATTACAATTACAAAGGATGTCAGTATATATAATTCTTAATATAATATATATATTTTTAATGTAAATGTATATAATTCTTAATGTAAAATGTAATCTTTACTGATCTATTTTCTGTAGTAAAAGCCAAAACACTAAATATTAAAAATAACATATTGTTATTTAACACTTATTCGGTCTTTATTAATTAGTATACTGAAAACTTAAAATTTTCTACAAAGACCTAGAACAATAATAACTAAATAACTCAAAACCTTCCATTCAAATTTCTGATGTGTTAAGAAGCTGTCTATATTATCATACTTTTTGGAGCTTCTGGTTGATGTCTCCTCTTGCAGTAATCTTTACTTGGAGTTCTGCTTCATATTCTTCTCCCAAATATCGACGACGTTTAGATTGCACATTATCCATATCTTCTGATTTGGACCGTTTTCTCCTTGACAACAATTCATCTGGAAGCACAAAATAAAATGAATGCTCAGTTTGATTTTTATTGCTTTCTATAAGGATTTATCTTCTCTACTCCTTTAGGTCATAAAAATTGTCTCATTGCTCATTACACAGTAACAATAAAAATTTCTACATATTAATCTGGTGAAAGAAAAGAGACAAAGAAGCAGTTAAGAAATGAAAAGATCAATCCTGTTACTACAATAGGAAATGAAGTGCTATAAATATATCTTCAAATTGTTTTTAATCTATAAGAACTTAATTATGCTTTTATTGGCACATGGCATACTTTTTCCAGGCCTTTCTTCTTCTTTATGAGCTTCCTTTTCTTCTCCTAATTTTGAATCCTTTTCTTTTGTCTCTGTTTCTACTGTATTAAAAAAAAACACACAAAAAAAAAAACCACATTAAGTTCAAAGTCATTCATTATGATCTTTTGACTGTTTAAAAAAAAAAAATCATCATAATTAACAGTTATGGAAATAACAAAAATAAACTTGAATTTTAAAAGAATAAAATGAGAAAAACCAGAAGAATGATTACTAGAACTACCTTAAGAAGATTGCTGTCAATTTTCTGTTTTGATTAAAACTGAAATACAGAACTTTCCTTCTCTCCCATTCTTGGGTTTCCATCTCTTTATTTTGCTCAGGCTGAAAAGTGCAGAGACCATTCACTAGCGGATCTCACCACTGATAAATAACAATTTGGCGGGATGCCCCAATCCAGAAGGTTCACCATATTAAGGCTGAACTTACTAAAGACAAATGATCAGCACAGCTCACTATAACCTAGGTGTCCTAACCACAAGAGATTTAGTCTCAACCTTCCTGGTAGCTGAAATTATAGCTGAGTATCACTAAGTCCATCTAGATTACTTATAACAGAAGTTTATGCAGAAAGCCTAAGTTGTTGATACCTTTAACCTTAAATACCTCAAATATGAAAAAAAAAAAAAAGCTGTCATAACATATAAATAAATGCATTTCTTTAAGTTCAAAATAGTTGGTAAATTTGAGAATTATAAGCTGCTTGCAACTTGAAGGTTATTTTACTTAAGTAAATTTTACTGAAGGGATCCAAGTCTTATTCATTCATAGCAACAATATTAAAGAAAAAGAATAACAGAAAGAGGAATACAAGTGATACATTAGAAGTACTTAAGGTAAAAAATAAAAATGGCAAAACATGTTGATTAAGTGTCAGTTGACACTCAGATTTTCAGTTTCAAGAAGTATTACATAATTCAAGCACTAACCCGACAATAACTGTTTAGAATTCAACTTCTAGCAATAATTTAGTTTATCCCTTTCATGTTACAGATAAAAAAAAAACTAAGGACAAGAGAGGCAAAATGATTTACATGCACATACACCTATAATCTATTATCTATCAAAGGATGATAGATAGGATTTGGAAAGAGAAGTGATTTAATGCAATCCTCTTTTTTTAAAGATTACGAACCAGAAGTCTGGAGAAAATTGTGTTTACAGTTACAGAGTCAGGCTGGCAGGCAGAGAGATAAGCTGGCAGAATTCATACTAAAATTCTCTTATCACAACATCAAACTACTTATTCAGTGATATATTGAGCACTATATCACAGCAGAAATAACTTTTGGTTCAGCTCTATTTTCACTTCATAAAATTATCACTTGTGAGTTCAGAAACTCCTCAAAAGATTAAAAACTTTTTAAATACCCTCAGGCAAAAATAAAAAGAAGATAATATTCTGTACTGATAAGAGTAGTTTTTTTTTATCTACATTGGTATTAAAGAGTTTACCTATTAGGCATCCCCTAGACCAGGGGTTCTCAAACTACAGCCGGCAGCCAGATGCAGCCTGCTGAAGACATTTATTTATGTGGCCGGCCAGGTTATGGCAAATGGGCTGAGGGGTGGAGACAGAGTGTGAGTTTTTATTTTTACTATAGTAAACAGTCTGAGGGACAGTGGACTAGCCCCGTATTTAAAAAGTTTGAGGACCACTGCCCTAGACTCTCTCTTACCCCCCCAAAAGTATATTTTGTAAATATTTATAAGGACTCTTCATATCCTCAGCATCCAACATAGTACCAGTCATAAGTATTTAATAAATAGAGACAGAGATAAAGGATATTTACAGAGACAGAGACAAAAGACTATTACTCAATAAATATTTATTAGAGAAGAAGGAAAAAAAAAAACAGACAAAGAAACCTATGCCTATGTACTTCAGAGTACTTAATATTATTAGGGGAAAGAATATGGAGCAGGATCCATTAAAAATTGAAAAATTAAGACCAGACAGGTAAAGAGGAGAATCAAGAAAAAATAATGTAACAAAAACTTATAGAATCTCTGAGAGAAGAAGGAAGTGCAATGGATAGTGCTAAATGTGGAAATCAGGAAGACTATAATATCTCAGTCTCAATTTCCTCATCTTTAAAATGGGTAGTAAGAGCCTCTACTACTTCACAGGAACTGTGAAAAATTAAATAATTTATGTAAAATGTAATGTTACATAATGTTATACCTTAAAATGAAACAATTTATTCTTAGCATAAAAAAAAAAAAAGTGGCACTTTGCAGAGAACAGTTTGAGACAAGTCGATACAAGACTTCAAGGAAAATATGGAATGAGTAAAAGGTTGAACCCGAGGCATAGAGTAAAAAAAAAGAAGGTATAAATCTGTAATAGAAGATAGATCGAATGAGATGGAGAGTAAAAGTTGATCTTTTTGTTGTGGCAAAGAACTATAAAATGAATAGAAAGATGCTCATCAATTGGGAAATAGTTAAATAAGCTATGGTATGTGAAAACTAATAGAATATTATTGTTTTATTTAAAAAAAAGGGGGGGGGGCTGATTTTAGAAAGCCCTGGAACATGAGCGGATGCCCCAGTGAAACAAGCAGAACCACTGTATATAGCAACAGCAAACTTGTGCATTGATCGGCAGTTCAGTGCTCCAAGGCAATCCCAATAAACTTTGGATGGAAAATACCATCTGCATTCAGAAGGAGAACTATGGAAAAATGAATGTAAATCAACATATGCTATGTTCACTTTTTTTCTTCTTTTTTCTCATTTTATCCTGATTTTTCTTTCCCAATATGATTCATATGGAAATATATTTTAAAAATGAATGGACATGTATAAACTCCACTAAAAAAAAAAAAAAAAGTTATTTTGCATGTAATCGAGGAAAATTTTAAAAAAAAAGTAGAAGCAGAGACTATGGTCTTAGAATAAAAAAAAAGCTAACTTCATCATAGACAAGAGTAAAGAAAGGAATGAGGGGTGATGTCAAAGGTTGTGAGAGGCAGAATACAACAGAAGACAGAATTCATAGTAAATATCCCCTTTTTCTTAGTACAGACCAGAGACTTTCTGGGAAAAAGGTAGGCTAAAGACATGTGTGTTATGGGAGGCTCTGTGCTATTCCTTTCAGCAGCTATTCTAAACATTTTATAATATTTAGAATAGCTGCTGAAGGGAATAGGATAGAGGATCAATTAAAGTGGACTAAAAGGACTAGCCTTGCCCAGATGAGATCAGATAACAAAAAATTTATCAAGGCTTTAGCAACTGCCTCTAGCACCTTTTTAGCATAAGGTTAGTAGAAGCAGATTAGACAGAAGATGGGAATAATCTGGGATAGGCATTTTGCAAAACAAAAGCAGCAACAGAAAATAGGGCAAGAGATTCCAGACTAAAGATTAATGTATAACTGTAAGGTCAAAGCTGAGAAGTAAAGCCAAAACAAGGGTTAATGATTTCAGAGAATTGAAGGTCATGGCAAAGATGAAGAATAGGGTTGAGGAGTAAATCACAGGGAAAGAGGGAATAATGGTGAGTAATACTAAGACAAAGGAACTTCAAAGTTCTTGATCATAGGAACTGGAATACTTCTAGATAATGATAACCCTCCCTTGTGGCTGAGGTAAATAAAGGAACAGATCACAGGAACAAGAGGCAATTACGGTACTGGGAGAATAGGGAATTTAAGGGAACATCAATGTATATGTGAAAATTACTTAGTATAAGGGCAGAAGTTGAAATAAAGATGATTCATGTGTATGAGTGAAGTACTAAACACCTTGAAAGGAAGGAAAAATGATGGGGATAAGTGTGGGAGGGATCTGGAGACAATAAACATCAGGATCTGGAAGGGGTGATACATCTAGAGAGAATTAATCTCAAAAAAAGCTGTATGAGAAAGTATAATCAGTATCATCAGAAAAGATGGTCAGAGATAATGTTTCCTGGAGGAAGCATCCTGTATATGCCAGAAGATGGAAGGACAATGGGAGAAAATTCTATAAGATGAAAGGAAGTCTGTTAATAATAGGATAGAAATTCCAGAGATCACAAGAGAAAGAATGAGCAGAGTTAGATTGGGAAATGGAAGGGCTGAGAATAGGGATCAGAAAACATAGTGGTAGCAGGGAATAAAGGAGTAGAAAGATGATTTCTGCTTAAGCCGACAAGAATTATGTATCATTGGGAATGGAAGAATAGAAAATGAAAGTATCCTTTTAACTAGCTGCAAAACCTTGAATCCTCCGAATGGTAGAGAGTACATAACTGAATTCATTCAAGTATTAAAAAAGAAAAGGCATTGGGCTTGGGGTTAATAGGTAGATCTTTGAGACCAAGGACATCACTTGACTGGCGTATTCTTTTGAGGTAATTAGGATTAAGTGACTTGCCCCAGGTCACACAGCTAGAAGTGTTACCAGTCTGAGACCACATTTGAACACAGGTCCTCCTGACTTCAGGGCTGTGCCATCTAGTTGCCCCTACTATCTTAATCTTTACGTATTCTTTTCATTTGCAATTATCTTATTCTTCCTTTTAGGCCACTCAGTGCAATAGACAAATCTGTCTGTGCACATGGAAAGCTCAAATTTACTGCTTATTCTTCAGCACTACCTTACACTTATAAGTATTGTAAAGTTTGCAAAGACTTTTCTCTATAACAAACCGTTGAAGTAGTTATTTTTATTCTTAACAGATAAGGAAAATAAAACTTGGCCCGTTTAAATGAATTCCCCTATCATCAACTATAAAATGGGAATGGAAACCTATTTCTCCTAACTAAGAATCTAAAACTTTTTCCACAAGGTCATAGTGACTCAAGAAATGATTTAAGGGAGAGATAAATTTTAGGATGATTAAAAAGTAACATTTCATATTAAAGTGCTTTAAAAAAGCTTTCCCTACAACACGGAAGTGCCTTATGATAGATGTGAGCAGACTGCAACATAAAACAAAAAAAGAATTTCTATCAAAAGCAGTAAAGGTGTCCATAAGGAATAAAGATGAGTCATATGATCACAAAACCCGTGGATAGCTTGTTTGTTCCACAGATAGTGTAAGGAGAAACTGAAGGTCTTATTTCCACCTAGTAAGTTAAATGCCTTCTGCCAAATATTTTTACTTTTACTTTTTAATAATGAAACCAAGGGATGAATTTTTTTTTAAACTTTAAAAATTTACTAGAAAACTCCTGACTTGGGACATTACTGTAAGTCAACAGCTTTAAATTTGCTGTCCAGATAACATAGAAGAGGAAGAGAAATAACACAGAAGAGGGAAGAGGGAAGAAATAAGAAGCATCTCTGGCAGGGTTAGGAGTTTCTGCTGAGTCTTTTCAAACATGAGATGAATAGATTGTAGTTTCTTAATTTAAGCTACTGACTGAGCAAAATTTAAAAAAAAAATCTTGCTCTAAAAAGTTCATGTAGTACTAATGTTGTTTGTCCTTTGTTCTTGAAGAAGTCCATGTGACATCAGGGAGGTGAGGCTATGACATGCAAGTGAATTAGATTTGAGTGAAGAAGGGCTAGACAAGATCATCTGTTTCACTTTCCCCTCCAGAGCCTTCAGTGTCCAGAGGCCAGATATAGATCAGGACAACTGGAGATGGCCCTGGATGAAAGGGGAGACCTTCGCCTTTTTAAGCTAAGATCTTCAACAGGTCTCAGTTTGACTGAGGCCATACCCATTCAGTGATTAAGGCTGGGTCACAATTAAGTAAAAAAAAAAAACTCCTCTTTCACTTAATCCAAAAAATCTCCCCCAAAACAAACCACCACGACAACAAAACACAAACCAAAAAAAAAAAAAAAAAAAAACAAAAACCCCAACTAAAGAAGGCAAAGTAATTCTTTTTAAAATTTCCCTTTCCTTAATAAAAGAAAATGAGAACCAAATATAGTCATTTTAAAAAATACCCATTCTCAAATATATTTTAAATATATAATATTGAAAAGGTTTTTAGAGAAAAAGGAAACCAAGTGACTATTAAAATTCAAAATTATTTCATTGTGCTCTTTTTCTTTGACCCCTCTGAAATGTCTAACCATAAATAAAGTCTTCTCCCTCTCTTTGTTCTGATGTCTCTATTCCATTTCCTCCAAACTCTAAACCAGGGGTTCTCAAAACTCCGGCCAGTGGGCCAGATGTGGTGGTTCGAGGACGTTTATGCGGCCCCATGGGTTATGACAAAATGGGCTGAGGGGTGGAGACAGAGTGTAAGTTTTTGTTTTTACTATAGTCCAGCCCTCCCACAGTCTGAGGGACAGTGAACTGGCCCCCTATTTTAAAAGTTTGAGGACTACTGCTCTAAACCAATTCCTTTTCTGGCTCTTTCCCAAATGTGTAAATTTCATAAAGTTCTATTCTTGGGCCTCTAATCTGCTCTTCCCCCACACAATGTCATCCACAGAAATGATTTTAAATATCAGTTTACAGAGTCTGATTCCCAGTACCTCCAATTTAAGTAATTTCAAGTTCCTAGCCCATGTTTTCAACTGTCTGAGACATTTCACAACCTATAAATGACAAATTAAGCCTTTACAATCTTTATATCATGAAGAAAATAATAAAAAATTTAAACCTAACTCTCTAACCTGGAGAACTTGATTCAACTGGCAACACAATTTCAACATCTTTTTCACCAGAAGCTTCCTCTTCATCAGAGAGTACCAAGAAAGCCTCTTTTGGCAAACTCTCACTACTACTCTCTTGCTTGGATGGTGAACCTAGAGAGTTCTCCAATTTTTCTCCCAAATCTGGGCTTGTCTCTTCAAGTGGAATGAGAGAAGTTTTAGAAAAGCTAAGTTCATCTTCAGCAGGAGCTAGCTTTTCCAAAATGGGAATAATTTCATCTGTCTCCATAGAGTCTGTGTTGTCTAAAATTTTCTCATTTTTCTCATTTTCAACATTTTCTTCAGTGGTTTCTGGAAGATCTGGAGATTTGTCATCTTCACTCTTTGTATCTTTGTCTATTTCCATACTGCTAGAAATAGCTTCTTCTTCAAAAGCTGACTCTGTAACAGGATTTTCCTCCATATTCTTTTCATCTTCAGTAGGAAGATCAGCACTAACAGGTACAGTATTTGACTCCAGTTTTTCTTCTTCAATTTCAATATTATCACTAACTATAGTTTTGTCTTCAAGTGGGCTCTCTTTTTCTCTTTGGTCCAAATTTTCATCATCTGTGCTATTTTTTTCAAGGATATCACCATCTTCTTTATTGCTATTAGGAACTGTGTTTTCAGTTTCAGGGACAGTATCTTGTTCTGGTTCATAAACTGTGTTTTTAGGTGATGCTGTTTCACATTTTTGACTTGAATCTTCATCCTCTTCTCTTACATCAATATTTAAGAAATTAGGAGAAGGTTCTTTCAATTCAGATTTCTTTTCTTCAAGATCCAAACAAACATCTTCTATGCCATTCACCTCCTTATCATCTATGCAGTCAGTACTATCTAATGGTGAATTTAGGTCAGAGTCACCATTTTCATGCTTGCCATTTAAAAGTTTGACATCAGTTTTCAGTAGCTCTTCTTTGACTTTGTAAACCACCTCAAGTTGTTGACGATCACTCACTCTCATTGTTTTTCGGGCTTTAAAGATTTTTTTCTGAGGTTCTTCTGTACTTTCCATTTTGAATCTTTAAAAAAAAAAAAAAAAGAATAACTAAATGAATATTTAATAAATTAATAATTTTCTTCTAATACCAAAAATTGTTTTTAAATAACTTATGTATTGATAATATAAAGTGATCATTGGTCTCAGTAGAGAAACATTCCTTTACTATGAAAAACACTACAAGGCTTAGGGGCAGCTAGGTGGTACAGTGCATAGAGCACCACCTCAGACACTTAACACTTCCTAGCTGTGTGACCTTAGGCAAATCACTTAAACCCCAACTGTCTCAGGAAAAAAACCCAAAACCTATAATGCTTGCCTATAAGCCCCTATTTACTCTTTTGAGTTTTCCCTAAAAATCATTATCAGTATATACTATGCCAGACTAGCATTTAAAAAGGAGAATATTTATGTTAAGTACAGAAATACTGGAAACCAAGGTGCTTACCAATAGGGCTTCTTTCTTTTAAAATGACTACCTTCATTTCACTTTCACACTGTCTTTGCTAGTTTAGCCTCTAAACAGTAACAGTAATTTCTAATATCTGACATTTTATTTAATACACGAAGCTTGACAAAGCATTATCAACTCATTTGCAACTTATAAAAAATGTACTATCAGTATTATTGCGGCAATTTTACATGTTAGGAAACCAAGAGTAGGGTTGAAAGGATTATCCAATGTCATAAAAGCAATAAGATATAGAAAAATAGAATTTGAATACAGGTCACTTATAACTTCAACTTCAGTGCTACTTTTAGTTAATTTTTTAAAATTAGTTTTATAGATTTTCAAGATTATAATTGAAGACAAATATTCTTCTACATTCTGTATGATCATTTAAAAGTAACTCAAAAAGAACCAGCAAGGCTAATATTTACACATGAAAATTAAAATTTTGTTCTTAAGCACATTTTGAAAATAAAATGAAAACTTTTTCTGCATTAAGTAACTGCTTACTTTTACTTATTCCCTCATCTTCTTTTATAGATTGACCTTTACAATAAAACTGCCAGGAGGATAAAAGTATTTTCTTGGAGTAAATGTTTTATCTTAACAATAGTAGATAAATGATTAAAGAGGATGTTCTTTATTTAGGTATGTTTCCTAATAGTCTTTCAATGAAACATTTTTAGAAATTCAGGAATTTCAGATCTTTATTCCAATTAAATAAGATAAATATTTGCCCTAAGATTTTTGAAACTTATGAAGCCCTATCTCCAAAATGACTGAAATACAACAAAAAAATTCCACATACACCAAAATATAAAGAACTGGAAACAAAAAGAATGATTAAAGAATGCATAAATGGAAGCCCATGAATAATATGGATTATTACCATGCTTTAAGAATCATGTGTGACAAACACAGTAAAGAATGGAAAGGTCTGTATGAAATCTTACAGGCAAAATCAAGAAAACAATATACACAATAACCACAATATATAAATAAACCACGACACATACCTCCCCCCAAAAAAGGAATAAAAATTAAGACCAAGTATTGAATGAATAGATATGGGAGAATATCCTCAACTGACCCCTTCAGGAAATAAGTGGTAGGTCGACATATAGGTAATATATATTGCACCTATTTTTGGATTTTATCAATGCATTTCTTCAGTTGTGCTGTTTTTCTTTCCTCTTTAAAAAAAAAAAAAATCTTCATTATATGGGATGGCTCTCTGGAAAGGGGAATGTAAGGAATACTAGGAACAACTTTGATGACATAAGAAATGTAAGACATCAATAAAAACTTATTTTAAAAATACTGTAAGAAGAGTAACAGAGAAGCTATAAAAATGATTCTTATGATAATTTTACCTACAGAAATGATACAAAATGGCAAAATCTTGGTGAGAACTTCTGAACTAGAGAGCACAACACTGTAAAATATGGTGAAAAAATAGTTATCCCCATTTTTCAGATAAGAAATTGAGGTTCTAACTAGTTAAAAGTGACAGTCAAGTGGCACAATGGATAGAGTTCTGGATTCCAAGTCACAAAGAATTGAGTTCAACTCCAGCAGTCTCTGGCACTTACTAGCTGTGTGACCCTGGGCAAATCACTAGACATCTGTTTGCCTTAATTTCTTTTGACTGTAAAAAAAATGGATATAATAATAGCATCAATCTGAGGATTGTTGTGAAGATTAAATGAGATAATATATATAAATCACTTTACAATGCTTGGTCTATAATAAGCATTTAATAAAATGCTTGTTCACTTCCCCCTATCCTTTGTCAATTGTAATGACGTTAGTAAATGTTTGAAGTGATATTCAGACTAATTAATATTAAATTCAAAACAGAACAAGAATTAACAGATAGATGTCAACTACATCAAATGCTACAGGGCCACTGTTCTCCTTGGTGCTATTTTTTTCCCTTCAACTCTATGATCACACAATATCTAGAAGCTTAAGGGAAAAGAACCTATTTATACAAAAATATCTATAACAGCTTTTTGTAGTAGCAAACAATTGGAAATTGAAGGGATGCCTATCATTTGGGCAATGCACCTTTTTTAAAAATGTTTTTTTCTGTTTGTGTTCCTTCACAGCATGACTAATGATAGTAAGCGTTGCACGATTTAAATATGTATAACCTATATTAAATTACTTACTCTCTAGAAAGGGGAAAGGGAGAAAAATCTGGAACTTAAAAAATTTAAAAATAAGAATGTTAAAAAATTATCCTTACATGTAGCTTTTATTTTTAAATAAAAAATTATTTTTTAAAAATTTTAAAATAGGGGCAGCTAGGTGGCACAGTGGATAGAGCACCAGCCCTGAATTCAGGAGGACCCAAGTTCAAATCTGGTCTCAGACACTTAACACGTCCTAGCTGTGTGACCCTGGGCAAGTCACTTAACCCCAGCCTCCAATAAATAAATAAATAAATATTTTAAAGTAAAGGCATCTATCCAAGAGATGATGATAAATATGCTTCAATAGCCTGAGAACTTGTTTGGTTTAATAGAAAACCTATAGGCTATATAATGAAAGTTAGACTCAGGAAATAGATTGTTCAAAGATATGTTTAATATCTAATGTATTTTGTTTCATTATAATTAAAGAGCATATCAAAATCTTGTGAACAATTCCAAATCATGTAAAACAAATAACTGAAGCAAAATATTAGACATTTTTAGAGATGTAAAAATTGATTTTTAAGTCAATTAATTTTATTTTTTAAAAGTCGCTATACTATTTAAAATTGTGTAATAATAACCACAGGGCATATGGGAATTATAGGAACAACACTTCCAGCTTTGGATATATATATAATTTTTTATTTTCATGGGTTTTTTGTTTCTGAAGATTACCACCATGTGAATTCTTTATTCCTACTGCTGGGGAGATACCAAATGCTCTCTTCATTTCCTTTAAAATGCTTTACTATTTCAAACTTCTCCCCCAAAATCTTTCCTTTTATATAATGACTGGTGTTTTTGAATCAAGATGCTTAGACATATTTAAGATGTTGAATTATATATATATATATATATATATATATATATATATATATATAGTAAAATTCATGAACATGAAAAAATAGAAAAATACAATCTTGTAACAAATTATGTATCATGTCGTGAACTGAGATAGCAGGCAGATATTTGAGATACATGCATATGCGTTTCTGTATCCTTACATAGCTCAGTTCACAGTTAGGTACAGTTTTATGTACTCATCATTTTTCATGAGGAAAAAAATAGAACATAAGCAAATATGAAATTCTAATTATATTCAAAATTATTTCCTAATATATCAATCATGTTAAAAGAAATATGTGTTTTCAAAATAAGAATTATAGCAAAATAACTTTCACTGAGCCATGGCAGCCAAAATAATTTCAGGCTGCATTAATTTATGTAATTTTAGGATCCATTTATATATACATATTCTTCCCAAGCCAGACCACACCTGGAATACTATGTACAATTTTAAAACCCATAGTTTAAGAACAATGACAATCAGCAATGAGAAGGTCTTGAAACAAGTACTTGCCAAAGCAATCAGAGCACAGGACAACTATTGTCCTTTGAGAACTCCATGTAATAGATTAAGGCAACTTTCCAGGGAAAGAGAAGAACCTCTCCAAAGAAGCTTTGCTAGTTTAAAAGAACGATCAGGAGAATCTTATATATGCTAGTAGGAGAGAAGCTATTGAAACTGGTCAAAGAAAAAAAAAAAAAAACAAAAAAAAAAACTCAAGTAGTAGTGATTGATTATTCTGAGAAGGTAACGAAGCAGCTATCTGCTTCATAATCTGATGTGAAAAATAAGGAGAAATGCAGCTTCAGTAGATGTGGATCTGACATCCTGAGAATTGCCAAATGGATAACTATTACTTAATTACTTCTAATAATTCATCTATGCATAAATGAGAACAGCACTTGGAAGAACTCCTACTTCTAGTTACGCATTATACTGGGCTAAGAATCTGAACACTGTAAGAGTGGTTTTTTCATCATTACTGGTAATAGATAGGGGCTTCAAGAGGAAAAAAAAAAGGTGGTGAGTGAACTGCTAGTCCAGAAGACAGCATCTGGGAAGGGTATGTGGATTTCTGTAAGTTTAAATTTGCCTGAAAACTATAATTTTATCAAAAAGCCTTTAAGCAGAAAACTGAGTAGGAAAAAAAACTGCCCACGTACCATATGTCAGTTATCAAACCATATACCACACTAAGCAGCAGATACAACAGAAAATGAGAAGGCTGAACTCAAAGGCCTTAAAGGCCTCTTCTAGATCCAAGATCTATGATCCTAATACAGTACTTATTTATTTTAATTATAGGTATTTAATGTTTTCCTGCTAATTGACAAATATCAAAGGAGAAGGGGGATTAACAAAATTTCAAGGCTTCAATTGTAAAAAGTTTCAGGGATAAACAAGAAATCACAAAAGAGAAATCACAAATGTAGCCATCATAGATCAAAATGACATTTCTTCTGTGAAGAAATCTAAGAAACAGTGCAGTGAAAAAGCATGGTGAAGAACAAGTGTGTATGGGTAAGTGTAAAGGTACATATAGGAATACTACAGCCACCTATTTGGTGTCTCCCTGTCTTACCACTATTCATACACATGTGACCAAATATTACACTTCTCTGCCCTCCTCTCACCCACCCCCCACTCACAATTCAAATAAACTCCACTGAGTTATTTCTGGGATGAAATATAAAATCCACATTTCCACATATTTTAAATCTCTCCACACAATCTAAAATTCTCACACATGACATCTCTTGACTCGATGTTTTAGAATCGGCTACCCATCATGAATTTAACAGTCTGCCCTTGACCTTTTATCTCCTAGTTTACTTGGCTTCCTTTAAGATGATGGTCAAATACCTTCTTCTTGCCTGCCTGTTGAGATGCCAAAAGCTTTTAATGCCTTCTTTTTTTCTTTCAGATTCCCTATATGGACTGATAATCTCTTTCATGTACACATTCACATGCTGTTTTTCCCATTACAATATATGCTCTTTGCATTATCATAATGCCTGACACATAGTCATTGTTGCTTGACAATTATTCTATGTTGAGAACGGTATTCTTTGCTATTAAAATCCTTTATTTCCTCCAAGACTTGGAATAAGGCCTTTTCTACTCCCTGAGATGCTAATATTCTGTGTATATTTCTATCTATCTATATATATTTGCACCTACCTTATTAGAATAAAAACTCCTTAATGCCAGAAACTGTTGAACTTTTTTTCTATCCCCAGCACCTAGCATACTGGCTAACACATAGCAGGTACTTAATGCACTTAAGAATTCAAATACAAAAGCAAGACATCCCTATCCTAAAGTTTATAATAAAGAGAGAAACCATGCCCTTTCTAGTGACCAGAAAAAAAAGGTGTTTTGGTCTCCCAGATCAAGGGATAATAAATGAAATATTAGGACATACCACTGAAATCCCATTTACAAAGCTAATGGTAGAGTTGATTTGATTACTTAAAGAGGAGAAAGGTAAGAGATATTTATAGCAACAGATCTGAAAATGGTCAGGGTAAAGATGAGGATGAATGAATGGGTCCAGGGAGTTCAGAGCTGAATGTCTTAGCTTCTCCCAGAAATGGTCTCTGAAGGTCTGGTTTGGAGGGTGGGTCAGCAGCAGGATGAAAATGACCAGTGTAAAGATGAGGATGCATGAGCTCATGGAGTTCATAACTGAGTGCTTTAGCACCTCCTAGGCATGGTTGAAGGTCCATTTTGAAGCAGAAGCAGGGCAGAAAATGGCCAGGGTGAAGGTGAAGATACCTGGACCTAGGGAGATCAGAGAGTGAAATGATTGACATATGATTTCTTGCTTGATTATGTACCAAGAAAGAAGAAATATATGGCTGAGTTTAGGAAACATTATAAACGTGTCACTCTAAAGAGAATATAGTAATAAATCTGGGACTTGATACCTCTCCATCAACTTTTTTACTTTTAGCATTCTTGACTAACAAGGATTTAATTTTTTTTTAAATTGCTGGGTTGTTGATTATTGATAATTTAGGCCTGATTTGGATCATTAAGGAGTACTTCCTTGAAAAATGGATATAATAGAAACCTTGGGAGGCAGTGACAAGTCCCTCTAAAAAAGAATTTGTGAAAAAAGGTGTTGAATCTTGCTCTGGCTAGTGTTACACAATAAAAAATGAGACCAATGAGTAAAGGTTGCTGAGAAGGAATTTTGGACTTTATTCAAAGCAAAATCCTTAATACAGTTTTCCAAAAGTTAACCATAGCATGCCATATCATGTACTGAAGACATTACTAAAATTCTTCAAGTAAAGCCAATATCAAAGAAGTGACTGAACACTTTTCTAGTATAGTGTAGAAATTGTACTAGATGTATCTCACAATAACTTCCTTCTTTCTATTCTAAATCTTGTAATTTGCTAACAACATCCAAAGTAACATATATAGCCTTTAAAATGACCCTCAAACCCAACAATAAACCTGCCACTATCACCCCCTATACTCTACTCAATTTACAACTCTATATAGTGTTTATAATAATTTCCTGTATATCAGTTTTCAGTAATTCCATCAAGTATGATATAAGCAATTTGAAGAATTAATACAACACAGTATCATTAAATATAACAAAAATCCTTATTGTAAGGATTTAGGATTGTATGCAGGGGAGAAGGATGGGAGGGATTAATGTGTATAATCAGAGTCTTAAATTTTAAAAAACTTCCTTAAGTATTATTTTTGCACTAAAAATCTTCTCTACTCTTGAATGACAACTTTTTAATCTAGTAATAATAGGCAAACTTAAAATAAAAGTTGTAAAATAAGTTGTCATTTCAAGGGCTATTAGATCATAAAGAAAATAATGAAAAAAGGTTGATAAAGTCATGAATTAAGGAAATAACAGACATGCAATTGATTATGAAATTAAAAAAAAAAATTAAGGAATATATCCAGTAAAACTAGATAAGAGATCTAGCAGAAAACATATAAAAGAATCATACAGGTTGATTGGAAAAAAAATATTCTATAGTCTGTACATACATAGAGGATCAATATACAGGAGATCATAAATTCATTTGCTAGCGCTAAAATAGAATACTATTCTATTTTAGGACCTATGCCCCAAGATCATAAGATGATCTTATTATACTAGATTTAGTACATTGAATCTAATATATTAAAGCATTTATAAAACATATTACTTGTCTTAGTTATGGCCTTCAGCATTTATCATACATACTTTTATTATAATGTAGATATTTAATGTTTATTGGATGAAAACTTATGGGCTTTTACATAAGTAAATACTATATTACTAACTATAAGGTAAAATTATTTCCTACCTTTCTTAATGGGGCAGGGAAGAAATGATGACATTATACACTGTCAGACTTGGTATTCAGTTTGCTAAACTGTTTTCCCCCCCTTTCTTTTATTCTTTATTACAGTAAGAGATGGTAGGAGTAGAAGAATGTGTTTTTAAAAAAATGATATAAAAACAAAATATGTAAATTAAAATTTAGAAAGAAAATATACATATAATTATATGTAGCCAGATAAAAGAGAAAAAGATGGATGGGCTCAGAGCAATAAACTGTCAATAATTTGGAACATGTATTAAAAAAAAAAAAAAAAAGTATATAACAAAAGTATATAAAAGAAACCTCAAAAATTTTAAAGGAAATATCCCTGAAGTGTTATTCTCTATTTGAGTGGCTAAAATTTAAAAAAAAAGGATGATGCCATATTGACATCATATAAACATTATAAATTCAAAGTAAATGGGGGTGAGGAGGTAGGCTTAAAATGGATAGTGAACATCCAAAATGCTGTAGGATTGAACAGTTTTTTGGACTTCCAAGGACTTTGGTATAAAATGTCCCCCAAAAAGCAGTGTTTGTGGGTTAATCTTAAAATTTTTTAAATGATGTTTTAAACAATGTAAAAACTTTGTATTTAAAAAAAAAAATCTTAAATTCATTTCCTCTAATAAACAAGTTACCTATGCAGTACATTTTTGGTATTTTCCTAAAAATACAAGACAGAACCAAAAAAAAAAAAAAAAAGACGGTCTAAGTAGACAGTCTAACTTTTACAAAATTCTGCACAAAAATTTCCAAAAATAGGGTTTATGAATCATTCAAATTAAGCTATTCAAACTGACAAATGTGTTATACCATACCCATTTGACAAATGTATTATACCATACCCATAAAGTACCCAAGTACTTTATAATTAAATGCAATTGAATTAATATAGTGTCTCCATTCAAGTGTCCTTTAGTAACAGAAGCTTTCTTAAGTAGACCATTTTTTTAAAAGAAGCACATTATTCTCATATATCATAAAATACTATTGGCAGGGATCTCAAGCTGTCAGTTGGTTTGTTTCTCTTTTTACAATGCAAGTTTCCAAGAACAGTTTTGAAAATAACATTCTGAATTTTGTTGTAAAAATTTCCTCCCTTGCAAAGAAAACTGTAGGACTTGCAAATTCATGGATGCAAATGCAATTCTATTTTTCCATTCTGCTCTCTATATAGAAATGCTTCTTTTATTTTGGTGCTAAGTACAGGATTCTTAAAATTTTTATGCAATAATTTTTTTTTAAAATAGACTGTGATGGGGAGCAAAACAAAACAATACAACATAAATGGAGAAAAACAAGCCTAACAATTATAATTTTAAGTGTGAATGAATTAAGAAGCCATTAAAATGAAAGACAATAAAATGGCTAAAACAAAACCTCACAAAATGTGAACCAAAAGTAAAAACATCTACAGAACAAAAATAATAGATGAGAATGATATATATAAATATATATGTCTCAGATGAATCCAAAAAAGCAGGCATTGTGGAACAGCTAGGTGGTGCAAAGTTTTATAAGAGCACCAGCCCTGAAGTCAGGAGGACCTGAGTTCAAATCTAACCTCAAGACAACATTTTCTAGTTGTGTGACCCTGGGCAAGTCTTTTAACCCCAATTGCCCCAACACTAAAAAAACAAAACAAAACAGGCATTGCAATCATGCAAAAATAAAATTCACAGCATCAAGAGAAAACCTTTCTTCTTTCTTCTCATATGCTGAACATGGTAAAATTCTTTAACTACCCCTTGCATTTTCAGTTAAGGGGGATGTAGCAAGACAATTTCCCCTAGCCTACTGTATGGTAAATACCTGCAAGTAAAAGTTTGTATTTGTTTGAGGGTGAAGGGGAAGGGAGGGAAAGGGAAATAATAGGAGAGAAACAGGAGGAGAAAGAGTGAAAAGGGTTGGAAAAAGAGACAGAAAGACATCTTATACCTACCTAAAGGAATCATAGACATCATAGACAATTAATCAGTATCTAATTTTTAAATTGATATGCATAGCACTTAAATTAAAAAACAAAGTTTCTTTTATTACAAAAAAGTATAAAAGTAAAATAATCATTATAGGAGTCTTTAGTGTTCTTCTCAGACCTAGAAAAATCTAATTGAAAGCTAAATAAAACTTGGAGAATTTAGAACTGGAAAAGCAAGGGTATTCTCTGGATGTTAGCATTTAAGTATATAAATATTTTTCAATATTATATGATACCTTTCTAAAAATAAACTATGTGCCATGACACCAAGAAATAGTAAATAAAATTTTAAAAAGCAGAAATAATAAACACATTATTTACTGATATTAATGAAATTAAAAGAGATTCAGACCTACATGAGGACTTTTGAATATATATGAATATAATGAATAAGGCAAAAAATATATATCAGGATAATAATTGTTAAAAAAAAAAGATCACAATGAGATAATATAAAAAGAAATTTGTGAATTACAAAACAAAAAGTATTCAGGAAGAAATTATTTATGAGAACAAGTGCATTCCTTAATTTTTTTTTTTAATTTAGTTTTTATTTTTTTTGCTGAGGCAATTGGGGTTAAGTGACTTGCCCAGGGTCACATTGCTGAAACCAAATTTGAACTCAAGTCCTCCCGAATCCAAGGCTGCTGCTCTCTCTACTGTGCCACTTAGCTGGTCCTCCTTAACTTCTTAGAAAATCAAATAACACCAAAATTAGCCAAAAAAAAAAAAAAAAAAAAAAAAAAAAAAAAAAAAAAAAAAAAAAAAAAAAAGGCAAGACATCTTAAAAATTAGAGAAAGATAAATTGGAAAACAAAAACTCTTTAAATGATCATAAAATTTAGAAGCTCTAAGAAAACTAATAAAAGTAACAAGCATATTTAGCTAACTTGATGAAAAAGGTGGAGAAAAATAAAATTACTAATAAAAATGACTATACTGAAATCAAAACAAGGAAATAAATTTTCAGAACATACTATGCACAATTACATTTAGCCAGTAAGGCTGAAAATTTTAAAGAAACGAAGGATTGGCTATAAAAATACCTGATTTACCAGCACAAGTCCAATTTCAAAAAATGAAATTAAAAGTATAAAAGAACCACAAAAAAAAAAAAAATTATAAGGAATCTTGACAATTTGAGTCTCCTAAATTCCCTCTTTGTGGCACCACCGTCTTTAAAAATTATTAAATTCCTCACCTGTTGCTGTGCCTCCCTACCTAATCATCCTTAGCCTTAGCAAGTGATCAGATACCAAGTATCAAATAGTCTATTTTCACATCCTTTCCCACAAATATTCTCTTTCTTTCCATTTCTTTACCACTCAGGTTTTCATTTCATTCCTAGTTTCCTAATTGGAGTCCCTACTTCAAATCTCTTAATTCTCCATTCAATTCTCATTTTGTGTGTATGTGAGAAAGAGACAGACAGAGAGACATATGTATAGCTATATATCTATATGAAATTTCTATTTCTTACAGGAAGATGTAAGCTCCTTCAGGAACCTGTTTTTTTGTTTTTTCATTTTTTGTTTGTAATCATATAGTTAAGGGCTTAATAAATGCTTACTGAACTGAGTTGTGTAATGCATTAAAGCATTAAGGAAACAAATCTGATGATTCAATACACATCAATATTTATTTTACTTCCAGCTTCAAATAGTTAAAAATCCTTAAAAGGGAAAGAAACATACTTGTATCACAATCTAAAATCAGAACTTGCTAACTGCTTCATAGGATTCCTTATGTAATTTCTTGTTGCTTGATAAGAAAAAAAGGCTACAGGAAAGGTCTAATAACCCCAGGATGTAGTACACTTCTACATAAAGGCTAAAATAAATCTTAATGAGATAGATAATTGTAAGACATCTATAGATACAGATAAGAAAGCAGCAAAACAAAGATAACATTGGTTGAGAATTCAACTGCTTTCTTCAAAACCCCCTACTCCCCCTTCTAACACCTGGATTATGAATTCTTTGTAAGTTAAGAATTGTACGAAAATTATATTTTTACAAACATTCCACAGGGAAAAGGAATCATTGTGCCAGTATCCAGTAGGCTGTAGGCTTGCTAAGTCTGGGGCTTGCTAAGAAGGTAACTATTCCTAAATCAAGCCCCAGAAGCTAAGAAATCTCATACTTTCAAATATAGGCCAGAGCCATGCTCACTTACAGCTTCAATAAAGCTGCAAAGCTTCCTGCACGTTATTTCATATTATAGTGAAGGATCTACACCTATAAGCTAGGGCCCAAGGGTCATGTCAACATAGATTTAGGAATAGTAAATGCCCTCTAGAGCTTCTACAGACAACTCAAATAACTAGAAAGCGAAGGTCCACCAGGTAGGATGAAAAAATATCATGGAAACCTAGGTTCCTACAGTTCCTTATAGTATTCTAACCCTTAGTTTCTTGACCTGTAAAATGGGGACAAAACTACTTGGATTACATATACAGGTTACTCTAAGAAAATTGTTTTATACAAAGTTTTAATGCACTGGAAAAAGGATATTGTGGGGGTAGCCACACACTTCTCTACTATCCTGCACCCTGTTTAGTCTATCACAAAAATGACTCTAACTAAGCTGCAAATGGCTCAAAAGGGATCGAATCAGGAGAGCACTCACAATGCAAGCAAATGGTTTTCTATTTCAAGTTGCAAGGACAAGCTAAGTTAATTTGTAATTAGAAAAATTTGTCAACTTGATTTTTTAATGGCAAAAAAATCCTTTTAAGCAATACAAGTAAAAAGGAAAAGAAAAGGCATTTTGGAAGATGATCCTCACTCTAGAGTTATTACAGGAATACTTCATATTCTGGCAGCTACACACAATTAATCTAAAACTAAATATTCTTCCCACAGATATATATCTTCATACCATTTGAAAATATACATTATATCTACATAGATACAGATATCTACAATAATGCCAACAAAACAAAACAAAGATATCATAAACAGGATACTCTAGGAATTTTTTACTTGGTAATTTAAATATGAAATAGGAACTTACATTCTTAATATCCAAAACATTATAGTCAAAGAACATTAGATAAAACAAGCACAATCAAGAACTCTTATTAAATAGTTTTATCACAAAACTATCATTTGATTTTTAAATAAATTATTATATTGAATTGTAAAGAGAATTAAAGAATAATTACCATCCACACCCACAAGGGAGCATACTGCAGCCATTAACAGATCTTTTACAGGCACAGAAGGTAATGAAAAATAAATCGAAGTAACAAGGAAGTAGTATCTGGCAAACCAGTTCAGACCGGTTTAGCCATATTTGTGCAAGCCAATCAGCTATCTCGTTCTAAAAATCTGCTTTGCATCAATAAAAGGAATTCTTAGAGAGGTTACATATCAAAAAAAAGGGTGGAACCCCTCTCTAAGCTGGGTAATGTAATCTAAATACTATTTTTAAAATGTTATAATGTATTTAATAAATATCATTTTGGATCTTTTCGTGATGGTGACTTTATTATGATAATCATTCTACATTTTAAAAAATTATTTCTTTGGTTAGCATCATGTGGTTTTTACATTTTTTCCCCAGGATAAAATGCTTACATTTTAGAATAGAAAAGTGCTCCCAATGCCAGACATAAATATCCAAAAAGTTTATCAACTTGTGTCTTTAATTATTTTTGCTCTTATGGCAAAAACAAAGAAATGTATAAATATCATTTGATAGAGCCATTTGAAAGGCTCTTTAAAAATTCCCTTGTTATATACTAGGGCTGAAAATTACTAGAGGTTTTCTGTTAATAATTTATTTTTAATAATCTATCATTATTAGAAAGGGTTTTTCACCACTGAAAGAATTAAAATAATCAAGAATGAACTAGTAAAATTAAAATTTCTCCTGGAGTAAAATTTAAAAGGCTACTTCCTGTATAAAATTGTATATTTTTTCCTCTGTTCCATTAAAAAAAAAAAAATCACTGCAATGAAACAACAAAGAAGTATTAGCCTACAATCTGCCATCTCAAAAAGCTCAAGAATTTTAAGAAGCTGTTCAAGAGCTGCTCACAAGTCAGCCAATGAGCAATCAGCTTTCTGAATCCTGCCTGGCAACAAGAGACAGACAATGAGAAGGTCACAGAGAAGGAGAGTTAAACAAAACAAGGAACACAAACCAGTGCAATGTGGTTCTTTGCATAATATAAGTAATCTAGAATATAGTATTCATTAAAGTCCAAATCTACTGTATACAATACAATAAATCTAACACAAAATAATATAAATTGTTTAATTTAAAGTAAGCCCTATGTGGTTAATGAAAACTATTCTTAGCTTAATGACTACCACCAATCTTTCTAGATGTGGAACGAATTGCTATCTAGAGAACCAAAGACAACCCCTGAACAAGGTCACATTACTCTAGAAAACATTTGCAACATGAAAATGAGAATGTCTAAAATTAAGTTCAACATATCATTTATAAATGAAAAGAGGTAAACAAAACAATATTAAATTCAATATAAAAGAGTTTGTTTTGTCTATCTACCAGTAATGTTGCTATATTTTTCTGATTCCAAATGTTAGATTTTTATCCTGTTTTTTTAAATATTCCTATGCTTCTCTATGATGTTTTACCATGTACTGAACTTGTTTAATGGATCTATTAGTTTAAAATTCCCAATTCCTAAAAAGAATGCATCCTGACTCTTTTTAAAATGTTTTAAACTCATATAAATTCAAAATTACGCTTTAAAAGTGGTCTGTTTACTGCCTTTGAAATAAATTATAAAAAGATTTGAATCATCTCTTCCAAGAACAAAGGAAAATGGCTTGATTAGAAAACAAATTTCACAAAAGTTGAGGAAATTTTTGCATGACATTATATCAATTTCTTATTCAATATTTAAATTATAAAACAAATACAAGGGATTTTATCACTGGAAAAAAATTTAGAGCTTATATTCAATATTTTATAGATTAACTTACATAGATTAACACAATTTTTTAAACCAAATTTTTTTATCCTTCAAACACAGATGAACCTTGTAATTTTTCAAACATACCCCAGAGGGAGCCTGCAGCAGCCATATCCTTTAGCTTACACACTCTCCCAACAGGAAAAATAAATCATTTGATGCTTTCCAACTTCAGTACCCGGAGAGAACTGAAATTCACTCACTATCTGATTGGCTCTAAGAAGCAGCTGCCTGAAAACCAATAAGACACTGTTTCCACATAGCCTGCCCAGCAACAAGGGAAGCATATGAGGGCAAGTACTAAACCAAGAATTCAGACTGTGTGAAAACAAAGTTGAACTGAAAAAAAAAGATATTTCAATATCAACAATTTCAAAACAGGTTAACGAATGCTATTAAGAAATTGATTTCTCTTCATTATTTGATTAAATGTTCCACTAAAGTAAAACTGTGGTGTCGCTTTGCTATTTGACTCAGTAATACTTGTAATTTGATATGAGACCAGACTAAAGCAGAATAAAAATTTAAAGAGACATGAAAAGCTTCCAGAAAAAAAAAAGTTAAGGAACTTATTAATTAGATTTTCTGATCCTACTTTTAATATAGAAGTTTCTATCAATTATTTTATATTATTATAGAATGTGGTGAGTGAATAATTCCCTTGAATAATAATCTTAAATTCATTTTTAAAATGACTATGCTTATAAATTACCTTTAAAATCTACTAGTATTTGACTCTGTAATTTCCTCCATCATCCTCAAAAGTGTTCCATGACACATTTTTCAATATTGTTTGTACTAAAACAAATGTTTGGGGATTCTTGAAATAAGAAATAGTCTCTCATAAAACCACAGCTAAAAAGGACTGCAACACATAAACATGGGTGACTTTTCTCTGAAATAAAACTGACAAAACTATTATATATTCGAACAACATACATGACTAATTCTGCTCAAATTCCTTAATTTTCTTCCCTGTTTTAGCAACATGAAAATGTCATCAGTTTTTGTATTTGTCAAATGCTTGGCTGTATTATATTTTAGGCAAGCTACAATGCAAAGTACTGGTGCATTAGGATTCCATTTAACATCTTACCTACTAATCTTTAATTTATTAAACTCCTTTAACTGTTTATAATGGTAACAAATAAAAGCCAAAGTATGAATCCTTAGAAACATTACTTGCCCACCATTTCTGACTTGGGAATCAAGTAGATTTGACTTGAAATTTCACCTCTTGACATTATAAGCCCAGGGAAGTCACTAAGATTTTTTCCCTGCCCCTAGAAATTTCATATCTCCATTGGTAAGAATTTTCCTCCTCACAATGAATATATCCCTACTGAGACAGTGCCCCCCAGAGATTGGATTTAACATCCATAGACTCATAGAAAAGAATGTTCTTGTCTTCAACAGCTAAATACCAAAACAGATTAATCAATAGTTGTTGGAGCTAAACTATCAAATAGGGGCATTCAAATGAAGGGAATAAAATAGAAAGAATGAAAAAGAGCCTACTCAGAAGGAAGGGATGTCCATTCTAATGGGGAAGACAATAGAACATATATAAACATACAGAACTAATGTGATGAGTTGTGTAGTTAAATATATGATAGTTTGAAAGATCAAAAAAGACTTCATAGGGGTAAATGCTATTTTATTAAAAAAAAAAAAAACTGCTAGGTTTCTTAAGTGGTTGTTCTTTTCCTACAATAATAGTTATGATCCTTTCTGCCAAATCTTTACTATCTAAGCTATTTTGAAGTATGTTTAGGGTTTATTTGGAAAAGCAGAGAGTAACATTTTAGAATGATGTGCTGCTATATGAAAAATAGATTTATCATGTAATACATGCCTATTTAAAATGCAAACAATTATGATGTCTAATAAGTTATAGTAAGAAAGTTCTCAAAATGTATTTTGAGATTTAGCAAACATTGACAATGGAGAGGTTTGATCTGTAATTTCAATGGTAAAAGAATCAAGAAAGTCCTAAAAACATGCTGAAATCTTTTCTATAGTATATAATCTTAGAGAATTACCTAGGACATTGAATAGATAAGTGATCACTGAGTGGATCACTGAGCCAATACAAGTGGAGACAGGACTTGAATCCAGGGCTAACTGGCTCAGAAGCCAGCACTCTATCATTATGCCGTATTTCCTCTTTTTCAACTCCAGTTTCCCAATTACCAAGGCTTGAAACCTAAGTATCATCATTGACTCTTGGACACAAAAGATCTCTATATCCAAATCCTATTATTTGGTTCCAATTAGTCTTTCAATAAATGAATGAATGGAAAAATACATAGGTGAATGGATGGCCAGATAGACAGTACTTACAAACACCTCTCCAAGATGATACCACCCTGGTGCCAACCCTCACCACCTCATACTGGAACTACTGCTAGCTATACTTTGCTGGACTGACCCCTTCTTTACAGAGCTGTCAAAGTGATCTTCATAAAATGCAGATCTGACTACTTATATATCTATTCATTAAACCCCATTGGATCCCTATCAACTCAAGAATCAAATATAAAATTCTCTGACAAGCTGGTATTCATCTCCTCTCCACCCTACCCTACCACCCCTAACTTTTTAACACCTTATTTCGCCTAACCTACCCTTTGAGAAGTGACACTAGCCTCCTTATTCCTCGCACAAAAAAAACTCCATCTCTTAACAGCAAGCATTTTCACTGATTGTTTCCTCTATCTAGAATTCTCTCCTTCAGCTCTCTGGGTTTCCCCTGCTTTCTTCAGCAAAAATCTCACTTCTACAGGAAGCCTTAATGCTAGAACCTTCCCTCTATTAATTAATTCCAATTTACCCTGTTTACATCTTGTTTATTATAGAAAACTGTTTGCATGCAATCTGTTCCACTGGACTGTAAATTTCTTTTGCCTTTTTATGTACCCACCAATGTTAAAGCATGATAGATAGTAGATACTTAATAAAGATTTACTCATACATACAAGTTATTATTTTAACCAATATTGCCTCTACATTCCTTAAGAGACTAAGTGCTAGCATGCATTATTGACCTAAATTATAAAAATACATTATAACCACTTATATATACATGAGCTGCTAAGGTAGAATTAGAAGTAAATACAAAACTTTTCTTAAATGTACTAATTAATCAAGGTAAATTCCTAAGGTTTTTTTTTCCTTTTCTATTGTTAAAAACAAATTAAAATATGTATTTTATAAGGAATTTGCTCTTATGCCCCAAATGGGAATCTCTTGTGGTCATCTTATAGTTATTAAATATTGTGGATTTTAGCTTAATAAACCAAGTAGTTGGTACCTGGCAAACTAGGGAGAATTTAAATTCTGCCTCATAAAAGTCTTGAGAAAATTACACTATGACTCCTAGGTCTAGTCTAAAAATATATGCATTATTAGCAGCAAAAAGCTTTATTCTTGCATTGGATAAAATAAAGTTTACCTATTTTTATCTCCTAAAAAAACCTCAGCAATAGGGAACATTCAAATAATGTATAATGGTATTGTCAGGTTGTTCAAAATTTTAACTTTCAGGGAAATATGGGAAAACTGCATTTAAATTCAAAACATTATTTTGCTGAAGAATCACATTCAAGTCTCTACTTACTCTCACTTTGTAATTCATATTTTTTTAACAGGAGCAAGACTGTCTTTTCCCTTCTAGTGTTTCATAAACAGAGGCCCCTCTAGATAAAATTGGTTTGGTGTAAAAATAAACAAAATTGTCTAATTTCAGTATTTTCTGAATTAATCTTACAATAAAATAGGTGCAATCTTATTTAACATTGGAACCTGATAGCAATCAAAAAGAAATGGGTACAATAGCCCCCCCAAAACACACCCACACCCACACCCACACACACACACACACACACACACCCTTTTGTTAAATATCTGAAAATTTAAAGGTAAGTTAAAAACAAGAGTAATAAGTTTTTAACTTGATTTTCTTAGTCATCTCTTAATTTGTTTCAAATCATATATTATTAATATCAAAATTTTCTACATGTTTTTAAGATTTAAATCAGCTACTGTGACCAATGTTTTCATATATTTGCTGCCAAATTTGCACACATATAATCAATCTTCTGGATTTTAATTTTAAAACCAGAAGGACATAAGGGAAGAAACAAGGAGAAAAGGATAGTCATTCCAAAAGACAGCAATAACACAGGGTAAGGCAAATTTTAAAATCCAAACATTTTAAAACATAGCATTATCTAAGAAAACAATTTTTATTATACTTATTAATATTGGGAAAATATATCCAAAAAAAAAAAAAAAAAGAGAAGCATTCTTTAACAACCTGCTCCCTGTCACATGTTTTAAAAAATGTCTTTTTGGTATCAGTATTTCCTTTGGTGATGTTATTTGACAAATAAATCATAGAACATAAAACTGTAAGCAATCCCAAAGGTAAGGGAGAGATACAGGGTGAAAAAAAAAAATTAGTGGTAGCACATTTCCAGTGAAAATTTCAGTCAGAGAGTAAGTGGTTTCAGGTATATCATCTATAAAATGTATGATCAGATAAGGAGAGGCATCGTTAATATAGAGTAAAGGATCCTCTGAGATATCACCACACACCTCTCAGATTGGATAAGATGACAGGAAACGATAATGATAAATATTGAAGGGGATGTGAGAAAACTGGGACCCTGATACATTGCTGGTGGAATTGTGAACGAATCCAACCATTCTGGGGAGAAATTTGCAACTATGCTCAAAAAGTTATCAAATTGTGCAATATCCTTTGATCCAGCATTGTTTCTATTGGGCTTATATTCCAAAAAGATCTTAAAGAAGGGAAAGGAATCTGTATGTGCAAAAATGTTTGTGGCAGCTCTTTTTGTAGTGGCTAGAAACTGGGAATTGAGTGCCCATCAATTGGAGAATGGCTGAATAAGTTACAATATGAATGTTTCTTATAGAACAATAATATTCCATAACAATCAGCGGGATGAATACAGAGAGGCTTGGAGAGATTTAGAGGAACTGAGTCTGAGTGAAATGAGCAGGACCGGGAGATCATTATACATGGCAACAACAAGACCATATGATCAATTCTGATGGATGTGGCTCTCTTCAACAATGAGATGATTCAAACCATTTCCACTTACTCAGTGATGAAGAGAGCCATCTAACCCAAAGAGAGTACTGTGGGAACTGAATGTAGACCACAACATAGCATTCTCATTCTCTCTGATGATATTTGCTTGCATTTTGTTTTCTTTCTCAATTTTCTTCCTTCTTGATCTGATTTTTCTTGTGCAGCAAGACAACTATAAATATGTATCCATATGTTGAATTTAACATATTTTTTAACATATTTAACATGTTTTGGACTATCTGCCAGCTAGGGGAGAGGGTGGGAGGATGGAGGGGAAAATTTGGAACAAAGTTTTCCAAGGGTTAATGTTGAAAAATTACCCATGCATATGTTTTGTAAATAAAAAGTTTTAATCAAAAAAGAGAGGTGGGGGGAATCTTAAAAAAAAAAAAAAAAGTTACATTGAGTATGTCCAAGATTTCTACAAAATGTTGAAAGGTCTTTAGGTTTAAAGTTGAAAGGTCTTTAGGTTTAAAGTAGGATAGAACATTTCTAGAAGATTTATGGGAAATGACAAAGACATGAATTCATTTATCCATTGAAATAATTAAGCAATGAGCTTATAATTTACCACAAATGTACTGAGAATATAAACTTAGTCTAATTTTAATTTAACAAGGTTTATCATATTAACTAGTTGATTCTTTTGCCTATTGTACCTATGGCATCATTGTGTAAAACTGGGTATATAAGTTCAAAGGAGTGGATTTAAATTCTAGTTCTTGTCTCTATTAAATGAGGAGACTTGGACAAGTATCTACTCTTCAGTTTCCTCAAGAGCTGAACCAAATAACCTAAAGGACAGCTAGGTAGAACACAAGATAGAGTGCTGGGCAGAGTTGAAAAGACCAGTTCAAATCCAGCTCCAGATACTTCCTAGCTGTGACCTAAATCTCTTAACATCCATTTCCTCAACTGTAGAGATAATAAAATAATTCCAATTTCAGAGAGTTATGAGGACATTTGTGTGATATTATTTGTAAAGCGCTTCTATTTTAGCATCTTGAAAGCACTTAAAACTTATTCTCTTATCCTATTTTTTGAGGCAAAGTTCTTTGATTTCATAAGTCATATTTGGTATAATAAGTTTCAAATAAGAAACCTTTCATCAAAAGTTAACTTTTCAAAATTATACATATTTAACTTATATCAAATTATCTGCAGTCATGCAAAGGGAAGGGGGGAATAAGAGGAGAAAGAAAAATTTAGATTACAAAGTCTTAGAAAAATGAATGTCAAAAACTATCTTCATTTTTTGGAAAAATAAAACACTATTTTAAAAAAGATTTTAAAAATCAAGATTTATTTTTCAGCTATCCAACATATCCTCAAAGTATAACTGAGGTGGCATAATTTAAAAATTATCCAAAAATGCCCAAAATTTCAAATATTAACTCTTGCCAATAAACTAATCTTTTTTTGGTATTATGTTATCTTGAGCTTAATTATTTTATATCCATATGTTGGTGCCTATTTAATTTTGAAAGTTGATAACAAGCAGATCTAACTTCTTAACTTGAAAAATATTGAATAAATCTATGGCTATCTTACAACTCCCAAATGTAAAGCTTTACATATCTTTCCATTTCATTATTGATTACCTCAATGTTGTCAAAAACCTTATTAACTATCTCTCAATTTTGCAAAATTTGTTCCTTGACTCTCTAAAAAGCCATTTATCTCCCTTCAAGTTATGCCTTGGGGTATGATTGGGGTAATTTAACTATAGACTTTCACTAACTTGGTAACAATCTAAAAATGAATATTCAAATAAATTCTGAGTCCACTTTATTATCACATTACTTACTTAGCTCACATCTTTCCAAATTCTGAAAAAAGGCACAGCATGAAATTCCCAAATACCTTTCTTAAATTTAGATATTTAGACAGATTTATCTACCCATGGATCTAATCTAATAAACCTATCAAAAAATGAAATGAAATTTTTATCCAATGTATGTGATATTTCCCCTCACTTTAAAATGTATTAGAATTCTATTTGCATTGATTTTGTTCATTTAATTAAGCTTTTTAATTTTAAATTATCAAAAATGTGAGATTTTTTCAGGGGATCTTCTCTAGCTTGTTAGGTAAAATACTCTCCCACCAAGCAGCTATTTCTTTCTGATCTCTTAAGATCTGACCTTTTATATTGAGACTTCCATCCCATGAAAAGTGAGTAGACAGTATAAATTATTGGTCTAAGATTATTTCTGCCATTGTGTTTTCCCCCAGTATTTCTTGTCAAAACTTTCCTCTGAAGTTTTGTGCTCTCCACACTGTGGAAGACAGAAGCACTATGCTCATTTTCTTCTACCTCTTCTTTGTATTATGTTTTATCAACTTACTTTTTGATCTACGTTTAGTTACTGCCAATTAATTTCAAAAATACATGCTTTTTAACACAGTTTATGATTAATAAAGCTATGCTATTTTCTTTCTGGTAGTTGTTTTTTTTTTTTTTTTTCTGTTGAAATCTTTGACCTTAAATAACTATTATGCTGTTTAGTTTAGGGCTTTTTCAACTTTTTCCACTTTTGTGCCCAAGAAATTTTTATGAGACTCTAGGCCATATAAGTACATAAATTAGCCAAACTAATCAAACATTTACTGATAATAAAACAATTTCATGACTCCCACATTTAGTTAGAAAATATTTTATGGGGGTCACAAACCAGTTGAGGTTTAGCTCAATAATAGGATCTTTGGAGTTTGAGGTATCATCATTCTTACACAGCTGAAGGATAAGATAAACAACTATTCTCTCTCCATTTATTTACATACTCCTTTATTTCTGACAAAGACTTTTTACATTGTAATGCTATAATTCCTAATTTTGTCATTATAAATTAGTATACAAGATATTAATTTTGCAATTGATATGATTTTTCTAACTCCTAATTTTAGACTTTATTAGTAAATAAAGAAAAGTTTTATTCTATCACTGCTTTTTTTTTCTTCATTTTTTTTTGTTGTTTATTCTAAGGTGTGCCTTAAGTAAATGCTTATATTGATTCTAATAAAGATAATTTCATTTTCTCCTTGACTAATTCTTATTTCCTAAATTTATTTTCCTTGTCTTATTTCTAACATTCAAGAACCAAATAATAATAGTAGTAATACTAGTAGTAATGAACATCTTTACCCAGGAATATAACAACCAATTTTCCAAAGAGATCTGAGGAACTCCTGGATAAGGCAATTTTAAGACATATACTCACACAACAAGGTTTGGCTTAATTATATACACATGAAAAATCAAATGGATGAAAACTGTCTATTGTCAAAATTATTAGTAACAAATAGATAAGTCACTGTGTGTGTGTGTGTGTGTGTGTGTGTGTGTGCGCGCGCGCGCGCGCGCGCACCGCGCACGATAGCTCAAAATTCCCCGTAGATAAGTGGTCAATGGATATAAACAAAAGTTCTCAAAAGAATTGCAAACTATTAGCAACTGCATCAAAGAATTCTAATCACTAATGAAAGAAAGGCAAATCAAAACAACCTTATGTCCTGAAAATTGGCAAAGATAATAAAATATGGGAATAGTATTGTTGGAGGTATTGTAAAGACAGGCAGGCTAGTATATTGCTGGTGAATCTGTAAATGAAAACTAACATTCTGGAAAGCAATATGGAATTATGTGAATAAAGTGACTAAGATGTCCATACTTTGGGACCTAAAGATTCTTATAAGCAGGAGATTATTGATAACAATTTCTATAAGTACCAAAATATGTATGGTGGCACTTTTTGTGATAGCAAAGAATTGGAAACAAAGTAGATGTCTATTGATTGAAAATGTGGTGAAACAGCATTTTCCTGACATAGCTTTCCTTATCCTAACTCAACTTTCTCCCCACACATAGCCTTCCCACTCCCACCTCAGCCACTCTGATGCAGCTTTATGATTTAAGGACAATAAAAACGCAAGCCAAGTTGTCTCCATGCCTCTCAAACTTGGTGGGTGCCCCAATCATACAAACTGCTATAACCCAATGACTGAGAGACTAGATGTGTTTCCAGATGGAGACAGGAAAGGCCTACTGCAGATAAAATGTATTTGTTGTATATCCTTGCTTGCTATGTGAGGGCAAAAGAAACCTGTTCAACAACTAACAAGTGCCTAATTTTATCCAAACATCAAACCTGAACCAAGAGGGTGCTGACTAATTTAGAGTTCCACCTACAACAGGGAATGACTAAACAAATTGTGGTACATTAATGTAATGCTATGAGAAATTATGACTATAATGGATACAGAAAAGTTTGGGGAAACTTCTACAATGTATTAAAGAATGAAATAAGCATAGCCAAGAAACACTACAACTAGAATAATGTAAATGGAAAGCATAAAAAAAAAAATCTAAAATGAATCTTGTGAAATTACAAAAAACATGACTCCAAAGCAGGAATATAAGAAGACACAACCCCAGCCTGCAAGTGGGAGGTTCATGGATGTACTACACTAAAAATATTTTCATAATTTTTTTATAGGTAGAGCAGTTCTACTGATCTTTTTTCTTTAAAAAATTTTATTGTGTGAGACTGCTCTTTGGGAAAGAAAAAAAGAGTAAAACTGGGGAGGAATTCTAGTGATGTTTAAAAAATAGACTTCAATAAAAAAATATTTTGAGTTGAACAAGAGAAGGTGAGGTGGGCTATATACTGTGTCTCAGGAAATCACACAATAGTCAGAGAGAGAGAATTATTCTTTTATATTGATTTCATTGCTCCCAGTTCTAGAATAGCTACTGCTGACAAGAAATTTTTAATGAAATTGTCCATTAGAACTATCCAGATACTAGAAAACAACACTACTTGGATATTGGGGACATCATATAAAGGAACTGGATGCCTATAGGTACCTAATAATTATGATCTGATAACGATAGCAATGTCAATTAAATATAATTTGGCCAATGTTGGTCACTTAGTTTAATTAAGCCAAAGTTAAAATAAATAAATAAATAAATAACTGTAGTGTGGTGGAAAACACAAAAAAGGTAAAACCAAATTATCCTTTAAAAAGATTAAAATATACTTGTGTTACATGATATATATGTAAAAGAGGGAATGATGCATAAATGTTCTATAATAACTTGCCAAAAAAAGAAATTAGATAATAGCAAAGAGTATTTTTAAGGACCAATCTAAAGGTATGACAGTGAATGCTTTGGGGAATGGGGTCAGGCTGTGAAGAAAAGCAAAATTTGGATTCTAAAACAGGTTTGTTTATCTAGTCATGTTTAATTGTTTATTATATGATGACTGGATAGAAAAACAATTAATTAAAGGATAGAGTAAAAAATACTCAATTACCTAGAAAATACTAATTTAAAATTACTATCATGTACTTTGTAGCATCAAAGAAAGCTCAGAAACCCAAAAGAGAAAGAACCAGGTCTGGTCCTTGTTTTAGGAGTCAAGAGACATTTTACAATCCAGAAACAAAGCCTTTCTCAGTTTCCTCCCCTCACAGCCACTTTAACACATCTGCTCTTCATCTATACCTGTGAAATGCTAAAGATATCATGACTATTTATTGGAAATAAATGCCTCAGCTTTGTGTCTAACAGGCCTTAATCCTTAACCCTTTCCTCAGCCTGTCAGTCCTCCCTCAGTCCTGCAGAGTAGCAGGATTCTTTTTCTGGAGGGAGATTATGAAATTAGTACAAATATCCTTTTGAGAATTTGTGGAATAGAACTTCATCTTCAAGCACAACAGAAGGAGGCATAAAAGCACGTTCCCTTCAAATTAGTGGGTTTTAGGACTTCCCTAGGTAGGTAAAATATAACCACCACTCCCATCTTGAAATGGGCCTCATATCATTCTTTGTCCTTACTCAATAAGAGCTGAAAAGGAAGAGAAAAGATAGGTGAAGAGATGTGGAAGAGGAAGAAAGAGAAGGGAAAGTTCTAGTTTTTAAATAAAGATTTCATCTAAAAATTTTGTTTAAAATAATGAACCTGGGGGCAGCTAGGTGGCACAGTGGATAGAGCACCAACCCTGAATTCAGGAGGACCCTAGTGCAAATCTGGTCTCAGACACTTAACACTTCCTAGCTGTGTGACCCTGGGCAAGTCACTTAACCCCAGCCTCAAAAAAAAAAAAAAAAAAGAAAAAAAAAAAAAAAAAAAAAAAAGAACCTGAAAAGAATCAGCTACTAGAGCTTTGCACAGCATCTGAAATCAGCAATACCATCCTCTCTCTTTCTTCTTAATGCCAAATGATGATAGAATGGAAATGCCATCTCCCTCAGCCAGAGCTATGAACTTCTGTGAACTATGTGGAGGCTCCCTGGTCCCAGTACTGAGCTTCGGGAAAACCCAAGGAATAGCAAATTCCTGGAATTTAAAACAGGCTGGTCGGAAAATACAGTACCCACTAATGCAGACAATAACTCATCAGGAGCAGTTCTTGTCAATATCTTTTCATTGCAATGAAATGATATAGTTGATAAAAGTGTGTATTTGGAGTCAGAAAAACATAACTGCCTTAAAATTTACTAAAACAAGACAGCAAAAAGTAACAGGAGTCCATTCATCACCTCTTAAAAGAAAACAAAGTAAAAACTCTTAAATATGTCACAAAGCAAAAAATCGTAACTGAACAGAAATTCTGAAAATCAAAGTAGAGAATAACAAAACTGAGGGGGGGGGGAATATAATATAAAACTAGGGGCTAGCTGTTTGTTTTTTGTGAAGAATTAATAAGAGAACCATGAATTGTTGAAATAAATCCAAAATTCTATTCTCAAAAATGAAAGAGGAATATCCATGACTGATTAAGGACATTGAGGAAATGGTTTCAAAAGTTTATCCTTATTACATGAAAACAAAATTAATGACTTTTAAAAAATGGGCAAAAATATAAAATATCCAGACTGACAGAATGATAATTTTGTTAATTTAAATAACAATCACAAGAAAGAATTGGAAATATCTTAACTAAAATCCTAAAAAGGGAAAAAAAACCCTTATGCCCAGATGGATTTAAAAGTAAAAAATATCTATGAAAAATTAATTCCGAAACCATATAAACTATTTACAGAAAGAGAAAGTATCGAACTCCATACAGAAATATATAAAGAATATCATACAACATTAGTGAATGAAATATTAAGAAACTACAGCAACATGTTTAAAAGATTATATACTAGTATTAGGCATGCTTTGTACCAAAAATGTACAATTGGTTTATATTAGGAAAATAATAAAACACATGATGACATTAACAACCTAATAATAACCATGTAGAAACTGTTTCTGACTTATGTGTATCTAGAACACAAGAACATACAGTATTAATGGGGTTTTTTTCCCCAATTCTAATAGGCCTAAAAAACTATAATAAAATGGTAACTTTGATTAGTTTGTACATTTTCATCTACTGCAGTTCTTAATACAGTAGCTATATCTATACCTCAATTGTTTTTGAGATCAAGGATTTAGAATTGAAATAATTATAAATTTAATTATAGATACCTAGTTTTTAAAATCCAATGAAAACATATGTAATAGAAAGTTCATATTTCTTAACAATTATATACAACTATGTAATTTGAGCTGAGGTTTGAAGAAAACCAGGAAAAACAGTAGATATAAATGAAGAGAGAACTTTCCAAACATGAGAGGCAGCTGATTTTAAGACACTTGGAGCTATGAGAAGGAATGTCCTGTGCAATTATGATATCATTCATATATAAATACATAATGTATATGTAATAATAATATATTCCTCTGTCAGATTAGTTATTCAATGTATACAGAAGGCAAATTTGCATATTTTTAAAACTAAATAAGGATGACAATGCCTAATGCATGTATTGGAATCAGACCCATTTCAATAACTACTAAAAAATCATTACTTCAGATCCAACATAAGCTCTAGGAGAACAAGGACGATTTTCATTTTTGTCTCTGTATCCAATCACCCAGAATGGACAAATTTTTCTTTCCTGTTTTTTTCTCAATTGGATGTTAAAAAAAAAAAAATCCATTTGGGATTTTTTCTTTCATTTTTTTCTAAATTATATGTACTTTAAAACTTTTTAAACATTTTTATAAATTTAAATTTCAAATTCTTCTCTTCCTCCCTATCCCCTCATTCTGAGAAAGAAATTTTATATAAATTGTATATAAATAAATCATGAAAATATATTTCTATATTAGCCATGTTGCAAAAGAAAACACAAACTCAAAATAAAACTACAAATCTCAAGAAAAATAAAGCTAAAAAAAAATATGCTTCAGACTGCATTCATGCTGCACCAATTTTTTCTCTAGAGGTAAATAGCATTTTTTCATCCTAAGTCTTTTTTTTTGGATCATTGTATTCCTGAGAATAGCTAAGTCATTCACAGTTAATCATTGTATAATATGGCTGCCACTGTGTAGTGTTCTAGTTCTGCTCACTTCACTTTGCATCAGTTCCAGATTTTTTTGAAAGCATCTTAAGGCAAGTAAGTAGTCATCCAACAATTTACATGGACTGCAGTTATTTTAAATTTTTGCTGGACTTTGTTGTTTGGACTGATGTTTGTTGGTTATATGAACAAATGCTCATACTTTATATTTCTATCTTACAACTTTGTTGTTACTTATTTCAACTTTTTTTAGTCAATTCTCTAAGATGGATTCTCTAAGCATTCTATCATAATATCGGTAAAGAGCAATAGCTTTTTTCCCTCATTACCTATTTTCATTTCTTTAGTTTCTTTTTCTTCTCTTGTTATAACTAGCATTTCTAATATAATACTGAATAATACTAGTGTGTTAATAGGTATCTTTACTCATGATATTACTGGAAAAATTTCTAGCTTATCTCTTAGAAATAATACTTCATAATGAATGGGTTGTGAACTGTATCACTGCAGTAAATCCAATATCATAAAATTATCAAATAGATTTGATTATTTGAATATATATTCCTGGTGGTTAATTCACTGCCTAGAATATTAAATGTTTAATTTAATTTAATTTAAAATTTTAATTAAATATTAAATGTTTATTGAATCAAAGATTGTTTATTGAATTGAAAGCTACTTTCAAAAATATCTTTGCTCTCTATATTTAAAAAAGAAAAATATAAAGCATTAGCTATATTAACTTCTAACATCTTTTGCTATTGGTAGAATCAAATCTTTCTTCACTGAACACATAGTTCAAAATACCAAATTAATTTGACAATAACCATGAACCATTTCAATTTTCAAGACTATATAAAATCATCAAGAACATAAACTACAAGTTTTCCATAGTTATTTTTCCACATGGTCATAATACACTGGAATGGAAGCATCAGGAATTTCCAAAGTTTAAAGGCAACATTATCATTGTTCCTTGAGGTTAAAGAGAAGTAGTAGTAGTGCTCATTCCAACATGCTAGGAATTATAAACATGTTCTGTTACTCAATGTCATTTTTAGGTGCTTAGAATATGTGATTGTGTGATAATTTATAGATCTACAAAGAATAAGTAAAATTTGCATTACATGCCTCCTAACTTGTGTTATTCTTAGCATATTCACTCAATAAATCATAGGACTCTCATGTGAAAGAGACCCCAGGAATGACAAGTGATTATTGGATGTGTGGTTGAAGGCTACTAGTGCCAAGAAACTAGCTCATTTAATCTTGAGGCAGTGTATTAATCAATCTTGTATACCCTGGAAAAAGCATATTTATCTTCATTTGGAAAAGAAAAGGAAAATATATATTCTATTTTAAGTAAAAAAAATTTTTTTTGGTAACAAATGATTGCAATGCTACTTTTGTCCTTGCCAATGTCCATTGAGTGATAAGAACTATTAGCATTCAGATATATATATATATATATATATATATATATATATATATATATATATATATATATATATATATATATATATATATATATATATAATATATATTATATTTTTCAAAACAGCTTTGGAGGTAGTCAGTAATTTGATACCATAGCTAAAATAGATAAGGATAGATTGTGACTAAGAAAAACTGTAATTTGTTTGAGAAAAGGAACTATAGTGTTTTGGTTTCATTTAAAAACAAGGGTGTAAGATTTGTATGATGGTCAATATAAAATGAGGAAATTATTGCTGAGAGAAAAAAAATGAAACTTTTTAAAATAAATACTAAAATTTATTACTCCTTTTTACAATTATGCTAAAAATTTTCTCCTTTTCTAGAATTTCCTAAACACAAACATTTTATAAGAATGATAATTGTCTTGTTTCCTCCAACTTATATAACCTCACTGATCTTTTTACATGTACTCCCCTACACTAGAATATACACTCCTTGAAGGCAACAGCTGTTTTTTGCCTGTCTTTGTACAACACTAACTACAACTAACACTTAGCATGGTGGCAAGGACATAGTAAGCACTTACTAGATAGATGCTTGTTGATTTGATCTGACTAAACAGTAATTAAAAAAAAAAAAAAAAAAAAAAAAAAAAGGCAGCAGGAAGCCCTGAAGATATTATGGAAATTAATTGAGAATCAGGAAGAGAGAAATGGAAGATGATGACTGGTGTATATGATTACTTCAGCACTGAAACAAGGATTTATGGACCCTCATCCACAGTCCTAGACCCATTTGTCTTTGAAAAGCCACTGAAATATTGAGTTCAATTTCCTCATCTGCAAATTGAGGGGTACTGAATTGGACTGAGGCAATTAGGTGGTATAATGGAAAGAGTGCTAGACCCAGATTCAGGAAGAGAAAAGTTTAAATTCAGCACTGGAAACTTATCAGCTGTATGACACTGGGTACTTAACCTATTTGCCTCAGTTTCCTCATCTGTAAAATGTGATAATAACAGCATCTACCTCCAAGTGTTGTGAAAATAATAGTAGCGGGCTTTTAAATCAATATGCGAACCTTAAGGAGCTAAACAAATGCAAGCTATCATAATGTTAACTAAAGTCCTTTTAAATTTGAAAATAGTAAGATTTTTGTTAACACATTTATAAAATTACTAGAAAGGTGATAGGCTGATAGTGATGAACTAAAACAGCTTGGGGGAAAAAAAAAAAAGCTTAAGTATATAAATGGAAATTAGCCTGGTTATAATTTAAACATAGTAATAATAGTATATCATACTTCTAATATTCACACAGCTGTTTCTTAGGCATTTCAATGTTAAAAAAATTATCTATAAAGATCTATTAAGACTGTAAGATACTTAGATGGAGAGAGAAATCAATAAAATGAAATAAAAGCAAAAAATTTAACTGATCAGCACATAAGAATGGTTTTAGCTACACTAATTGATCTATGAGAGATTATTAGAAATTATGCTAACCAAAGCACTGAAATCTACAGCTTCCTTAAAAGTCTACATATAAATAAGGAGACTTCTATAAAGTGCTGCACTTTCCAGAGAAGTTGTTACTTCAAATTTTTGAGTCTGTTTTTGAAGATTTAACTGCTCATTCAAATTCAAATGGCAGAGAAAGTCAGAGAAAAACCTTTCCTCCAATCTCAATTTCAATTACACTTCTGTTCCTAATAAAGACCCAGCCAGAAGATTTCACAAGTAGTCGCTTAGCAACAGCAACAGGCCAAGTTTAAGACTCAGAAATCTGGCAGCCATTTGCGAATGCATAATTGTACCTAGCTAGAGCTTTCATAGTGGAGACAGAGGGAATTAGGAGGAATAATCCCAGAAACAATAAAACAGTAAAGCAATCAAGATGCCAGCTACAAATAAGCTCTTCCTAAATTCAAAGACTGATATTAAGGACATAAATTCTAATATTTAAGAATTTTTTTTAATATTTACACCTTGATGAATCTTTCTTCAAAATCTATTCTTTTTAAAATATTTTCATCATTATTTTCGCTGTTGAGAGTTCACACATGCCACAAGAAATATCAAGAATATAGCTTATAAAACACTTAATGAGGAAAATACTAGCAGTAAACTTCTCATGAAAATCTGATAGCCAAGATAAAGACAGATTTGATACAGATAAGAACAAGAACTATTCACCAACAGAGCAAAGGATATATATATATATATATAAATAGGTAATTTCTAAAAAAAGGAAATGTAAACTATTAATAGCCATATGAAAAAAATACTACAAATCACAAATAAGAGAAATAAGTATTTTAAAAACAAAGATTCTACCACATACTTATCATATTAGCAAAAATAACAAGAGGAAAACTGCCAACTATTAAAAGGGGACATAGAAATTGTTATAAAATATTCTGAAAATCAATTTCAAAGTACATACACACCTCCCCCCCCCCAAAAAAATTAAATGACATATGACCTTTAACTTCTATTTTCAAATGCAGTAACTGTGCTAATTACTTCTGATTGACTTGCTTTGTGTGTTGTAAGGAAAGCCTGGGAGAGGGGAAAGAAAGGTCTCTAGGTAGATTTGTAGGTACTAAGAAAGATGAAAAAAACCAACAACAACAACAAAAAAGAGACAGTGGAAACAAGAGATTCAAAAAGTAAACAAATGGGACAATTTTGTGCTTTCTTGTTTGACTTAAAGTACATTTAATTGTATGCAACAAAATTCTTGCTTTCATACATTATTCTCTTTCCTTCCTTCATTGTATTGCAATGTTTTGTGTATCCTGATTGGTGGGCTAATATCAATAGAAATTTTTAAACTAAATTTACATGAGCAAATAAATCTTTTATAACCTAAAAGTATGTAGGGAGGAACCCACAAATCAGAAGTAAACTGAATTAACTACTATTAAAATAATCTTTGCTTCTACCAAAAATGTCAAATAAAAAATTATTTCCCTTTGGTAGAGGGAAATTTACTAATTTGTAGGTTTTTGTGGACAGTTTAAATATACAGCACTTGGCTTCATGTCAAGATAAGATGCAACCAGATCAAAAGTCTTCATTATCAAAATAATCCATTCATTAGTATGATTAACTGAGAAATAATCAGTTTTACATCTAATCATGTTTTTTAAACATTTAATACAACTCTTTTTAAAAAGCATTCTCAGTGACTATATTTTATAAGATCATACAGAATCAAAACAGTCCAAAACATTTACATGCTTAGACATTTCACATATTCACACTATTATTTACAAAAAATTAATATATCTACTACAGTTATGGTTCCCATCTAGTGGATCACAAACAGCTTAGGCGTTTCCTAGGATGGTCCAAGGGTTTGATACTAAAAGTTCTCAAATAGTTATTTTAGCAGTGATGTGTTTATATATTACATATATATAATATATATATATATATATAAATATTTTATAAAATATATTTTTCCTCTGTCAAAAAAAGCATTTGCTTGTTTGAAGCATTTTAGGTTTGTTTCTGTAACTATAAACTATTACAATCAAGCACACAACAATTTGTGTTCATGCAGCAATTACATCCAATATGGACAATACCTCAACAAACATTCTTGGAGTTTCACAACTTATCATCAAATTGTTTCCAAACCTCTACAGGGGGTTCAACATTTAAAAACAAACTAAATGCTCAAGGGATGCTCAGAGTTTGCACATATCCTCACTAGCATTCTATCTAATGCATCAAAGCTGCTCCTTCATTTCCTTTTACTTTGTAATTATACTTCACCAGCTATATAATCATGCAATCAAGATGTTAAAAATGTTTGCATTCTTGTTGCATAACTGTCTGGCTATTCAAAAACTATGATTACTCCCCATGCACATTACAGACCATCCTGAAATAATTAAGGACTATCACAAAAGTTCTGCAGAAATAAAATTTGTATGTCCTCTCATGGTAGTATCTAGACTGTTTTCTGATTTTAACTTATTCTCCACTTATGTTATCAAATGAACTAACTGGCACCACTGGTCAGTTATTCAACTAAGTTTTATAAAAATGTAAGTAGTAGAAAAGACAAAGTCATTTCTGAAGAGGTCTTTACAAAGGCCAGTTTAGTTATTAAATGTTAAAAAAAAAAGCAATATATGCCAAATGAACTTTAAGTATATGTCATTTAAAAGAGCAGTTGTCACTAGACAAGTCACTTAACCCCAAATGCATCAGCAAAATAATAAGTAAAATATCATAATTATGTTTACATATAATCAAGTCAAGCTCTAAATCCCCAGATTTTAGTAAAAAAAATTTATTTTTATCCTGTAAATTCTACACTAAAGTCAACTTTTCCTGAGCCACATATGAAACTGGTATTTTGGGGCAGCTTTGCACTCAAAATCATTTCTCATTCACCAAATTTCATTCCCCACAGCTAGTCTTGATTATCATTGGTTTTAAAGTTTACCAAAAGGTATAGTTAATAAATTGAATTACTTGCCTTCTAAGGGAGGGAGTGGAGAAAAGAAAGGGAGAAAAATTTGGAACACAAAGTTTTGCAAAGGTTAATGTTGAAAATTATGCATACATTTTAAAAATAAAAAGCTTTAAAAAAAAAAAAAAAAAAGATCAAAAACGTCCCATTCACCAACTGGGCAGACCTCTTTGAGAATGAGAAGGAATCTCAAGTGCTTCACTCATTCCAAATTTCCCCCCACTCACGTAATTCTACAAGCCAACAATACTTTAAACTAGCACTTCACATATTTTTTTTCCCCCGTAAAAATCATTATACAGGATTTGCTACAAATTGCTTTTTATTTGAAAACCACTTTCTCCAACGAACTTTAAGTTACAAATTCTTAACTTCTGCCAAAATATTTGTGAAAACTTAGCTGCTTTTTATACCATGTGATTGATAAATACCATATAAGAAATGAAGGCAGGAACAGAATGTGTATATATATATATATATATATATATATATATATATATATATATATTTGGAAGGAATTCCAGCAATCCAGGAGCTTAAAGAACTACAAAAATATTAAAGCAGACTTGTTCAACGTTTGCAACTGGTCTATTAAATCTTGAAGCTATCTTAAGAGCAACTAGTAAGCAAATAGCCCTAGTGGAAAGGCATATAAGTAGCAAAGCCTCTCATTGTAGTCAGGAGATACATCATTGGAGACTTAGAACTGGCTGTGGGTAACAAGAAAAGACCCTCTGCAGCCTTTTTTGCCTAACAAAGAATAGAATAATACTACCAAAATCAAATTGACATTCAAATGGATTATTCCTTTTGTCTTGATGTACTTTGACCTACAAAGGTAAAATTCAATAGTGTCTAGTTCTGTATGGCATATTTTTAAAAGGACACTAACAAACTGAAACACATTCAGGACAGTAACTAAGATGGTGAGGAGGCTGGAACTATGGCACATGAAAATCAATTAGTAAACTGGGATATTTAATATGAAGAAAGCTAAGAAAGTAACAATCTCTATCTTTCAATTACCTGAAGAGCTAAATAATTAGCCCCAAATAAGTATAACTAGGTTCAGTGGATAAAAATTAAAGAAAAACAGATTCCAGAGCAATACTTTGATACTTTCTCCAATGGTATAGACTACAACACACCCACATATTTTTAGCCTATACCAAGCTAGTCAATATGCTACCATAAATTCTTCATGAGGTTCATTCAACATGCCGGGGGCCTTCTAGATCTCTTGATAATTGCCTACATATAATGGTGCACTTTATTTCTTATTCTTACATGAAAGGTCAACTATCTTTTGCATTCATCTATTTCTCTAATACTAACTTTTATGCTATTTTTGAACAGTTCTTCCTTGTTAATGACATGCAGATTACTCACATGCACTATGTACATGGCTGATTCTCAACTTTAATTCTTCAATAACTAAATAATCTTTGACTTGGACCCAAACAGATTACCCAAGAGAAGAGCTAATGTATCCACCTTTCTTTTTCCAAATGTAGGCCTAGTTCATTCTCTACTTATTTCTATCCAAAACATATACATATAAAGACTAGCACTCTGGCTTGTTCAACTGCATAATCTGAACAATAAGAATATTTCATCGACTTGGTTTTTCCTATGGATACTCAGACAAAACATTTGATTGAGTAAGAATCTCATCTAGGTGGCTGTACAGTGGTCAGCACAATATTATTTCCAAATAGGAACATCATTAGGACTTTGCAATTGAGGAATCCTCCACCATTTAGACAATGGCATGGCAATGGCAAACAGTTTTGACAAGTACATCTACAAGTGATATTAATAATCAGAAGGTCACTGAATATAGTTCTGTTTTTCTTTGTGGTCTTACAGTCTCCACACTTTCAAATTGTGTGGCTATCAAGACTACTGTCTGGGGCACATAGGTGGCATAGTAGATATAGAGCACTGGCACTGGAGTCAAGACGACCTGAGTTCAAATCCAACCTCAGACATTACTAACTATTTGACGCTGAACAAGTCACTTTATCGTAAATGCCTCAAAGAGGAAAGGGTGGGGTAAAAGATGCAGTAAAGTCTGTTAAAGAATAATTTGTAAAGATAACTGTATAAATATGTATACATATAGTGCATCAAACATATATTTTAACATATATTGGATTACCGGCCATCTAGGGGAGGGGATGGAGGCAAGGAGGGGAAAAGTTGAAACAGAAGTTTTTGCAAGGGTCAATGTTGAAAAATTACCCACGCATGTTTTGTAAATAAAAAACTATTAAAAAAAAAAAAAAGAATAGTTTGCAAAAGTATGGCAGTTCCCTTCCTGTTTTATCAAGGATGCCTTGTGCTATGAAGATTAGTCATATAAAGCTTTTGTTGAGATGGGAAACATAAATGGAATAGCTGCTACATTTTTTCACTTTCTTCTGTGCAATAATCAGACAGAATATCATATTGCCTGATAACACTGTTTAAACAGTTATTATCATATTTAAAAGTATAACAAGTTTTATTTACTTAAAAACGCAACAGTTTATTGTGAGCACCAGAAGATAAACTGACTAAGATTTATCAGGGCTGAATGGGGGTGGAAGATTATCGAATTCGAAATCAAATAGAAATAGGAAAGAAGAATAGTCAAAAGTCATGTATGAGAAAAGGGAGGAATAAGGACATATCATGTTGCCAAGCCTGAGAGTAATAGTGAAAGTGAGAAAAGCACAAAATAGAAAAAAAGCCCAAAATTTGCAAATGATAGAAGACCTGAATTGAAGATCAGACTTCAACATGTAGCTTTGTATTCTTGGGAATGTCATAGTGAACTGTAGAATTTTAGAATGAAGGAATCTTCAAGGCAATCTAATTCGACATATCTATGTTTTAGGTTATTCATCTGAACAAATGAGCAATAGATACACTTCATTATTTATAAACTTTAAAAAAATAAAAGTATTATTTTATTATTGTTATTTTAATGATGTGTTGATGAGAAATGCCAGGTCCATTTCACAGATCAGGAAAAGGAAAAACTGGGCAGAGAAGAATCCGGAGTTTACTTACTACTTGTAAGATGCTAGGTAAACCATTATGACCTAAGGCAACAGCTTTTCACTCTTTGTTTTCTGTGATACAATTTCTATTTCTTCATGTGAAACACAAGGAACTATGATGTTAAATCCACATATAACAGCTCTGTTATAATTGATTGAAAAGTTATAAAACCTGAATCTATTATCTCCCCTTTGATTGTTCAGTTTCCTATAAGCTTCCTGAATTTCCAAATAGTCTAACTTGGAGAATGCAGCAAAAGTAATCAGCAGCTAACCTTGCATTACCACACATTTGGAGAACTCTTTGTGAGCCAGAGTCACAATTTGTAATACACAATTGTCTGGATGTTGCCTCCTCCCTTTAACTGGGCCCTGACAGAGAAGCTAGGAAACAGAGATGAAAAGGTAGAGAATTTCAGGCACTGTACAATCAGTACAGATACCCAGAGGAGAAATATGAAATGTTTTAGACCAGGAACAGAAAGGTCAGTGTCACTGGATCCCTGAAGAATATGTACAGTGTATAAAAAGATCTTAAAGGGGGAGAGAAGGAAATCAGCCTGTGAAGCACTTCAAATGACATGTTTGATCCTAAAGATGATAGGAAGCCACTGAAACTAAATTTAGGAAAATCACTTTGACATTTCATGGGAGGAGGCTTAAAACAAGGAAAGACTGAGGGAGGGAAACCAACTGACAGGTTACCGCAATAAATAATCCAGGCATGAAGTCATCATGGCTGGCACTAAGGTGGTTAAGTAGTATTAGGGATAGAAGGGAGTATATAACAGAGCAGACATAAAATGTTGCGATTAATCTTTAAGGCTGTCTTGCATAGGACTGCAGATTTAAATAAAGCCAACAAGGTGGCTGGAAACAATTTCAAGAATAGAAGTATATCTAATACAAAGTCCTTCTTAGTAATAATACTTCATTAGGAAAAAAATAGTGAGATGGAATTTCATGCTTCTATCTCTAAAGCAACTTCTAGCTCCCAGATTTCAGTCATTTTGTGGCTATATTAGCTATTTTTCCTAGTGGATCACCTGAATTAATCAAAATTTTGTTCCATATCCAAAATAAAACATTTGCCAGTATTCACTGACAAAGTTACCAGACTGGTCTAAGATGCTTAAAGGACACTAAGGAAATCAATTGACAGGGCTTACTCAGTGTGTTATCAGGGGCAAAAGGTCAAGCAGCAATATTCTAATAAAATAGGAGGTCAAAGACTCAATGGAGAACTAGGGTTCTCAAATCAGAGAGGAAATCAGAAAGATTATCCATAAGAGTCAGAAGGGCTGACTGAAGATACAGAATAAAGTAATATCCTAATTACATGCTTAAGAACACAACTATTTTCAGTTAGAGATCAATTAGATATAATAGATTTCCTATTATTTTTAAAACCTTCTATTTTATCAGTTAAGTCTAATACATTTCATTAAACCACCAAAGGGCAATAATTTCTATTAAATGCAACACCCTAACTAGTTTCTTAAAAAAAAAAAAAAAAAATTAATGGATCCTGTTCTATATGCATTATATAGCCTATTTATCTCAACAAATCCCTAACTCTGTTAAAAACAAACATTGCTCCCTGAGTTGTACTAAACACAATATTAACTTCTTAGGTAACAGTTTAGAGCTTAAAAGAGATTTTAGCAGTCATACAATCAACCCCTCATTTTACAGATGAGTAAACTGAAGTCCAGAAAAGTTAAGTGTTTGAATTCCCAGAGTTGAGATTTGAACCCAGATACCTCTCAGATTCCAAATCAAGAACTTCCTAGTACACTATGCTTCGTTCCTTCACTTCTTAAGTACAAACTTCTTGAGGTGTTTAGGAATTATTTCATTCATATTATTTCTGTGTCCAGTGATTCATTAATTTTTCATTTCAGTTAAAATAAGAGCATAAAGATAGTTCAACTATCTTTAGTTGATAAAGATCCAGTTGTATCAACATTTTGCAGGATACCAACTGTCTTCCTTGATAACTTCAAAAAGGACTATAGATTTAAAGGTGGGAAGGAACTCAAAAATTAACAACAAACTCCAAAACATATTTTTAGTTATTAATAGAGGCCCAAGAGGCAGCTAGGTGGCGCAATGGATAGAGCACCAGCCTTGAATTCAGGAGGACCTGAGTTCAAATTTGACCTCAGACACTTAACACTTCCTAGCGGTGTGACCCTGGGCAAGTTACTTAACTCCAGCCTCCAAAAAAAAAAAAAAAGAGGCCCAAGATTTACCTCAGTCTTTTCTGGCCATATGCAAATCCTAGGGTAATGATTTCCAAATATCACTCATTAGTCTTCCTTTAAATTAACCTATATTTACCTTTTTCAAGATTCAAAAAACTCTGCTAATTCTACTATACCAGAATTGGAAGAATGAATATATGATTACTATAAATATATGTGTTTGTATTCCTTTCATGATTTTATAGATTTCAATCATCTCACTCTCAGATTTCCCACTTCTAAACTGAAAAGCTTTATAATATGTTCTCAACCATTTTAATTGCCCTTGTCTATGGTTAGATATCTATACTATGGTCCAGGTAAAATTTAAAAGCAAATCACTTGATTTATCAAAAGATCTACTACTTTTCCTTTAAATTGAAAGCTGCCAAACATTTTAAATTATGTCATGTGTAAAATAACTGCTTTGTGAATAACTTTCTGAAATATTATGTTTAAAATTATTATTGAGAAAAAAAAACAATAGGGAATGGGATATAATCAAAGGAATACACTTTTGGTGTACATACATACACTTCTATTTTAAAAGATAGTTTGAGACATAGGAATGTATTTTAGCAGTGGTGATTTTTTTGAGATAGAAAGGGGTGAACATTTTTGAAGAATAACAGAAAAGATCTAAAAAAGAATGTTTGGATTAACTGTTATTTTGTCTTTTAAAAACCTGTAAAAACCCCTTATTCTTGGTACTTCCTAAGGGTACAAAAGGAAAATTATTAAAATACACACACACACACACACACACACACACACACACACACACACACACACACACACAGAAAAGCAGCCAAAACAAAAACAAAAACAAAAACATGAACTGAGAAACTGTTTTCAAATCCAGTTCTGCCACTTACAATTTGTGTTATCATTTCATTGCCATGGGCTGCCATGGGCCTCAGTTTCCTGTACTATAAAATGAAATGGTGATATAATAGACCCTGTACTGGATTTGGAAGCTAGACAGACTCCAGTTTAAATCCAGTTTCAGGTAAGTATTAGTTGTGTGTCAGGTAATTTCTCTGTTATCTTTATCAAACATGGATAATAATAGTACTTGCCTCCTCGGGTAAAATGAAATTACATATAAGCACATGGTAAACCTAAAAGCATTACATAAATATTAGCTAATATTATTATTACTATTTAAGATCTTTGCTTGCTCTAAATTTTTTGTGCTTATGACAAGAATTTGTTTAAATCAGAACCAATATTGTTATGGGCCTCCTACACAGAGGATCTTCATGGCACTCCTAAAAGTGTAATGGGCTTTTATACACAGTATAACATTTAATGGAACTAGTCTTATTGCTATTTCAACATATATTTACTTTTAATCTCCCTTGCTGTCTTCTTCTGCTTCCTTTCCTTAAGGAGGATTCCAGCAACACCAAAGGGACACTACTTAGCTCCCCTCATGGAATTCAAGATAAAAGAGGCTATTATATTAGATATAGTAAAATGGTAGAGCACTGGATTTAGAAGACATGGATCCCATACCTATATAAACATCTTTCTTCATTTTTCAATTTCCCTAACAATCAAGTGGGTTGGCCTAGATGTTCTTCATGCCCAACTTTGAATCTTAGAAACTCATAAATCTCTATAACAATGGTTCCTAAACATATCAACACATTCCTATATTAACATGGGACCCTCAAAACTATGCATTTATAATGATTACCCATTATAGGATCACAGTTTTAGAGTTTAAAAATCTAAAATAAGACTTTAAGAGTCCCTGTGAGAGGCAGGAAGATGTGCAAAGAACTTCCTGAGTTACATGAGCTCTAAATTGGATTTCTACTTCCCAACACCTACTAGCTGTGAATATAAGCAACTCACCACTTCTCTCTGAGTTTCTGTTTCCTAAATTGTGAAACACAGGTAATAATGCCTATCACAATTTCAGGACTGCAGTGAGACTCAAATAAGAAAACAGGTATGTATAACGCGCTGAATATAGTCTATTTTTTGCTATTGTTAGTCACATTCCATAATGAAGAATAGAAAATTTATTTCAGGGATTAGGGATAGGTTCAGATTAATCAGGGACAATCTCCCAGGGAGACTGGATGTGATTATTTAATTCAAAAACAGGGAACACTATAGCTTGATCAGAGGAAGGGAATTATTTGTAAAACTTCTTGAGAAAACGTTTTAGAGACAAAAGAAGGAAACTGACAACATCAAGAAATATAAGAAGATATAAGCTGGCATCAGTGTGCATAGTGTGGTATCTCATCTGTATCTAATAATACGACTTTAAGGAGAGTTTTTTCATTATCTACATTAAAGGATTGGATTAAATAAATAACTTTCAAACAGAAGCAAACAGGGTTGAGTGGCCCAGGGTTGCATGGCTAGTATTTGATCCTGAATCTGAATCCAGGTCTTCCTAATTCCTAATTCCAGGCCCAGTGAGCTATATGTTTGCTAATATGTAGAAAACCATTTGACAACATTTAAAAAGAATCAGTATTTAATAAAAGAAATAATTTACTCACAAATACAAAAACTGCAAAATGATAAAATTAATGATTTTTCTATTCTTATAACCAATATATGTAGTTGGGTTATATTTAGGAAATAGGTTGCTTCCCTCTTTACCAAATGCTAAGGTGCATACTTAATCTTTATTAAGAGCTAGGCTCAATTCTGCTTATTTTTAAATGCAAAATTACGTTTTCATCATTAAGATATATTGAACAATATACACAGATTATCTGATTTGATGTCTAGATTTTCTTTCTAACTCCTGATAATAATAAAAATTAAGAAAATGTCTTTATCTATGGTAGAAATTTAACAGGAACAAATTTGATAAGAGTGCTACACACAGGTTCAAAGCATCCACTTATACAAATAAATGTAATTTAACTACATGTTTAAAAAAAAAAAAGGGAAGAGGAGGGAAGGTTACAATTTCGACAAGTTCACTGGGTCAATGCTGTGACTAGGCTAAAAAATGAGTGTATTCTTTGGCTTCACTAACAGTATAATCTCCTGATGTAGAATATGTGTTCCACTGAACTTGGCAAGTCAAACCATATATGAAGTACTATGAGTTAATTTAAAAATTCCAGAAAAGAAATACTTAAAATAATGAAACAAAAGAACACATGGATAATAATAATAAAGAATATTAAAAATAAAGCTTATGTCTCTTAAATATCTAGTCAATGTACTAAGCAATCTTATGTATCAGATTGTGGGAAAATATTGAAGGATAGAGGTTTTAAATCATTCAATATACATCTTTTCCTGTATAGTCTAATAGAAGCTTCTGACTGGACAGTGATAAGTTTGATTCTCATAAAGCAGCCAATTCCACTTTTAGACTGGTTTATAGGTTGTTGTTAGAAAATTATAGCTTCTGTTGAGCCAAAATATTACCTTTCTTTAATTTACCCATTGGTCTTAATTTGTCTCATTTGGAAGTAAAGGTTTCAAATCTTCAAAAAAAGAGTTTTAAAAATACTTGTGAGTACAAGTTCAGGCTTTCAATCTGAATATCTCTACTTCCTTTTACAACCTCTCCTGTAATATGGTTTCTAGATTTTTTTTTTTACCTCCGATTACTTTTCAGTTCGTCAATATCTCTCTTAAAACATGGCACCCCAAATTAACTCATTTTTTTTCACAATGCAATTCAATATAAAAAATTCAATACCTATTTTATGTAAAACCCTCCACTAAAATCCTATCTAATTGCATCATTATTATATAAATGATCTCAGGTACTGAAGACTATGCCAACCAAGCTGTCCACTCACATATAACACTGAAAAGTTGGAGCCTAAGTATAGGTTCTAAGTGTGTCATCTGAGAACCCTTCTGTGAAGAGGCTTATTCCCTTCAAAAAGTTGGCTGTGTTAAGTAGGTAGTTTGTGCAACAAGCAACTCTAAGGAATCCCGGGAATTGGTGGAGAGAATGTCTCCACCAATGCTCTGTATTAGAAGCACTATGTTAAAACTACTAGAAAAGATGAGTAGATAAATAAAACCTGTTTTCTAACTTTAAATCTTATAAGGAAATATTTAGCTAAGTAACTATGACAAAACAGATGTATATAAGTACACAGTGCTAGGAGTGCTAATTTCTTACTACTGAAAACATAGGGAAGAAAATAGTGGCATTTTTGTTCCTACATTATCCTGTTCTTATTTTCTTTATTAATAAGTTATATATTTAATATATATAATATGTATTATTATATATATTTATTATGCTATTGCTCACATCAGTGAGCAAAAATGCATTTATATACTTTCCTATGATTGAATTACATTTCATCTCTCCATTCATTACTTAATCCTTTCTCCTAGCTTTAAATTGATTTACCCACCCCTTTACAATCAGTATTCTCCCATAGGCAAGATACTTAATTCCTACATTTCTCTTCACTCAATAATGCAGATAATTCCTTAAAAATGTGTTTCTCAAAACTGAAAGTTTAAGATTGAAAAAAGACTGAAATATTTATATGTTCAAAAGACTGACATGTACAACTGAAACATACAAAAATCACCTCAGAACATTCAAAAAATACTACAAAAGGGCAATATATATGATCACGACAAGGCCACATGTGCCTACAGTACTTTGACCTCCAGTCTTTGAGTTGTCAGTATTATACAGAATAACAAGCATCCCATTGCATTCTCTGTCACGGTCTAGAGACCTGGAGCTTCAGGATGAAATTAACTTTTTTTTTTTTTTTTTTTTTTTTTTTTTGCTGTGAAGTCTCAAATATGATAGTTCTAGAGCATAACGTCAAGTAAATTAAAACTCCTATCTAAAATAATTCCTCTCCCTCTACTCATCCTTCTCACAGTGATATATTTAATTTTTGGCCAATCTGGTAATGGTATCTTAGGTGTATCTTATTGCAATCATTAATAAGGAAAAATTATGAATGAGGGAATGAGATAAAACTCACACACTATTACAGATAAAAGCACATATAAAAACTATACTAATCTCATCAATTTTATTAGGAACATTTGAAATATAAAAAGTATGCTTCTGAACTGTTCTATTTCTTACTAAATAGAATTACACCAAATCATAAAATTTCATATTTCCACATACACCAATGGATGTCACTCTACATGAGAATATAATCACAGAATGATGTAGTGCCTTAAATTGACTTTTTATTACAATATGTAAAATGTATATATGCACACTCAGTTTATACATGTACTCCACAGTAAGAATGAGTTAGTTAATCCTGACTAAGTCATGGTGACATTTTATGAAACTACACAATTATTCCTATTCTAAGCATAATCCCTATCCCAAGCATAATGCAACAATTTAAATTATATGTATATCCAGAAACATATGTGTGTGTTTAAATATTAAAACAGGCAAACTATCCTAAAAAAATATATAATTACCAAAATAATCATTGATGATCCTCGTATTTTCCGAAAAAAAAAAAAAAAAAAAAATACCCTTGGTGAAAAGCAGGGTCCAAAAATTTTTAAGGATAGCTTAATACTGCAAAAAAGAAATTTTTCTGTATAAACCAGATACACAACTTCAGTTATAAAAACATCAAAAGCTCAAATAAGTCTTCCAGGTCAGCCATATTGAGCATAAAAAACTCATGTGGTTCATATTTGTGCACAAACTGAACATTATTAATGGATTGGGGAAAAAAATAATATTTGCCTTTCACATAGTAGTTTACATCTGCTAAGTAACTTTATATCTGACTAAAATACACAAGCCAACAATTACCAAGAAGGCAGCAATGTCAGTAAAGCTCACAAAACATGCACAGTGCAGCCAATAAAATGCAACTGAACTGTCTAGTACGCTTTCTGTGCTGCCAACTATTAAGTCTTCAGCAACTGTGTGGAGAGAAGAATTTCCTACATACGACACTAACAAATGCTATTAAATAAAGAAAGCACAAAACAGATATTTACATACATACATATATGAATGAATTGAAATCAGCTCCTATTCTATACTTTCCATGTCCATATTTGGATGTCAAAATCCTCATTTTCAGATCACTTCTATTCTCAGTACAGAAAGCTGAACTGTAAGTTACACACTCCAAGGAGAAAGTCCATTACGCATGTTATTTGCTGCCTAAACATAGCCAGACTGCAGTTACAGCTAGCCAGGCTGGTAAGAACAATTTACATAAAGGCAACTTTCCTTTCAGGCTAAAATAAAGCTGGATATTGCTAGTAAACCTTCCCCATCTCACCCGAATCTTATCCCCTCTTGCCCCATCCAGACAATGACTGCTTCTAGGAATACAATCTATTCATTTGTCTACTGTTATTCCATATCTAAGTTATAAAAGAAAGTTAACTTATTCAATTACAACCAAAATATGTTTTTTAAAAACTTGATCCAAACAATATGCATTAATTCCTGGGATAGGACAATAATGAAAATTTTTTTTCTAAAACCATGAAAAACAAATTAAACATTTGCAATAAAAATTGCATTTTATTATATCAAGAGAAAAATTCTCTCTACATTTCATTGAAGTCTTTAAAATTAATATAATCCTTAACTAAATAACCATTTGACAAAAACTTCAAATGATAAAATTAATGATTTTTCTATTCTTACAATTACTTGGGTTACATTTAGAAACGAGGTTGCTTTCCTCTTTACCAAATACTACAAAACACATTTAATTTTCATAAGAACTAGGTACAATTTTGCTTATCTTTTTAAATGCAAAATTATATTTTATCATTAATATATTAAATCATATATGTAAAAAGAAAATTTAGACAATCAGATAACTGAATTGAACTTTTGATAATAAATCAAAATTAAGAAATAATAATCTTAGCATTTCTTACTATTTTTAAAAATGATTTTCCTTTTGTGTTGTGAAACCCAACTATAAAGACAAGAGGAGGAAAAGGAAAATTGACTAGGTATTTCATGTTCAATCATAAAAATGATGAATCAAAGAAACCAGTTTTAAGAACTAGGTCTGACAACTCCAAAAGACTTGGGGTGGAAAATGACAATCCACATCCAGACAGAAAACTATAGAGACTGAATGTGGATGGAAGCATAGTATTTTCACCTTTTTGTTTGCTTTTGCTTTTTCAGGATTTTTTTCCTTTTTGGTCTGATTTTTCTTGCACAACATGACAAATATGGAAATAAATTTGGAAGGATTATACAGGTTCAACCTATATGATATTGCTTGTCTTGAGGGGAGGAACAGGATAGGTAGGAAGGGAGAAAAAAATTGGAACATAAAAATCTTACACAGAAATTAATGTTGAAAGCTATCTTTACATGTATTTGGAATAATAAACTATTAAGGGAAAAAAGAACTAAGAAAAAAATAAATTTACTGAAGTATTAAAATTATTTTATTTTTCTAATATATTTATTAAACATGGACACTGGAGTTATAGTCAAAAAAAAGGAAGAACAGTCCCCACCTTCAAAAAGCTTACATTATACTGGGAAATACAACATAGAAACATAATATATGTAATAGAATCATGATATTTCCTGTAAGAGGTAGCACCTGAGCTAAGCCTTGAAGGATGCTAAGGATTCTAGAAGGTAGAGGTAAAGAAAACAATGTTCTCTACCCCAATGTTCTCTACTCTGCTTATATCACAGTGATTTAAGGGAGAATATAAAGCTAAATGACCACCTATCCATGATCATTATTGTTGTTCAGTTATTTCAGTCATGTCTATTTGTAACTGCATTTGGGTTATCTCAGCAAAGATACTGGAGCAGTCTGACTTTCCTTTTCCACCTTATTTTGCTATTGTTGTAGTTCAGTCATATATCATATAAGGTTCTTTTATTTTCCACGATCTCTTGAAGATTGTCCAATTTCACATTCATTGTATCCACAAACTACACATCTTATTCTCTGCTGTCGTTTTCTCCTTTGACTTCAGTGTTTCCCAACATCAGGTTTTTTCCCAATGAATCCAATCTTCTCATTATATGATCAAAATAAGTTTCAGCTTTAGCTTCAGTATTTGGCCTTCCAGTAAATACCCTGATTGATTTCTTTAAGTATTGATTTACTTGACCTCTTTGTTGTCCAAGTGACTTAAAAGTGTTCTCCAGCTTCACAATTCAAAAGTGTCGATTCAAGTACACTCAGCTTTCCTTATAATCCAACCTTCATAATCATACATTACTACTGGAAAAAAAAATAGATTTATATAGTCAAAGCTATTTGCCTGTGAGATGATGTCTCTGCTTTTGGTACACTGTATAGATCTGCCAGAGTTTTCCTTCTAAAGAACAAGCATCTTTTAATTTCAACATTGCAGTTACCATCTGCAGTGACCTTTGAGCCCAAGAATAGAAAACCTAAAACTGCTTTTATTTCTTCTATTTGTCAGGAAGTAACAGGACCAGTTGCCAAGATCTTAGTTTTTTGGTTTATTTGTTTTGTTTAAACTTGAAGCCAGATTTTACATTCTCCTCTTTAACGCTCATCTATGAGTCAGTTCATCGTATTGATGAGGAACTGAGACAAATAGGGTTAAGTGACTTACTAAAAAAAAGTGTCTGAGACTGGATTTGAACTCAGCTCCTCTGAACTGCATGCAGGACTGGCAACTCTACTGTGTCACCTAGTTTCTTTACAAGTTCACGATTCTAATTTATACAGTCCATAAGTAAGGCTAGATGAATTAGCAACAAAAAATGCAAATAATAAAGAAAAATCAAATACTGGCAACCAGACACAGAAATATTCCAATATGATTAAAAATACATTACAGCCACCTTTTTCTTTACTGCACTGTTTCCCTGACAAAAGAATTCACTTTTAGAGTGGTAGAATACTCTTTAAGGTCTTTTCCTTTTCTATGTATGTAATGCATTTGTCCAAGGTTTTGGAATCTTCCGAATATGACTTATAATAAACTGGGAGTCAGGAGAACCTTGGTTCAAATATTTTGATAGCAGTTGTACAACCCTAGGCAAGTCACTTAATCTCTCTCAGAAAACTGTCTAAGGAGTTCCCTCCTATAATTATATTATGAGCTCCCTAAGAACAAAAAAATGTCTAGCTTTATCTACTTGTCTCCTCAGAGCTTAGTAAAGTGCTTAGAGTTAAGTTCTCAATATGTGCTTTTTTTTCATTCCTTTGCACTTTATTTCAATAAAATGCAGGTTGTGATGTTTGCTGCATTTTTATCACAGAGATGTGAAGCTCAAATAAGATACTGGTTTGAAAACCTTGTGGCTAGTCCTACAAACATAGTAATGATAATGTCTTAGTGTTCCTTCTAAAACGTAAGATTCCCTATCATAGTGGAAGAATATCCTTTTCCCATGCAAGTTAGGCTAAGTTTTCTTCAAAAATTGCTGAAACCAAATTTTGTATCTCTTTGTGAGAAATGTAAAGATTAACAGTTCGAATAGAGCAGTAATAAATTGAACCAATTACACCCAGTGAAAGAACTTAGAGATGACTATGAACCACTACACAGAATTCCCAATACCCTTATTTTTGTCTGCCTGCATTTTTAATTTCCTTCACAGGCTAATTGTACACTATTTCAAAGTCTGATTCTTTTTGTACAACAAAATAACTGTGTGGACATGTATACATATATTGTATTTAATTTATATTTTAATATATGTAACATGTATTGGTCAACCTGCCATCTGGGGGAGAGGGTGGGGGAAGGAGGGGAAAAACTGGAACAAAAGGCTTGGCAATTGTCAATGCTGTAAAATTACCCATGCATATATCTTGTAAATAAAAAGCTATAATTTAAAAAATGTAAAGATTAAAGTTGGGGGATAAGAATTCACTATTTAGTAAAAACTGCTGGGAAAACTAGAAAGCAGTATAGCTTATCATTTACCAAGATAATGGATACATGGCCTAGTAATAAAGGGACATACAGGTATATAAGAACATGAAATATGTTAAATATCATACTTATGGACAGAAGAATTTGTAAGTAAACAAGAATTAAAAGAATACTGTAGATGGATAATTTTGATTACATTAAATTTTAAAAACAGTACAAATAAAACTAATGTAGCCAAGTTGGAGAGAAAGCAGAAATTGGAAAAAGATTTTTGTAGACAACTTGTATATAAAAATCTCAAGTATATAGAGAATTTTGCAAATTTCTAAGAATAGAAGTCATTTCCCAATTGATAAATGGTCAAAGGATATGAACAAGCAATTTTTCAATGAAGAAAAACTAGGCATATGAAAATTGCTTTAAATCATTGATTATGAGAAGGAAAGCCCAGAAACTCTCTCTAAAAGCTCCTTAGGAGATTCTCCTTGAACCCTGCCTTTGTGAGATCTGCCCCAGGGAACCAAGATAAAGTGGTTTATCTTGGGGGACTAATTGAAGTTATCTCATTTATCTGGAGATCTAGATTTCACTGACCACTATTGTAGGCTTAAAAGCACTCCCAGTAAGTGGTCTCATCTAGGCCTGGTGGCAGTGACAAGCATTGAGGGAATCTCATTGGGTTGAAACTTCTGTCTCAGATTTCCTTATAAAAACAGCAATTTTAAGCTCAGTCCTTGCAGAGGACCTAATATGCCATGCCAAGGAAACTCTTTCTCCCAGGCATAGTAGCAAACCTCTGCCCGCTGAAATGATATTCTCTTTCAGTGTTACCCTCTCTTTGTCTTTCTCACTTATTTCCCTAACAAGACTCTATACCTCTCTGTCGGAATTTCTCTACTAGAAACTTTACTTCTCTGCCAGGACCTTGCCACTAAGGAATTCAGTCTTTCTATTCATGCATAGCAAAGGCTGACATTCCAATGCCAATAATAAATTTCTTTTTACCAGTCCAGCTTTTTTGGTTCGTAAATTCCTTTACAAAGAACCTCTGTGTCACCAAAAGGGGATTCCCACAATTCCCTATCTTGCACCAAATCCTAAAGGGACTTAGGGGAGCTGAACCTGCCACTAACCTCATCATCTAACTCCCTGACCAACCCTAATCTCATCATTTTGGTTCCCTAACCAGGAACCCCAAAATCTAGACCTCATCAATTAGATAAATGCAAATTAAAATAACTTGAAGACATCATCTCACATCTATCATACTGACTAAAGTGACAAAAAGGGGGAAAAAGATAAGCAATCTGACTTATAAAACTGTGTATTTCCTTTGACCCAGCAATATTACTATTAAGTCTTGAAAAGGGAAAAGAGTTCTCTTTGTGGTGGTAGAGATCTGAAAATCGAAGAGATGCCCATAAATTAGGGAATAGTTAATAAGATGAAATATACTTGTGATGGAATATGAATTTCTTTCTAAAACAAATAAGAAGCATATTGATTTTAGAAAAACATGGAAAAACTTGCATGAAATAATGAAGAGTGAACAAGAAGAATTTTTTAAATCATATATATAAAGTTAATCAAAGAATAAAAAATTGCCTGTATTTGTGCATATGAGGGTTTATTGTGCAACAATACAGAATGAAAACTATAAATAAACTAGCTCTAATATAAAATAGAGCTACAGAAATTTGCATATATGAATATTACTAATAAATTTCAAGAGGAAAAAAATAGAAAAAATTCATATAAATTTAAAATATAATGAATAAAATATGTGGGTATTAATTACCAAAACATCCACTATGCATTCTTTAAAGAAATAAAAGATGACTTTAAAAAACTGAAAACTACTGTACATGGTTAGGCTGTACCAATATTATAAAAATATTATCTAAATTAATATATTAATTTTCAAGGTATGCCAATCAAATTAACAAACAGTTGTCTAAGTAAGTGGATGAAAAAGTAACAAAGGAAGCATAGTTGGCTATGTAAAGGAAGAGTAGGAATAAATGGGACCTACAATTATATCTTAAATTATATCATAATGCAGCACTAAATATTTTGTACTGTTTAAAAATAGAACTCACCAAAACTAATAAACACAATTCAGAAACTGAACACAGTAACAGAATCAATAAATTAACAATACAAAACTATTAGGAACTGGATTCTCTAGAACAAACAAATATCGAAAGCATTTTGTGAGTTATAAGGTTATATAATTACTACTTTATACAAATAATCACTATAAATTCCAAAAAGGTATATTTGGAAATATATAATACATATAAGATGGAAATGTAAACATCACATTATCTAAAAAAAAAAAAAAGTGTGGAGAAAGGAACTAATGCTCACATTTTTAGCTAGGGAAGAATACTTAATAAAAAGGAGAGAAATTATGTTAAATGTAAAAGTCTCCACTTCTCAATTCCCCCCCTCAAAAATTAATCAGAATAGCTATAAGAGAAACTGTAAATTGAAGGGGACACATTGTCATTAAAAGTCTTATTCACAAATATGTGAAATCTGAAATATAGAATGAATTAACCCAATGAGGTCAAAAGCTTTTCTCCAATGATTAAGTGGTAAAAATATGAACAAGTTTTGACTATAAGGAGTGACTCTACAGATAATGTTGTCTTCTGTTTCTTTATGGCCATTTTAATTCTTCATGCAATGTATGATTGGCTGGGATATTAATGTCTAACTATGGCCACTTTCCTCTCACTGATGGAGAAATGAGTTTGTCATATATACCCACTGCAGAACTAGATAAAGTGAGTTTTCCCTCCTAGAAAGTCTTTAAGAAGAGGCTGGATAATTTGTTGGTTATACACCTAGGAGCTTGTTATTGTCCATTACCATGCCCAATGCCACAAAAAAAAAAAAAACCCACTCCAGTTATGCCAGAAAGGTGGGCACATGGGCAGTGAGAAAAGGTTTAGACGATGCTTATATGCAAAAACCAATCTGAGGCCAAAGAGAATGAAAATTCTGCATCACCAACTTCATAAATACGGGTAATTAAAAAAAAACTGCCATACATAAGCACATTCACATCTAAGCTGGTGGCACTTTTTTTTTGTAAGTAGACTTTAAAGTATTCTCTTATAAAACACATTTATAAACTGAAGATAGATACAACAGATCATGTCTGATCAAGCTGAGGTTCACAAGTCTAAGACTAACCAGGCAAAAAAGGGTCTATAAGCTAAGAGATCATTAATATTGTCCAAGGAAAAGACCAAGAAATTTTCTCACATACCTCTTCCCCTCTGTACATAGTAATCTTCTATAAAGTGTATTCAATAAAACTTAATAAACCACTAACCCCCCCAAAAAAAAATCTAAGTAGGCCCTCACTATAGCAAGGCAATTCTACTTCTATCCTTTGATTCTCTACCCCATTAACCACATTTCAAATCTCTTTTCTCCTCAAGTCAAGTCTCTGGTAACAATCCTTTCATACATTTTCAAAGCTGAATAAAGGCTTACCTCATATTTAAATAATGATGTCATTACATAAGAGCTCTAATTTCTCCACTCCTAATCTCCCATCTCTCAGACATTATTTCCCTCCCTCTTCCAGCTTCATCTGTCTCCTGTGATGAGATAACCTTTTTGTCAAGACACCTCTATAAAAATTCATAATTTCATTTCTACCAGCATTCTACAACAGACTACCCCTATTCTCTTATCTCATGCTATCTACTGGTTCCTTTCCTATAACCTATTCTTAAAAACAAAAATATTCCCTTCATCCTATTATTCAAACTAATTATCATCCTACATTTTTCTTCCCTATCTCAAGCCATAATATTTCTACTTTCTTCACTAAAGTCCTTAAAAACATCTCTCTTCCACTTTTCTAATTCTGAAATCATATCAAATCAATATTGTCAATTCTACAGCAAAGAGTGTGTCAACACACTCCTCTGGTTCCATTCACATTCCAAACCAAAATACCTCTCACTGGTCATTACTCCCAAATATATATCATTTCCCTTTTATTTTACTTACTATGTGCTTAGGACATAGTAAATTAGTGAATTTATTCAAATAAAGATTAAATGCTTAACAGAAATTATGTAAATGAGATAATGTAATGAAAAAGGATGCACTGAACTTGATTTCTGTCCAAACCTTCTCTTTCTGTAATTTTATTATTCAAGCTCCTCATTTTAGAGAAGAAACCAGTCTGAATGTTAAGGAATTTACCCAGTGTCACACAATTAATTAATAGCAGATGCAAAACTAAAATTCAGATATTCCCATTCAAAGTTCAGTTTTCTTTCCTTTACACTGTTAGGTTTCATATCAAAATATGTCTTTCTTTTACCGTAATCCTAAACATGTGATCCTTCATCTCTCACAGCAAAATAATTTCTATTCATTTTGTCATTTATTGTTAAATCTTTTTATTATACTTTAACTCAAGTGACTTGACAAAATAATTTTAACTAGACAGGATTTTAGCAAAAAACCAAAAGATTATTCAGTTCTGCATATTCCAGGTAATATACATTTATATGGTAATTACAGGCTAAACACATCAGATAAGTAATCTGAAAGAAAAAAGGCTAGGATAACTGCCCTTCCCCTCAAAAAACCCAGTAAATCAGACCAACAGATTGTACAAATATCACAAAAGTGACCAAATGATATAAGGTTCACTTGTTTGACCCACAGGAAACAATTCCCATTATTCATTAGGGAGCTCTTAAATATACTACATGCACAGGCCAATAAAGCAGACAAATTTTTTGTTTTAAACTAGGGATATGTTTGTCATGGAAAATATGTAATTAGAATGAGTTCAAAATTAGTTTTGAAATAGTAATAAAAAACCATTCAGGACACTTTGGATTATGAACTGCAAGTCATTTTAGGCCTTCTTTGAATTATAGTTATAATGCTTTTCTTCATCATTCTGTCAACTAGGATTTTTTTTTACTTTCCCTGTAACTACATGATTCTAATTCATTACAACAGAACTTTAGAATAAGTATTATCACAAGTAATATGATACTTTATAATTTACAAAGCCTTTTACATGAATTATCATATTTGGTCTTTGAAACAAATATGTAAAATAAGTACTACAAATATTAGAGATGATGAAACTAGTAGTCAGAATCCTACAAGTTTTAAAGGAAGAACCTGAACTCAAGCCTGACTGATTTCAAGTTCAGCACACATCATTATTCAATACAAATTATACCATGTTACCTCTTTTATTAAAGATATCAAAGTTTGTATAATTTAGTACAAATTCAATTCAATGTCCCATACCATTTACAACACAGTATAAATAATTACAAGTGACCTTGAGCTAGTCCCCCAAAAGGTTAAATTATGTCCAGTTATACAATTGCCTGCATGGGCTTCAACAAATATTCCCCTGAAAAGCAGGAAAATATTTAATACTTTATAGATTTTCATCAGTGGGTTAAGATAAAAGTATTTGTAATTAACTGCATATGGTTGCTAGAATCTTATAAATGTTTCAATATGTCATAAACTTCTTAAGTGACAGAATATTGAAAGTCAGGGACATGAGACAAAATTTTGCATTCACTAAAATAGTAGAACCTGAGAGGTTAGATAATAGATGGAACTACATGGCCACTAAAGTCCCTTCAAATTCTAAAATTTCTGACTCCATGATAAAGTAATAATTTTCAGCTGTTCAGAAAACTGGAATTACTAATATTAAAAGTAATATTACAGTAAAATTGATCATATAAATATTCAAAAGAACAAGATAATATTTTTATTCCAATTATTTCTTTTAAATAATGCATATATAAAGATCTAGGAAAATTAATGTCTACATAAAAATAAATTTAAAGCAAACTAAAATTTTAATTCAAAGTTTACATAATGATAGCTTCAATTTTTTAAGCGTATAATTTGAAAATACTAATGATTTCAACTATGTCTCATTATTAAGGAGTAATAAGGATTCTTCAAAATCCAAAAGAATCATTTCAAACTTTAAGAACCACATATGCCACATGTCTGATTTTAGACCTATTTTAATAAGGTTTTTATGTAAATCAAGGAAGTAGAAAGATCAGGGGATAAAAGGCCATGGGTTCGAATCCCAGCTTATTTACTTACTACTTATATGATCTCTAGGCCTCAGCTGCACTTGTAAAAGGAGAAGGTTGTATTAAATAATCTTTAAAGTCCATTCTAATTTTAACCTCATAATTCAATGAAATATATAAAGCTAATTAAAATGGAAGATTAAGACGTTTATTCAATCCCAAATAATGAGTCGATAATTAACCTAGAAAAAAAAAAGATTCTTAAATGTCAAAAGGGCTTATTCTTATTTGTGAATATCATGTATCTATCATTTACTCCATGTCCTTCCAAAATCTTTCCAAGTTTTTAAAATGTTTTTATTTTCTAAATCCCAAAGCTAGACACACACACACACACACACACACACAAGCAGCAGAAAAATAAAACAGTTACTAGGGCCCAAGAAAATGTGAGTAACTTTTAAATTCAAGGTCATGATCTAAATGTCAACTAAATTTTAAAACTAGAATAAAATATTAATTTTTAGAGGTGGCAGGAGTAAGAGAAAATCACAATGGGAGAAGGAATGGAATAAAAGATAGAAAATGAACAGTCTATAACTAAGTAGTATACTTCTCATAGACTAAACATTTAAGCATAGACCTTTAAATCACTAAAAGCAATGACTTTTTTCCAAAGACAGAGAAACCTTTTTACTGTTCTTCAAAATCTAAGACTTAAAGTCTTGTATTTCTATAATAAAATCTTTAGAAAGTCAGCTTGGCTTAAATCACTTTAGGAAAAAAACAACTCAAATGATTCAATTTGTTAAAAGATTTAAAAAGTAATTAACATACAAGAAGTCCTAGCACAAACTAAATATTAACTTACTCAATCAAGAGCAGAAAAGCACTGTTAGTGTGTCTGAGTGAAACAATTTAAGATAATGAAAATTTATTTCTGATCTGAGAATTTTTAAAGAATTTAACCTTTGACCTCATTAATTTATATTGAGATTTTTATAAGCATTAAGGCTCTATGAGTAATTATTAATGCTAACTTATCAAGAGAACCTATTCTTTTATAAAATTTTGGTTCTATAAATTAAACAAAATTCAAATATGTTGGTAAGAATTAATTTTCCAAACAAGAATATTGTAAATGGCTTCTTACCTCTAGTTCCCGATGCATGTGACTACAAAAGATTTGCTTATTAGCATACATTCAAGCTAAACTGCTACAGAGAACATTCAAGCAGCCATTTTGAGACACTGCACTGTCTCAGTTGCACTGAAATGTAATTAAGATGGCTGCAATGTGCACTCCAGAACAAGCTCACAGTGAAAAATCAGCAATGTATCAAACAAAGCACCTCCCACTTTGTCAGCCTGCAGGAAACTGAATAAGCATTGAGACAACAGCTAATGCATAAACTGCAACAAACAATGCAGCTTCTGAGAACATAACAATAAAACACAGAAGGCAGGAAGCCAGTTTTGTAATGTAACGTCTGTGAATCAGGATATGCAATACAGACTTCAGATACTTCCAGATCCCAGATAGCATAACTCCATGTCATATATTAACAGTTACAGAGAAAGAGCCAAATCACACAGAGTAGGTAAATATTAGGGAATACTTTTCAAAGAAAAATCTACATTTCAGTCCAGAAAAAAAAACAAAAAACAAACAAAACATTGCTCACAGCCATTTCATTTTTCATATATTTTCACAATATTGCCAATCTCGAAATTTTAGCTTTCAAATGGTGTTGTTTTAAAGCTATAAAAACCAAAATTCATTGTTTCTAGGAAAACAATAAAATGCTTGGAAATCTTATACAACCCGAGCAACAAAACATGCAAATTTTTGCAAATATACAAAATACTTTGTAGAATATAAAGGCAAATTGTGAGATTCATAAATTATTTTGAATAGTCAGAAGTGAAAACATGCTGAGAACTAGCAAAGTTAATGAAGCTTATTTTAACTACTTAGTTGAAAAAAGTTTTTCTTTGTAAAACAATTATTGCATAAAAGCTGTTCTTGGGGTATCTGTAATTCTTTCTCCCTAAAATGGAGAAAGACATAAAGAAGTAAATGTATCCCTGGATAGAAGGATGAGCAGTCACCATTTTCCTTTGGAAGCAAAGGTAAGAGAGTAGCCCATGTCTTAAACCTTTTATGTCCCACTGTCTTAGGTGAATGAATCCATTTAAAGACATAAAGAAACAACATATAGCTAACACATTTTAAGAAACATTTTGGGAAACACAAAGATGGAGGGTAATATACTATTATGTAAATGGACTATATTAATAAACAGAGAGAGACCTGGCTATGAATCCCTGTGCGACTTTGGGCAAATTATTTAATGATTCTTTTTCTTTTTCCTCAGCTGCAAATGAAAATACTAGAGTAGATGATCTCCCTCTGAATTCCCTTCTTGCTCTAAAATCCTAGGATCCCTTCCCTACCAATCAGACACTTTCTTGTGATAGTCACTATCCATCTATTGGGGGGGACGAGGGAGGGATAAGGAGGTTGGGAGAGAGCTCTGATGAGAGGTAAAGGTAAGATATGATTACAAATCCAACACATACTATGAATAAAAAAGGCTTTCTTCTAAGAGATCAAGAGGTCACATTATTTCAGTTTTATACACATTCTTTAAAGTTTTAGAGTAAACTATGTTCATGATATGGTGGCAGGCCTGCTAACTTAAGAAATCTATTTAGTAGAGCTTTTCCAGAATATTTTATCCACAATATCATAAATTACCAGATATTTTAACATATCTCACTCTTCTTCAGCAAATAATTTTCCAATGCGAATTGGAAAAGCAAGGTTGGTTGAGGGAAGGCCATGATGACTGGTGAAACAACTGACCCCACTGAAGCATCTGCAGTTGTGATATAGCAAAGCACCAGGGGCTGCTGACTTCCACTGTGGGATCACAACTAGGGACAATGGACCAAAGATGCAGAGAGGCTATTTTGATTTGTCACAACGAAAATTTCACAACAATTAAGAACTGTCTAAAAATGTAATGACCTATGTCTGGAGGTAGTAAATTGTCCAATACAAGAGTTCTTCAAGCTCAAGATGGCTTACCATGGCAATAAATCCAGCATTATAGATCAGGTATAGGTAAAGTACACAACCACAGCATAAAGTGAGGAATATAATATTACTTTATAATAAACATACATTTTTAAAATATTAGGAAAATCTGCTTTCTGTGTTGCTGAGGTTTAAATACCTGACTGGTATTAATTTGTAATGCAGTGTGTCATGATACAGACTTTTGGTTCATACTTGGGATGCTATTTTCAAACTTTGCCTAAGGCACAATAATCAAAACTATACATTCTTAAGGGTCGAAGGAATCTTAAAGGTAATTTATTCCAACCCATACCTGAACAAGAATTCCTTTTACAGTACATATCTACATATCCTGGATCAAGGAACTAGGGCTGTTTATTTAGCCTTAAGGGAAAAATCAGAATAGATAGGAGGGGAAATAGATTTACAATTGCCTAAACTAAAAATAAATTTAGGGTTATATCCAAGAGGGATAAAAATTATTCTATTTGGAAATGTATGGTAGGAACAAGATCAAAAGAAGTTAAAGGATAAGATTTTTGACTCACTCTAAGGAAGACTTAACTATATTCTCTACTCAAAAAATAGAATGGATTTTATCATCAATTAGTGCCTCCTCATCAGAAGTGTTGAAGTTGAGACAAAAAAGTACACTGGAAGATATATCTGTTCACTTCACTTCTGACAATCTATGATATACAATGACAATGAGAAATAGCACTGATATCAACAGAATGTCATCTCCTAAATGACCCAAATCACCACCATATTTAGGCATCACATCTATGAAAAATATTTAGCAGGCTACAATTTAGGCACTTCATACATTTTTAATTCCACTAAGGAAATTCATATAATTTGGATAATATCCGTATTTACTGGATCCATTATTTTCCAGTAACCATTCTACCCAGAATCCTAATAGTTTATTCTATTACCAAGCTTATAATTTATTAATTTCATTAACTATTTAATTTTTAAATTTTAACATTTAAAAACATTTAAGAGAACTTAAAAATCTTACTCAGAAGGTTCTCCCTTACTTAACAATAATGGCTTTATTGATTTAAGCATATTAAATATAACCAGAAAATTAAATACTTATCCTTTGGTAAAACATTCTAAAATCAATTCTTCTTAAAAAAAAAAAAATTGATCAGAAAGATCTGTAATCATTCACAATTGTTCAAAGAGTACTGCTAGATAAAGCAGTAATCATTATCATTCAATAAACTTTTATTGGGGCAGCTAGGTGGCTCAGTGGATAGAGCACCAGCCTTGAATTTAGGAGGACCTGAGTTCAAATCTGGTCTCAGACATTTAACACGTCCTAGCTGTGTGACCCTGGGCAAGTCACTTAACCCCAGCCTGGGGGGGGGGGGGGGGGACTTTTATTGAGGATCTACCATGTCCCAGACACTATGCAAAGCACTAGGGATACAAAAAGAGGCAAAAGTATTATTAATTTTAGTTATTGTAAATACTGAAATGTTTTCAGAATAAGACAAATGAGAAACTCCTAAAATAAAGCTAGAACAGCTAGCTAGCTATATGTCAGTTCCCATCAGACATTAATTATCACAAGGAGTTCCTGAATCCAAGTATATATCAATCATCTAAGTATATATCATCAACTAAATATGAATTGATTCAATATAATAAACATGTTTATGGTTTTCTAGAAGTATATAGATGCTGGTGTAATAGAAATTAAAATCATAATTTATATAACATTAAAATTTAGAAAGAGCTTTATGTGTTATCTCAATTGATTTAGTTAGCAAAAGCTTTTGATAATTTATTTTATAAATCAATATATATAAATCATGAAACATTTAATTTTTTGGACCATAACAAGTTATTTATATGTATTTTTTAAAAAAACCCACAAGTAGGGAATTTCAGCACCATATTTGGACACAATTCTATTCATTGTTAAAGCTCAATATGGTAAGGAATGTGCTTGTTTTATGATAAATTATCGTTACTGGGCCCAAAGTGTAGAACCACTATTCTACACTGAGTGTAGCTCACTCATTCCTTTATGGAAAAATCTATTTTGCTCCATGATGTTATCTATTTATTTATTTTAGATTCCTAAAACCACCTTTTTTCTCAAACCAGATTCTGGTCACCAATATCATTCCTTACGTTTTTTGTTAGTTAACAAGGATTAGGGTAATAATTTTTGAAGTCTGTATCAAAAATTAATATATATTTGTTCAAGAAAACTTTTGATTGTCTAGGAATAAAGAAGGTAGAAACTTAGTATGGTTGAAAGATCTCCATAAACATAAATTAACTGGCTTGACTGTTTGCCAATAGCTAATTAAGTGTTAAACAACAAAACTAAAAACCAGATTTTCAAAAAGCTCATTATAAAACTACAACAGTACCTTGAAGTCTTCTAAGACTTTAGATGTAACAACATAGTACCTAAAAGTACATTTCAATTAGTTATCTAAACTATCTGAGAATTATAATTTATTCTACTTTGATACTAATCAACAATAAATTATTTACCTACCTTGCTTTGATAACTTTTATATTTCCTTTTGTTTAATTTCTTTGTTGAGATTTACTGAAAATTTTCTAGTTGTCCAAATACATCTTCTTTTTATTCTTACCGAGAAAGCAAATTTCAACTTAGTGGGAATTGATTTAAACTGTTTTTATCCTCACTTGGTCTACCAACCAAAATTCTTTTAAAAAAGCAAACAAATTATTTCTTCTACCTCTTCTCCCATAAGGAAGACAGAAGTAGGTGAAGATGTATCAAGTTGTGATGATTATGTCTAGGTCAAATATGAAATAAAGCAAGAAAAAATTAATGAGAAACAATAGCATATTGGTTAGAAAAGCTCACATCATTCTGGATTTTCTTTTAAAAGTTTTTTTGTTGTGAATTTGCTTATTTTGTATTATGATCAGATAATAATCCCCATGCTCAAATGTAAAGACAAGATGCACTGTAAAAAGGATAATAATAATTCAACAAACTATATTGGAACTGGGACAACATTTTATTATTTTTTTTATTATAACTTTTTTATTGACAGAACATATGCCTGGGTAATATTTTACAACATAATCCCTTGCACTCACTTCTGTTCCGACTTTTCCTTCCCTCCTTCTACCCCTTCCCCCAGATGGCAGGCAGTCTTATACTTGTTAAATATGTTATAGTATATCCTAGATGCAATATATGTGTGCAGAACCTAACAGTTCTCTTGTTGCACAAGAATAATTGGATTCAGAAGGTAAAAATAACCTAGGAAGAAAAACAAAAATGCAAAAAGTTCACACTCATTTCCTAGTGATGAACAACATTTTAAATAAATGTTACCAAACTCAGTGAAATAAAAGGTTTCAAAACAGAGACTTAGCAAAAGTCAAAACTATATGCGAACAGTATGAAGTATACAGGACCGCTCTACCATCTAGTCTGCTCTAAGGACTGTCTTTAAGATGCTTTCAATTAGCTTAAGATGCTTTCAATGAGTTCTAATGAGATTAATACTTTAATTACAAAATGCTATCAAACTATCATTTTGTCTACCAACAAAATAGTAGAATATTACACAAGAAAGAAAAATAGCAAAATAACACATCCTGGGACAATTTCTCTTTGAACTCCATCAAACAGAGAACTGGTCAACTAGAAGATAGATATTTACAAATTTCCTTAATCTGATTTGAGATAACAGGTAGAGGTGAAATCAAATTTAAAAGGCCACTCACTCCATGGCTAAATCATTTCCAAAAAGGCATCTTAAATAATCAGTTTGGTGTTCCCAAACCAAAATAAGTGGCTCACAATCCCCAGCTTCCTTTGTTTCAATTCCTTTAGTTCTTCCTTCTCCCTCCTCCCCCAAAAAAGTTTCTTGTAGCAACTTTCCCTTTCCTTCTTTCTAGCAAAGGTTTGAATGAAGCCTATAACCTTCTCCCATCTCTGTCTAAGCCTGTCTCAGATGATAAAAAGCACTAGGATAAAACCTCTAGGCTACAGAGCAATAAGAAAATAACCACAAAAATAAAACCATGACAAAAATATTTTAACCTTCTAAATTTACTCATATTTGATTCAACTCAATTATTAGTTAAATGTTCATTATATAGCATATTCTGTCTAGAGGAAATTTAATAGGTAGATAGTTTTATTATTTTTTTATGTACATAGTTCTATTATTAGGAATCTTTCAGTCAGGAAAACATGGCCTGACTATATGTGTTAAGAAAATCTACTAATTGCTTTAGAAATTAAGACCAATGGTATCTAAGGTACAAGATATCAAAAAGAAATATATGAGATAAAATGCTATTCTTGAATTAAGTGGGGAGAAGATCTAAAAAGACAATTCTCAAAAGAATTACAAATTATTTAACAACCATGTGAACATATTCCAAGTTGCTAAAATTAGAGAATACAAATCTTAACAACTCTGAGATTTCACCTCACATCCAACTACTTGGCAAAGAATTCAAAAGATGAGAAAATCAGTATTAAAAGAATTATGAAAAGAATAGCACACTCATACATTGTTAGCTGAGCTATGAATTGGTCCAATTACTCTACTCTGGGATAAGAATTTGGAATTATGCAAATGGACTAAAATATCTAAAGCTGTTAACCTAAAATTTGCCCTGGTAAGTATATACCCAAAGGAGGTCAGTGACAAAAAAAACACCTTCAACAAAATATTTAGAGAAGTATTTTTCATGGTGGCAAAAAACTGAGGGGCAGTCAATGACCATTGACTGGAAAATGGTTAAACAATTTGTGGCATAAAAAAAAATATTGCTATGCTAGAAGAACTTATTAAATTATTAATGATGAATATAGATAAGCAGGGAATGATACAATAATGTTAAAGTAAAGAATAATACCTAATCAATCAAAACAATGTTCCAAAACTATAGTGACTACATTTTGAATGGGAGATGTTTTTTGATATAAATTTTGTAGAACTTTTTATCCTTTTCTTAATAATTTATTACAAGGGGTAGTTTTCTGGAAGGGAGTAGGCAGAAGTATGCTAGCAAATGTTTAACTGGCTCCAAGTTCCACACACTTTTAAATTTAATCTGTATTATTCACATTTTTTTCCATCATTCTTTAAATCTAGACAATCAATAAAACAATGTAATCAAATAAAATTATAATCCAGCCCTCGTTTGTACCTTTGCGATTTCTAAAATGTAAATGCTCACACTGAAAATTTAAAAAGTCTCTGCCAGTTCCAATGGGAATTGTAAGATGATATAAAAATATATGAATAAAAAAATTTTAAAAACAAAAATTAAGATCAATCATTAGTTCATTTATTGCTTATATGCCAAAGGTGAAAATAGTAACAATACTTTCACTTTTTAAAATAAACAATATAACCCAAATCAATCCAGATGTAGAAACTGGTGGGATAAAATATAAACTTCCAAATTAGGGTTCTGTCCTTTAGCTATTAAGTCGTTCAAAATACACAAAAACAAAAACTGTCTCCAACTCTTTTTAGCTTTAATAAGAATATTACTACCCTCTCCCACACTCTTAAGATTGCCAAATTGAGATTCTTTGAGTCTCACATTGGCATTTCATTTATATCTTCTATGTACTTCCAGACTTCACAGAATCTTCCCTTCCTTAGAACAGTTTAAACTAACAAGGCTTTTTTTTTTGCCCTGAGGCAATTGGGGTGAAAGTGACTTGCCCAGGGTTACACAGCTAGGAAGTGTTAAGTGTCTGAGGCCAGATTTGAGTTCAGGTCCTTCTGATTTCAGGGCTGGTGCTCTATCCATTGCACCAATTAGCTGCCCTTCACAAGACCTTTCTTGATCCTTGATCAAGGTGCTGGTGCTTTCCTCTTGCTAAGTGTGCCTTGAATTTATTTTGTATCTGTTTGATATATACATGTTCCCTTCAGAAGAATGGAAGCTCCGACAGAACAAATATTTTCATTTTTTTCTCTCCATATCACCAATACCTACTTCAGCACCTGGCATACAGTAGGCTTCTCATAAAGCTGAGAGAGAGAAAGACCCCTCCTCAATATATGCACACAAAAACTCCTGGGTCAGAAAGAGCTAAGTTCAAAACACACTGCTTGTTAAATATAGATCAGTTTCCTAGTCTGTAAAAATGGGGTCAGAATAGAAGATCTTAGCCTAAGGCTTATTCTTGTTTCAATTATTTCAGGAATTCTGCTTATCTACTCTGGCAGGCAGAAATTTGCCTTCTTGGTATCCCCCACAATATCTGGCAATGACTTTGCAAAGAAAAAATGCTCAATCAATATTTTCTGAGTGACAAGTCATTCAAAAAGATTTATAAAAAACCCAAACCATCATGGCTAATCAGGAGTTAAATGAATGAGGGAAATTTGGAAGGGAATGGCACTCATTGATCTCTATGGCTGGCAAGAAGAAGCTGGACTTTCCACTGTCAAAAAGTCAATGAAGCTAACAGGAAATTGATTCAAAAGCTACTGAGCACCAGATATGCAGCAGTCATTTTTCAGCCTGGCTATGTCATGAAAGTATATGAAATGTAAATAAATACTTTACACTTTTCAAAACATAGAGCTGCATGGCCAGGACTATTTTTTTTTTTTTAACCTACTCCTTTGTTGTTGTTAGAGGCACCTTTCAAATACTAATATTCTTTGGTGTTATCTGACTACAAAATAGATAGCATCCCGTCTCTGAAGAATCAAAGTTGCAGGTCACCCAAAAGGCAATAAAATGATACATTAGGGGCCCAAGTGGGTGACAACATATTGTTATTATTAAAGAATTATGCAAGAGATGCAACAAAAAAGCTATTATTAGAGAAATGATGGAAAAAGGTTATGAATTTCGGAGGCAAGTATAGACAGGCAGAGAGAAAAAGATAGTACCATGAATAAGACTTAAGAACTGCAAATAAATAAGCATATAGTTCATATATTCAAAAGATAATGCTGCATTGCTATACATGCAATTTCAAATAGAGGAAGAGCTACTGCATGTTGGGTGGACTAATGGGAGATTTACAGAATGAAGACTTTATGCATACAAGATTTGAGAAAGCATGAATGCACTGCCATCTGCACCAATGAAGGGAGGCATCCACTTTGCTAAGAATCATCTTATTAAACTAACTTAGACCAACTTCCCAAAATACATGTCTTACCCATGCCAAATCATGGCATACTTTAGTAGATTTTAAATTAAAATACAATTTTATGAGAGTACATAATTTAGACATGCCCAAAGGTATAAAATCATATAATTCAAATCAGAGTACCATATAACTACATATTTTTCATGTCGCCAATACTACTCATCATTCTTTTAAAAACAGACAAATCAGCATTTTTATTTTGGCCCAGATCAGCGATTTCATTATAAGGCACAAACTTTTAGTGAAGAGATCAACTAGTACAGCTCAAGTTACTTCTTTACAACTTGTACTCTTAATTAAGCAACATACTCCAAATTACTAGAGAAGCAAAGAATTAGAGTCAAAATCCAAACCTTGTCCTCAAGGCACTTACAAACATAAACAAAACAAGCTATATAAAAGACAAACAGGAAGAAATCATTAACAGAGAGGGTTTGGGGAAGGCTTCAAGTAAAAGAAATAATTTTAGAACAGACATAAAGGAAGTGAGGAAGGCCAGTAATGAAAGTGGAACTAGAAAAGAGAATGCTCCAAGTATAGGGAACAGCCAGAGGAAGAAAATCCCAGTGCTAGGAGATGAGATATCTTGTTTGTGAAACAGCCAGGAGGCCAGCATCACTGGAAAGATAAGAGGAGGCTAGGTTATGAGTCTTTGAATGCCAAACAAAGCATTTTGTATTCCTGAAGACAATAGAGGGTCACTGGACTTTGAGTAAGGGAGTAGTAACATGATCATATGTGCATTGGGGAGAGAACTGAAGCAGGCTGCAATAATCCAGGGGTACAATGTATAGGGCAGGGGTTTTCAAACTATGGCCCAAGGGCCAGATGCGGCCAGCTGAGGACGTTTATGCAGCCCGCTGGTTATGGCAAATGGGCTGAGGGGTGGAGATACGAGTGTGAGCTTTTGTTTTTACTATAGTCCGGCCCTATAGTCTGAGGGACCGTGAACTGGCCCCCTTTTTTAAAAGTTTGAGGACCACTGGCGTAGGGCCTGCACTGGAGTGATCAAAGTGTCAAGGGAACAGTACTAAAGAGATGTTGCAAAGATGGAAATCAACAGGCTTTTGGCATTTGGGTGGACATGAGAGAGGGAGATGTTTGTTAGTGAGAGAAGTAATTAGGAATTGAAGATAACTTCTAGGTCGAAAGTGTGAGAGGTTAGAAGATGGTCTTGCTCTCGAGAGTTTAGAGGGAAAGATAATGAGTTGTTTTGACATACAAGTTTAAGATGTTCTATCTAAAAATAGTCAATAACTATAGCAATCTAGTGTTTGACAAATCAAAAAACCCCAACTTTTGGAATAAGAATACACTATTTAACAAAAACTGTTGGGAAAATTGGAAATTTGTATGGCAGAAACTAGGCATTGACCTACACTTAACATGGTACACTAAGATAAATTCAAAATGGATCTAGCCATAAAGAATGAGATTATAAATAAATTAGAAGAACATAGGCTAGTTTACCTCTCAGACCTGTGGAGGACGAAGGAATTTGTGACCAAAAAAGAATCAGAAATCATAATTGATCACAAAATAGAAAAATTTTATTATATCAAGTTAAAAAGATTTTGTACAAACAAAACTAATGCACACAAGATTAGAAGGGAAGCAAATAAATTGGGAAAACATCTTTACAATTCTGATAAAGGCCTCATTTCCAAAATATATAGAGAATTGACTCAAATTTATATGAAATCAAGCCATTCTCCAATTGATAAATGGTCAAGGATGTGAACAATTTTCAGATGAAGAAATTGAAATTCTTTCTACCCATATGAAAAGGTGTTCCAAATCATTATTGATCAGAGAAATGCAAAATATTACTACACATGTGTCAGATTTGCTAAGATGACAGGAAAAGGTAATGACAAATGTTGGAGGAGATGTGGGGAAACTAGGACACTGATACATTGTTGGTGGAGTTGTGAATGGATCCAACCATTCTGGAGAGCAGTTTGGAACTATAGTCAAAAAGTTATCAAACTGTGCATATCCTTTGATCCAGCAGTGTTACTACTGGGTTTATATTCCAAGGAGATTTTAAACGAGGGAAAGAGACTTGTATGTGCCAAAATGTTTGTGGCAGCCCTTTTTGTAGTGACTAGAAACTGGAAAATGAATGGATGCCCATCAATTGGAGAATGGCTGAGTAAATTGTGGTATATGAGTGTTATGGAATATTATTGTTCTATTAAGAAATGACCAGCAGGATGAATACAGAGAGGCTTGAAGAGACTTACATCAACTGATGCTAAGTGAAATGAGAAGAACTAGGAGATCATTGTATACTTCAACAATGAGAGGATCCAAATCGGTTCCAATGGATCAGTAATGAACAGAACCAGCTACACTCAGCAAAAGAACACTGGGAAATTAGTGTGGACCACAGCACAGCATTTACACTCTTTCTGTTATCGTTTGCTTATATTTTTGTTTTTATTCCCAGATTTTTATCTTCCTTCTAAATATGATTTTTCTTGTGTAGCAAGACAACTGTATAAATATGTATACATATATTATATGTAACATATACTTTAACATATTTAACATGTATGGGACTACTTGCCATCTAGGGAAGGGGGTGGAGAGGAGGGGAAAAGTTTTTGCAAGGGTCAATGTTGAAAAATTATCCATGCATATGTTTTGTCAATAAAAAGCTAAATAAATAAATGTTTAAAAAAAAAAAAAAAAAAAAAAAAAAAAAAGATGTTCTGTTTAGACCACTGAAAATTTTAGTAAATTTCCCAGGTAAATATAACAATATTGTTCTCAGAAGCATAACTTGAGCTCAGATCTTCCTTTCTGGCATTCTGAATATTTTATTCTCTCTGGATTTTCATGACATGATTATTGGTTTTCCCTCTTAGCTGTTTGGTCTCTCTTCAGAATTCTTACTGGATCACCATCCATACGCCATTAACTGTGCCTCTGCTCCAAAGGCTCTGTCCTAAGCTGGTGTCAGACACATAGTAGGCCTTTAAATGTTTAATGATCTGATAGTTGAACTTTGGGAGCTGATGAAAGTGATCAATCAAATATATGTAGACAAACCCCAAATGTTTATTTCCTTCCTGACTCCTAACCATTTCAAACTGGTTTCTAGTCTTATGGAAATGATAAACTCTACATTCAAAACAAAATTCAATCTTTCTCTCAAAATCTTATTAGTGATGAAGATATTACCATTCCTCTAGATATTCAGAATCAAGAACCCTGTACCATTCTCAATTCCTCAGTCTTATTCTATATATACTCAATACTTGCCAAATTTTGTTATTTTTACCTCTACAAAATCCTTTACATACGCTCCAGGCTCTCCATGAACATAATAGCCACTCTTGCAGGCATTCATCACCACTGTACTGAACTATTGCAGTCTCTCCTTTTGGGTCATCCTGCCTTAAGTCTTTCCCCACTGCTAACAAATGTTGATTTCCACAATTGCTATGTTACTTCCTCCACTTCTACTCAGATTTCAAAGGCTCCCTATTATCTCTAAGATCAAATATAAGTTCCTCTCTTTAACATCTATTTAAAACTCTTCACAATTCAGTCCTTTTCTATTTTTCCAGTCATCCACTCATTTCCTTGTTGTTACAGAGTGCAGAGGGAGAAAATAAAGCAGTCCAGAGAAAGCCTTGAGGTAATACCTACAGTTGGGATCAGGGCAAGAATGATAATCAGTAAAATAATCAGCCAGAGGGGTAGAAGGAGAAAGAAAAGCAGGGTTATTTTTGAAGACCAAGAGAACAGAGGATCAAAGAGGAAAGGGTATGATTAAAAGAATCAAATGTTACAAAGAATGACACATATTAAATTTTAGAGAAAAAGACAGAATTGCTGTATTTCAAAACTAAGGAAGTGACTTGTATAAGGCCATACCAACTCCGAATGTTTTTAAAAATCTGACTCATAAACTTGTGTACTTTGCACTACAAAGGGCTGTTTTATGAACCCTGTAATTAAAATAAAATTCCATTTAGGCAACCTAAGCATTAAGAAAAAGAACATCCCATCCTACCGAAAGGACAGCAATTCAAAAAAAAAAAAAAAAAAAAAAAAGATAGCAATTCACATTTACTAAGTACAGAAATTACATACACTAAATGCCACTTAAATTTATAAATTCCAGATTCACAGTATTCAAATCCTTCCATAATATGGTTTCACTCTACCTTTCCTTATTCTGCTACTCCTTTTCAAATACGGTTTTGTTCTACCACAAAGACAAAAAAATCAACAAGGACCTAAGGGGGAGGGGAGGAGGGAAAAGACTGACAGGAGAGGTGTCTGTAAGTGTCTTAAGTATATACAAATAAAAGACCAGTAGTTTAGGGAAGGAAGGCAGTAACAGTAGGGGAGAATAGGAAAGACTTCATCACGTAAAATGCTTGAGCTGACTCATGAAAGACATAAAAGGGATTCTGAGGAAAAAGCTGAGGAGGAAGATCATTCCAGGCATGGAAGACAGCACAAAAGGCAGAGAACAGAAATGGGGGTGAATCATGTAATGAACAAGAAGGCAGTCTGGCTGGAGCAGAGAATGTGAGAAAGGTTGTACTGCATAATAAGACTGGAAAGATTAGTAGGTGGAAGGTTACGAAGGACTTTAAAAGCCAGAGCTGACTAAATAGTGAGACAAAACATTTACTGGCAAGGAAGATCTCTAAATTTTTAAAATTTATATAAAACCATTTTCCTTATTCAAACAAAAATTAAAATTGCATAGGAATTTTCCCCATCAAAATTTTTTGTATATATCCCTTATATAGATTTTAAATTTAAAATTCTGTGCATTTTAAAATCAATAAATATAACATTAACCAAATATGCAACTGTTTCAAATATATTTTCAACTCTTCTAAAATATTTACATTTAATGTCACTTTTCCTAGAAAAATCATTTAATAACTGACAGATTCACTTATCCCATTTGATTCTCATAACACTAAAAAAAAAAAAAAAAAGAATACAAATATTGTTACCCTCATATGAAAAGGAAACAGGTTTATTAAGGTTGTCATGTAAGATCACACTATTATTTAAGTGTCCAGAGGCCAGATCTGAACCCAGGTCTCTCCTAACTCCAATAAAAGAAATGTAAAACACAATTACTTATAATTCTAAAACACATATAAAAAGATTTCCCAAAATGCTAGGAGATAAGATTTAATATCAGTTTTAATGGTGGAACAAAGAAGAAAAGGGAATTTTACAGTATTGTCCTAGCAGAAGTTAGAATATTTATTGAATTAATTTTAATAAAACAAGTTCCATTCCCATATTCTTCCACCTCTGATTTATTTCACATGACATTTATTTAAAATACACAATAAGAAAGCTTCAGTTCTTTCAGTTTACTTTTCCCTCTATTTTTCTATTTGTTTTAGGCACCAATAATGCCATCCTTATTTAGTAGCAACATGGTACAAATCTAGGTCTCTGCACAGTAATTGGATGTTTTTATTTTTAATTTGTTTACAAGATTTAGAATTATTCAAAATAACTAAAATTATCTAGTACTAACTCGGTACAAATCTAGGTCTCTGCACATTAATTGAATGGTTTTATTTTAAATTCATTCACAAAATTTAGAATTTTCCAAAATAGTTAAAATTGGAGTTTTCCAAGATTTGGGAAAATAATTTAAAACCACTCAGGTAACAAGTCATTATAACAAAGATGTTTTAAGTTACATTATAGTATGGTCTAATCTAAAATGATCAGCATTACATTTGCAAATATTATCTCAATGTTTGTTTGTTATGTATATGTAAATTTATTAAAAATGTACTGGCTAGTAGCCCAGTAGTTATACTCCAAAAAGGCTTAGAGTTTGTGGCTTATATTCAAATTCTACCTTTAACCGTGTGACCCTGGGTAAATCATTTAACTTTCCTGGGTCTTTAATTTCCTCCACAAGAGGAGGAGGGAGGACCAGAGGACTAAGGTATATTCCAGCTCTATTAGCATTTAATTTATATTGACACAATACTTTCTTCTCAGAGGCCTTGTCAAATCTTCCATATTTTGTGTTTGTGTATGTGTTTAGATTTAAAATTTATAAAACAAATATGCCTATTTATGCTTATCAGAAGAAAACAAAATTGTTGACACTTAAAAATATAATGTGATCAAATAAAAATAACCTTTGGCATTAACTTGGTAAAAATGTTACATAAAATACAAGATAACCAAAAGAAAGAAATGATCAAATGCTATTTCAGTGGTACCCAAATTGACTAAAATGAAAACTTCATACACTTAAAACTATACAAATCTGGAAAATCAGGAAAATAAAATGAATTCTTTTTTACAAAGTAATAAGATTATTTTCTTCTGTTACATTTTCAGAAGAATGCCTTCATATTCAGAAAATGACAATTACAAGCTCAGTTAAACATTTGCAAAATTCTCAGTTCGTTTTTTTTTCAAAACATTTTTGCTACATAAAACTATTTTCCTGAATTCATACTAGTATTGAATATGGAAAAACATATTTTTATAAGAAATCTGAATTCGGTAATAGTCCAAGAATTGAATTATAACCTAGAACCATGTGTGCTACATTTTACATACCAGAGTCATTGTTTATAAAGAACTGGGGACAGAAAGGGAAAATCTTAGGGGATAGAGCCTTAGACAAAAGTAAAATATTCTCTTGAAAATGAATGACTTCAGGATAGTTCCTCATTTCTCCAAAAGCATCAAGACACATAAAGATAATGCCTCAGAAAGGTGGGGGGGAGGGGGGATCTAGAACTTAATGGCGTCCAGTTTAAAAAAAAAACACCCACATTAGCTCTGGAAATTAACACTGCGCCTGCGCAGCCACCGCCCTAGCAGCTGCACAATTGCAGCTACAGCCGGACCCCGCAGGATCACGTGCTCCCATGCAGCGCCGCCCGCAGCTCCGCAACCGCGCAGGCGCAAACACTCCATCAGCGACCGCCATAATGCGGGAAGCCCTGCGAACTACAATAGTAATTTAAGAAAACTATGGTTAAAACAGCCCCTAGAGTCCATATATACCTTTCGGGGCTGGAGATGCGGCAGGGAGGGCCAAGCTCCTTCCTGCAGTCCGCCCCGCACTGGCGTCTCTCAAACTCGTCACCTCAGTCTCGCGCACACTCCCCTCTCTGCGCCGCCTGCCGCCGCCGCTGCCACCGCCTCCGCAGATTCAAAAACAAACCCGCTTCTCCCCAGCACGCGCGGGGGCCGTTATGCAAATGAAAGGAGGAGGGGCTCGTTCCTCTTTCCCTTAGCCACGCCTCTATAGCTCCCAGCCAATGGTAAAATCGGCCGTTGGTTTGCCATGCAAATCTCCCGGTTTTTTATTTGAATGAGGAAGGCAATTAGCTCCGCCTCCTATCCTGTGGAGAGATCTGACGGTTATTGGTCAATAATCCAGCCGCCCGTTGGGCTATATAATTGACCTGTGCTTCGAGCTGTCGGCTGAGGTGCTTAAGCTTAGCCCTTGCGGTGGCTAGGAAGAGATAGAGAGGGAGGGAGGGAAGGAGAGTTAAGGTCGAAGGCTGAGCCTGAGATCTTCAGGAAAGATATCAACGGAAGTGGCTTAATTTGTTGATCATTTACTTTTACATTTTTCAAAGTATACTTTGAACCTCTCCAGAGAAAGCAGTCTGGAGGAGAAGGTGGGGGTGGGGAAAACCCTCAACTCCATCTTTGCTCCGTGCCCTTTAGAACAGAGGCTTGTGATTCAGCCCAAACTGCATGGCTGAGAAGAGGCCAGCAATGAAACAGAGCGGGCCTGAGTTCCAGTTCCCCATTCTGACCCTTAAAAAGTGATTTTTGTGTAATTTGAATATACTGCATGTCATTATGTGTTGTTCATCCATAATATAGTGTATAGAGATATTTGATGTTATTTGGATATGTTTCATAATATTGTGTATAAATAATATGTAATGTCCTATTTAATGCTGCATAATACTGCATTATTGTTAAATATATTGTGTTGCTAAATACAGTACGTATGATGTATAAAATATATTCTTGGCATAGACTATTGATAATTTGTGTATATGTATGCAGCATATATTTTTCGTATATATAGTAAATGCAATATACTGTATTGATATATATTTTACAATAATGTCACTGGCAATTTCTACTTATTAAAAATCTGCTATTTGATTGCCAGATCTCAGCCCAGTTTTTTTTGTTTTGTTTTTTTAGGTTTTTGCTGTACTGTTCTGTAATATTTCAATTGTACTATATAAACTGTAGTAAAAATTTGTAAAAATGCACTGTTTAATAAAGGCAATTTGAGACGTCATTTATTTGGTTCTCCTAATTGTATCTCTAATTAGTGTTAGGGAATTTCCCCCCATGTAAATTAATCCATATGATAATGCAAATCTGCTGCTTTGTGAATTTGTGAAATTTGTGAAAGGGACTCATTCTTGAATGTGTGTGTCCGTGTGTACACACACACACACACACACACACACACACACACACACACACACACACACACAGATCCAGTCCAAACCCATCACTTTACAAATATAGAAGCTCAGAACCAGAGAAGTGAAGTGACTTGCCTGTTGTCACACAGTCTGCATATGTCAGAAGAGGAACTTGACCCAGATCTTGCTGATTCTTATCACCAGCCTTCTATTCCTTACTCTTTATTACTTCAATTCCAAAAGTATTTATTGAAGGACTTTTTTTTTTCTTGTTCATGTTCACATTTGACTGTGACCCAATTTGGAATTTTCTTGATAACAATGTGAAGCTATTAAAGTACATGCTATAGTCTATACAAGGCAGCTAGATGGCACAATGAATAGAGCATAGGGTCTGGAGTTAGGCTAAGTTCAAGCACAGCCTCAAACATTCACTAGCTCTATGTTTGCAAGTCATTCTGTTTGCCAGTCTACTGGAGAAGGAAATGGAAAACCACTCCAGTATCTTTGCCAAGAAAATGTGTGACACTCTGGTAGATTCCAGAAATATAAACAGTCATTGCACTCAGACAACTTATTTTGTATTAGAGGGATTTAGCACATGTACAGATTAGTAAATGCAAATGCTTTTGATCATCATATGTACAATATTTCCAGATAATATATTTGTATATTATATTAAATTTGCATATAGTATATTTATATATGCTAAATGCAGCAAATAGTAAATATTATATTGTAAACAGCACAACAATCCTCAAATCATGAGTTTTTAAAACTTTTTTCATTAAAAAAGGAAATTTCAAAATTGATGTGATTTTTATGTACTGAAAACAGGGTTCCTATTCTGGGATCCAAGAACTTGCTTTTATAAATATTTTGATGATTATATTTCAACACAGTTTCCTTTGTGATCCAGTATGTTCAACTTTTTGCATTTAAAAGCATTTTTCAAAGAAATCCATACACTTCACCAGACTGCAAAAGAGGACAATGGCACTAAAGGGTTAAGAACCTTACTTCCAAAGGAAGATGCTAAATAGTAACTTATTAATGTTAAGGACATCATCCGTTTCATTGTGGCAGCCTAATAACATCATAATATATTCATGAGAAATAATATGGGGTAGTTATCTAATAAAGGGCTACTTTTGAAATTAAAAAAAAAAAAAAAAAAGATATATTGGCTATTTAACCATGGTTGATTGTTGTTGTTTAGTCATTTTTCAGTTATGTCTCACTTTTGTGACCCCTTTGGGGATTTTCTTGGCAAAGATGCTGGAGTGGTTTGCCATTTCCATATCTAGCTCATTTTACAGATCAGGCAAACTGAGGCAAACATGGTTAAGTGACTTGTACAGGGCCTGACAACTAATAAGTATGTGTGACCAGGTTACAACTCTGGAAGAAAAAAAGATTTAAACTCTACTCTGTATTTTTAGGTTCAAGTCTGTCAAACAATTTATTTAGGCAGATGGCATAGTACATAATGAATAAGTGAAGCCTTTAATAAGTGTTTACTATGTGCACACTTTGTTTTGATGATATACACAAAATGCTCTCAAGTAGTTCACATTCTAATGAAAGAGACAACATATATGGAAGATTTTGGCTGTGCATCAGACAGAAAAGTTTAATGATCCTTGAGGTACAACAGCAAAGCAGACATATTAATGTCTCTTCCTGTTTTAATTTTTTTAATGTTATTTTTAATTTATGGAATAAAACAAACATCTCCATAACAGTATAATTTTAAAAGATGATTGTTCATGAAAATGCAAATCTATTATGTACAGTTTGCTGTTCCTTTTAAATATATCTAATCAATATTTTAAATATAATAAATTAATATATAATATTCCATTTAGACATATATAATAAATCATGTAATAAAGTTATCAAGTAAATTTATTCCTCCCCCCTTTTTTTCCTTTCCTCTCAGTGTTAGAGGGGATGTGGAAAAATTGGGACACTAATTATTGTTGGTGGAGTTGTGAACTAATCCATCCATTTTTAGAGAGAAGCCTAGAATTATGCCCCCAAAGTTATTAAGTTGCCTAATTCCTTTGAGTCACCAATACCACTGAAAGATCTGTTTCCAAAGATGATTAGGGAAAAAAGAAAAGAACTTATATGTTCTAGATTGTTTATGGCAACTCTCTTTGTGGTGGCAAAAAACAAAATTGCAGGGATGCCCAACAATTAAGGAATGTGTCTTTTTTAATGTCATTATTTAATGTTATTATTCCTAGGGCTCTTGAATTCAGAGTCCTGGGCTGTCCTAACCAGGGTATGTGGGGAATGGTGATCTAGATGGTGGTGATGAGTTTACTTAACTGTCACATAAAATTTTCCCTCAAGGTATCTTGCTATTTTAGCTAGGCAGCTTTGCATATCTATAGATAATAGTTGGATGACAATTGCTTTGGATAGATAGCCCTTTCTCTAACCATCCCTACCTGAAGATGGCAGGAGAAGGGCTCCTGTGCCTACCTCCCTACTGGTGGCAATTGGCCAGGAAATGTTGCTAGGGATAATGAGGAAGGAATACCACCACTCCTCTCACCCCCCAGGCAAGTTTTCTCATGAAAATGGTTTTGGGGACCAGGATGTAATTAGATCTGATGGCTGAGGCTCTTGAGTTTAAGATCTTGGGCCATGTCCATCAGGATCTGAAAGAACATTTTAACCAAATATAGTGACTTGGATTTGGCTTTCTATTTTTCACAAAAGGTTGCCTTGTTGCTTCAGCTACTTTGGCTTGCCTGCTCTTTGTATGACAGTTGGTTAGCAGTTAATAGTCATGGCTAGCTCTTTCTGTTCCAAAGTTACTTCCATGAATGATAGCTATGAGAAATGGGCTAGAAACAAGACTAGTGGTCAGTCAATCAATAGATATTTATTAAGCTCCTATTATGTACCAGGTGATAACCTAAGCACTAGAGAAACAAATAGACATTAGATAATAAATCTTTATTGTTATTCATGCAGATAGATAAAGAAGTCTTGTCAATCCATCTTCTGACATATACTCTTGGATATATGACTCTTGGCAAGTCATTTAGATTTGTGGTACCCCCTAGGCAAATCTCTGAGTATAAATTGCAGAAAAGGTGTGAAACAGTATTAGTAAAGAAGTTCTTCAGGAGGAAATCCTTACACCAATGAAATAGCAAGTATAGTTAAATAAATAAATGTATAGAAAACCATGGTGATACAAATAATCCAAAAAAAATTTTTTTTTTTTTGGTTCCATAATGTGTCATGGGAATTCACAACACTTCAAATAAAATATTGAAAAGTAACAAAACAATGAAGGCTCGAACTTCATTTAGAATTTTATTAGCTCCATGAGGATCTAGCTTGAAAACAAAAACAAGAACAAAAATAACCTGGAGACATCCAATTCATATATGTCTCTTTAATTTCTCTTCATTTAAAGATATCCAATTCTATGGTCCTTTGGCTTCCTTATTTCTTAATGCTGTGTGATAATTCCCATTAAGCAAAGGGAGACAGTATGGTGTCCATTCATTCAACAAATAATGAACAAGAATTTTTTAAGAGCTTACAATGTGCCAGTCACCATGTCAGAGAAAGGATGCAAAGAAGTAAATGATCCCTCTTCTCAGGAAGCTTACATTTGAATGAGGGTGACAATAATTACAAATCTAAGTATAAGGGGAAGATTTAGCAACTGATTGGAAACATGGCAGAGTGAGAAACTCAGGGAAAAAACAGATTACAAAATGGTAACAGTAGAAAAATAGTGATACTTTAGAAATGGGGACATTGGAGGAGTGGATTTAGGAAAAAAAGATAAGTTTGGGCATGCTGAGTTTGAGATTTCTCTTGCACATCAAGTTTGAAATGTTTAATAGAGAAAACAAATATTTATTGTTATGGAAAGAGCCCTGGGCTTGAATCCAGATTTCTAGTTCTGACTCTGGTACTTCTGCTTTGTGACTATAGACAAGCCAGTTTCCATCTTTGGTCCTTAGTTTGCTCATTTGTGAAACAATGGGATTGAATCAGATGATCACAAAAATCCTTTCCAGTTTTACAAGTTCATTATTCTAAAATCACACTATGAATCTATGTGCAAATTGCCTATATCATAGTATTACTGTGAAGAATTATTGAAGAAGATGGTGAGCATGCTTTGTTGTTATTGTTTTCTTACAATTTTTTGTGTATTAAATTTAAATGCAAACTAAGGGGGGAAAATATTGCCATGTACACTGCAAATAGCAATAAAGGATTCAATATAAAATAAATTTCCATCTCAAAGAAAACTGCCTAGCTTATATTGGTTTTCTTTTATTCTCTACTGTATACTTTTTAACTTTGTTTTTCCCCCTTTATATTTCTCCTAAAAAAAGACTCTAACTTAACATGAAGATAGATAGACAGCAATACATACAAAGATACACACACATATGTGCATGTATATGTGTAGAGAGCAGCAGATAGTGGGGGAATTCTGGGTAACGTATAAGATCCTTTAGCTTCGTAATATTCAATTAGTTGCTTTCCCACTAGTTTCTGCGTATCTGGCTCTAATTTTTCTTCCTTAGAGAGCCAAGGAGACATGCACTCTAATATATTTATGAATCCAGTGATCTGCTTTCAAATTACCAACAAACCTTTCTTTCTTTCTTTCTTTCTTTCTTTCTTTCTTTCTTTCTTTCTTTCTTTCTTTCTTTCTTTCTTTCTTTCTTTCTTTCTTTCTTTCTTTCTTTCTTTCTTTATTTTTGCTAAGGCAGTTGGGGTTAAGTGACTTGCCCAGGGTCACACAGCTAGGAAGGGTTAAGTATCTGAGGCTAGATTTGAACTCAGGTTTTCCTGACTTCAGGGCTGGTGCTCTATCCATTGTGCCACCTAGCTGCCCCCCTTACTTCTTTATTATCCTAACTATACATGCTACACACTTTCCATGGGGTGGAGAAGGCTCTTTTCTTAGTATTTGTCCCATTTCTGCTGAAAAACAAAAGTGACTAGTTTAGCCCTTACCAAAGTTTCCTGCTTGTCTATTTTTGTACTCGCCCTATTTCCTGGCAACAGGGATTTCTCCAATGAGTTTATGATTGCATCAGTCAAGCTGCTGAGTGTAGGTCCTTACTTCCAGAGCCTCAAAATGTAGTGTGCTTCTTTCAGTGCCCCACATTGGGCGCCAAAATGTAGTGTCCAGGCTAGCTTTCTGGAGGATCTCTCTGTAATTTGGAGTCTGGACTTGAGCTCACACACACTCTCACACTATCTCTGTCTCCAGTCCTCTCAGCCCTTAAATACCTTGCTACAATTACATGACCACAGCACACTGAGCATGTGCCAACTGTAAAACCATTACATCACATTAAGTATTAAGAATGTGTGGACTAGAAAACCATTATATTATCAATCACACCCAGTAAATGCACTGCTGTAAGCATCTTTGCTTGAAGTAGAAAACAGGTGATCGTGCCCTCCTTGACTTCTCAGGAAAAGGTGTAAACACCAAGGGAAATGGGGAACCAAACCAGATATTGTCAAGGGGAAATAAATGTGGACTACTTGCATTTTTATTTTTCTTCCCAAGTTATTTTTCCTTCTGAATCCAATTCTTCTTGTGCAACAAAAGAACTGTACAGTTCTGCACACATATATTGTATCTAGGATATACTATAACATATTTAACATGTATAAGACTGACTGCCATCTAAGAGAGGGGATAGAAGGAGGGAAGGGAAAAGGCAGAACAGAAGTGAGTGCAAGGGATAATGTTGTAAAAAATTACCCAGAACATATGTTCTGTCAATAAAAAGTTACAATAAAAAAATGAAAAAAATCTATCAGTTCATTTCTTATACCACATCCTTTCTGAGAGAGTTTTTCTTCAATTGTCTGCATTCTTCCTATTTTTGGCTACCTGGGTTTTATTTTTACAATATTTTGATTTAAAATAACCAAAATTGTCCTATTTACATTTTTCACAATGTTCTATTTTATAATATAGTTTAAAGTGTGGCACTAATCCCTTTATTACTACTTTTTCCTTGATGTTTCTTTTGAAGTTCCTGACCTTTTGCTTAAGCACACTTTGTAAACAATCTAGTAATACATAGATATAGGAGATTTTTGACCATCAAATAACATCTAAAGAGACAATATTTTTCTCACTACTACTCGTGAGTACCACTAAAATTATAACTTTGTGACTAAATTTATTAGTTGTTTAATCCTGGAAAAGTCACTTAACTTCTGTTTGCCTCAGTTTCTTCAAATGTAAAATGAAGATAATAATTCCACCAAAAAAAAAAAAAATGAAAGCACTTAGCACAGTGTCTGTCAAAGAATATCTGCTATATAAATGTTGGATATTATTATTGTTTATTATTATTATCATTAAGGAAACAAACTTTATTTTACAGACAATTTTGGTAAATAAAGCTGGGGTGTACAGAATTTTTTTTCCTTTTTTTCTTCCCTACTGCCTTCTTTAATGGGGCAAGCTATATATTTTTTTTAATGGATAAAAGAACTAGAAACAAAGATGTCCATAAATTTGGGAATGACTAAATAAATCATGGCATATATGAATTGATGGAATATTGTTGTACCTTAAGAAATGGCAAATAAGAATTCAAAAAATCAAAGGAAGACATATGTGGGATAATATACCATAAGTTTCTGGGGGATAATGCTTTATAGCATCTGTTCTACTATGCTATATTAGTAAACACCTTTGTTATATGCTAATCATGCCTATTGGCTGATTGTTAAGAAGAAGGACACTAGTGTGGGCTTGTGAGGTACAATATTAGAAGTAACTATCTATAGAATACCCAATAATTTGAATTAGTTGCCATTCTCTGTGGATGCAACATATAAATGTGAATATAAGTTGGAAGAGTCACTCTTTCAGTATCTTTTGAAAGATTTTCATCTGGGTCATACTCAAGTTGTTTCTTAAAGTTCTATCCTGTGTCTCTTTTTCATTAAAGAGCCATTTTATCCTTATAGAATTATACTCAATCTTGCACAGAAAGTTATTCTTGGTTGTAAGTCTTTTTTGTCTTTTGAAATACAATATTCCAAGCTCTCCTCTCATTTATATGAAAGTTGCTGGATCTTGTGTTATTTTAACTATAATTTCTTGATACTTGATTTGCTTCTTTCTGAATGCCTGTGGTTTTTTTCTATGATGTGGAGACTCTAAGTTTGATCCATCATATTTCTGGATTTTTTTTTCCTTTGAGGTTCCTTTCAGAAAGTGATTTGCCAATAGTAAATGCTTAATCAATGCCTCATCCACTCATTCATTTGGCTATGCATTTTAAGATCCAACTACATGGTCCTACTTACTATTTCTTTCTGTTATTTCCTGACTTTGACTTTTTGCTGGCTGTCCCACATACCTGAAGTGCTTTCCCTTTTCACTTTTGTGTCCTCACTCACCTAACTTCTGTCAGAAATCAGCTTAAATTCTACTTTCTACAAGAAGCCTTTGTGATTGTTCCCCCTCCTTTCCCACTGAAATTACCTTCCATTTACACTATGCACATCTTATATAACAATATTTATTTGCATGCCATCTTTTCCCTTAAAATGTAAACTCCTTCTGGGAGGAGACTTTTTTGGGGGGCCTTCTTTATATCCCCAGAATTTAACACAATGTCTATCACACAGTAAAAGCTTAATAATAGCTTGTTAATAGAGTGGAGATAAGCTATACAAAGACATGCTTTAAAAGATGTCCAGATCTGTAATGTCTGGGTTAGCTTTCTGGAGGATCTCTGGATGGCCCTTGGTCTTAGCAGGAGAGTCATCATGAGGATGGTTAGGGATAGAGTCTGGAGTATGGAGTTTAGAGTCTGGAGTCTGGAGTTTGGAATCTGGAGTCTGGATTCTGGACTCTGGTATCTGAGCTTGAACTCACACACCTTCACTGTTTTCAGTCCTCTCAGCCCTTAAATACCTTAGTATAATCACATCACTAGAGCACACTGAGTATGTGTCAATTGTAGAACCAATATATCACCATATCACACTAAGTACTAAGTATATGTGCACTAGAGAACCATCACACTGAGTAAACACCCTGCTGTAAGTATCTTTGTTTCAAGTATACTTTTCTCAGAGTTCTTGTCCTCTACAAAGATAAAAAAAATCCCTCTTGATAATCAAAATTCTTTGTTATACAAGATATTTCTGCTTATATTTTATAAAAATAATGAGCTAAAAGAAAAAGTTCCATAAAGAAGTAAAATGAAAATACATTGATTTTACAATTTTGTATTTGGAATGAAATTCTAGCACAATCTTGGGAAAATATTTTCTTGAAACAAATCACACTCTTTGGCTCTCTTCAATATGATCAAAGATGAGCAAAGAGAAAACTCTCTAAATTGAATTAAACAAACAAAAAAATCCTATTTATAGTTTGGTCTTTATAAATAAGACATATATTTCCAATAATTTTAGCTTCAAGTAATCAAGATATCTTCTTAAATTTGAATTCTACTCAAGGAATATCAATTTGGTATTTAATAGATGTAAAGTTCTTTTGTCTCCAGAGACTGTCAATCGCACTCTAGGAGGAGATCTACTGTCTCAACTCAATCTCTCCGCAGCCAACTCTGACCTAGAGTAGAGACCTCTCTCCCTTGCTCAATGTTGCCTTTTATCCTCCCAGAGAATGGGAGTGGGATAACACAAGGGCTTGTGGGAAAATTACTTCTACCAATGAACTTGCTCCTTTTAAACATTAAGCTCCTCCCCAGAAGTTCAAAGGGGTAAAACTCCCCTTAAAGGCCTGAAGTAGAAAATTGTTAAGTACCAACTTAGCACTTAGTAAGAATTTAATATCTCATTATCTCATTAGCACTTAGTAAGAACCTAACAAATCAACTGAAACCAAAGACTTCAAGCCAATATGACTGCCTAAATGGAAAAAAACCACCCAGCTCTTATGTACCAGACTCCCCCCAAAACCTGAAAATCACATTACACTAAATAATAAAGACATAAAATGGGAAACTGCTGTAACTTCTTATGTAGTGTTCTTGTTTGGTTTTCTGGAGGTCTTGGGGCAGCCTTTGTTTCAGTTGATTAATAACCACAAGAATAGCCAGGTGTTAAAGTCCAAATCCTTTATTATCTGCTTCACAGTCTAGTTTCCTTGCCTAAGGTTTCAGCTAGCTTTCTGTAGATCCTTCAGGAGCCTTGTTTTCAGTGAAAAAGTGCAGGAGGCCAGCCAGCCACCATGAGGCTAATGAAGATGGAATGAATCTGTCTTTGCTTGGCTCCAAGAGCTTGAGCTCTTCCTCCAGTCTGCTTGTCTTCTCTGTCTCTGAATGAATTTAGCTCTGTATCCCAGAGTATAAACCATTCATTATATGGTTAGGAAACCATTATTTGTTGTAAGATTAAATCAATCCTACTGAACTTAGAGAACTATTAATCACCATGCTAAACTAGATAACTATTGTCTCATCAATTCCACTGACTTAACACCTTGTAAGAATCCTTGTTTCAGAGTTCTGGCCCATAACATCTCTTGCTTTCTTTTGTTTTAGAAAATAGGTGGTCATGCCCTCCCTGACTTCTCAGGGAAGTGAGAACCCCAAAAAAGAGGTGATTACACCTTCCTTGATTCCTCAAAAAAGGGGTGAAAATACCAAAAAAGGAGGTGATCATGCACTCCTGACATCTCAGGAAGGGAGATGAAAAGACCAAAGGAAATGGGGAATCAAACCAGATTAGCAGGTTTCTGAAGGGTCTCACTTAAAACAGGTATAAATAAATCCATCAACATGGGAATTATTACATAAGCATATAGCAATATAGCACAGGCTAGTAGTGATGTAATAAATACGAATCAACATGAGAAATTATACATGTCCATAAGTCCTAGAAATAGTACAAAACCAATCTATTTTCCATTACTTCACATGTGTAGAGAATCCAATAATTCCTGCAAGTTTTGAAGTCCTGCATCAGTCTTATCATGTCTCGAGGAATCCAATGATTTTTGCTGATTTTGAAGTTCTACAACAGTCTTATGAACAATTTTTCATCTTAGGGAATCCACTGATTCCTGCAGATTTTGAAGTTCTGCAACAGTTTTATTATCAGCCATGTTCTTTCAGTGTAGATGTTTCTTAGGTCTTCTCCTTTGTTTTGAGGTTTTTCTCTTTTTCTGTCTCTCTATGATAGACAAGGCGAGTACAGCTGGTTGGCACCCATCTGATTCCTTCTTCATCTTTAGAGATACAAGCAAACCCTTTCCCCCAAGCAGTCAACCTATCTAGTCCCTTCCATTTACCACTTTCTAGATCTCTCCTCATCACCTGGAGATTACATTGGAGCACACTGGACATTACCCTTCTGTCAGGTTAAAAAGCCTGTATTCTCCCCAATTGTAATCTCTTTCTCCCATTTGATTGCTTTTTGGCTGATTGATCATATCATAGTTTTGAGCTTCTAAAGACTTTGGGTGTAACCTCAGCTCCTATCATGCTCCACCTATTTTTTGTTTGAGATCTGGGAGCTGGGCCCCACCTCTCATTTCCCTGGGTCAATCTATATTCTGAGGCCCTGTGGAAGCCCTTGTTGCATTTTGTACATAAGGTTTTGGGTATTGTTCTCTCACCCTGTCTTCTCTATCTCTATGCTTACATTGAGTTTCAGATGTCCTATTTACCATTCTGAAAGCATTGATGAGTCTCTCTAGAAGTCCCTTGCCAAGAGGGACCCTGTCTTCCTATGTTTTCCATCACAGCCTGGGTATAAAAGGCATTTGTATCCATTATGGCACAGCATCTTATGATCTCCTCTAAAGGAGCATCCTTATGTAGTTCCCATATAATTTTTCTACAAACCTCATAAGCATTTTCTCTAGCGAATTGTCTTATCATAATTCCAATAGCTGCATTTTCTCATATGACAGCTGTCTGCAAACATCCTACAAAATCAGCAAAGGGCTCATTTGGACTTTGCTCTATTTTCAAGGCTTCCCCTCTATCTTGCTTTCCTGGGAGAGAGCCCCATGCTTTGATAGCAGCAGCAATTTGCTCATATGTTGCTATGGGGTAATTAATCTGTACCAAAGTGTTTGCATACTGGCCTTTAACTTCTAATTGTCAAAGGTGATTTGTATATTAACTCCAGTTTGCCTATTTCATTGAGCTTGTATTCTACATAGTTCACTATACTCCAAAAGCCACAACAAGTTTTGTCCAGGTTCTAAACATGTCCTTGCTATAGATTTCCAATCACTAGGGGTTAAAATTTCATAAGCCAAATTCTCTAATACCATCTTAACATAAGATGATGTAGCCCCATAAAGAATGAAACCATTTTTCAAATCTTTAATTATTTCCAGATCAAAAGAAGTATATCTTCTCCTGACTTGGGCTCAAGAGAAAAACTCTTCAATAACAGGGTATGCATTTATCAAATCATATATATCCTGTCCTTCTTTAGCTTTAACTAGTGCCTTTTGTAATGTTATCATAGACTGCTTCATAGGTAGTGCTGATTGTGTCACTGTCCCTCCCCCTCCTCTTTCTCCCTTCACTCATGAAGTGTTAATTGAGGGGGGTAAGTCAAGGGTTGGGGAATGCCCTAATGGCTCCTGCTATGAAGCACCACAACCTTATTTTCATCAGAATTGTATTTAACTCCATTCTTGTCTAATTCTTCATGCTTTTTACCTAGTTTGTCAGTATCCTCCCCCCACCCCCCCCCGCCGCACTTTCTTCTTTTTCCTTATTCTATAACTTATATAATTTACTAAAGCCAATTGTATTAAGTTACATGTACAAAGTATTTCTTTAGGAGTTGAATCAGGGCCATTATCATAGTAATATTCACTTAGTTGCTCTCCTGCTAATTACACTCATCTGGATCTAATCATTTTTCCTTAGAGAACCAAGGAGATGTGTATTGTAACATTTCTAAAAGTTCAATATCTGCTCCCAAGTTAAAAGCAAACTTGGCTTTTAATGAGCTTAACTATACTTTTGACACATTTTCCTTGAAATGGAAAAGCCTCCTTTCTAAACATTTGTCCCATTTCAGCTGAAATACTAGTTTAGCCCTTTACAAATTTTCCTTCTTGCCTATTTTTGTACTTACCCTAATTTCTGAATCACAGGTTCTTAGCCCCACGTTCAGATGCCAAAATATAGTGTTTGGTTTTTTGGAGGTCTTGGGGCAGCCTTGGTTTCAGTTGATTAATAACAACAAGAATAGTAGCCAGGTGTAAAAGTCCAAATCCTGCATTATCTCCTTCACAGTCTGGTTTCCTTGCTTGAGGCTTCAGCTAGCTTTCTGGAAATCCTTCAGGAGTCTTGATTTCAGTGGAGAAGTGCAGGAGTCCAGGCCAGAGCCAGGAATCTGGCTCTGCATTCCAGCTTATATGCTCTATACTGAGTGTAAACCAATAATTATATCACTAGGAAACCTTTATTTATTGTAAGATTAAAGCAATCATACTGAACTTAGAGAAATATTAATCACTATATTGAACTAGATAACCATTCTCTCATCAAGCCCACTGACTTAGCACCTTGTAAGAATCCTTGTTTCAGAGTGCTGGCCCATAACATTCTTCCTTTTTATAACTGCACAAAACACTAGTTAGAAATTCACTAGACAATAATAAAATGTGATGTCATTCAAGCCTGTGTCAGAATAGGAAAAAAAGCCTTCTAAAATATTTAGAAATAACCAAATACAGTCTGGAGATACACATACCCTACAAGACTATGTCAGGAAACAAGGATAAATGGCTACCTCTAAAGATGAGGGTGATTAGAAAGCCCCAGCATGTGTAGAAAAACACACAGTAAAGATCTTAGAAGTCCCAGGAAATGGAAGCAACCAATACAGCTCTAGAATTTAGGTTGTGGCCAATCTAAGTACCAAAGCCTCTAAGTTCCCTAGTACTCTGGTCTGAGATAAAAAGAGGACCTGAAAGGTCTAGAACTCTGACCCACAAAGTTTAAAGCAGGAAATCTAACTTTGGGAGTTGAAAGTCAGTACAGGAATTGAGACAATCCATAAAGAGATCAAGACCTAATTACCCCACTCAAAAGCACAGCAGCCTACAGAAAATGACCTTGGCACAAAGCCCACTTCAGATTCTAGTTGGGGAAATGAGTAACCAAAAATTATGTAAAAAAATGTAATTTTTTTTTTTTGGCACATATAGAGATTCTTTGAATCTCAGCCTAAAAGGAGAATAACTCTATAACAACTATATGCAGAGACACAAAGGGGTAAAAATAGATTTTCCACAAGTACTACATGAAGAAATTCTCCAAATTTGCATTTCATCATATAAATATTTCAAAAAAGAAGAAAAAGAAATGAAGGTTCAAAGTGAAAGAATTCACAAACCCAAAAAGTTTGAATGGCTAAAGGGAACATTATTATGTTGGCACTGAGAAGCCAGCTTTGCTAGGAAGGCGAACTTCTTAGTAATAAGGTCTTAACAGAGAAATAACAAGAGATTATCACTGAGAAGAAGATCTTTTCACAGTGGGCAGGAGTTTTGGTAGGCAGCTATGCCAGGAGGAAAGGTCCCTTGGCAAAGCACACTACTTCAGACTTCTGCAAAGATAAGAGTTTAAAATTGTCTTTTTATTGGAAATCGGGGCAGAGGTTTCAATTGAATGAGATTCCTTCAATGTGGTCACTGCCCCCAGGCCTAGATTTCCAGTTGAATGACATTACTTAAGTTATATCAGGTCCAAATCTCCAGCTGAATGAGACCACTTAAAAATTCAAGCTAAGTAGGAGTGGTCCTGGAAAATTTTTCAACTCAATAGAGGGTGCAGCTAGTCACCACCATGATAACAGAATAAAGCCACTTATCTTGATTCCCTGAGGTGGGTCTCTCCCAGATGAGAATTTCTCAGAATTCACCCTTCTGACTCCTGCCCCAAAATCAGGGAGGACAATTTCAGAGTTCACCCCTGTCAAGAGGAGACTTTAGAATACCATATTCAAAAATATAAAAAATAGAAGTTTACAGCCAAGAACTTGTTTTACAAATCTGAGTATAATCATACAGAGGAAAATATATCCCTTTAATATGATCCCTTTCTTGACAGAAAAATGATGAACTTGAGGTACAGAAAAAAATATAGTTTTTTGGACATTGTGCATGTTTATTTTACTTGACTATGTTTAGTTGTTACTGAGGGGTTAGGGGAAAGGTTAGCAATAGTCATTTTTAAAATGAGTATCATTGAAACATTTCTTAATTACTGGGTAATTATGAAAGAAATATGTGAAATTCATTATAATTTGTTTTTAAAAAATGAGATATGAAATTGAGATTAATAATTTCATATGCAATCCTCTTTTTGTATTGTGCTATGGGTGTAGAAATGCTCATTCTGTTTGTTGTTCAAATGCAGAATTTTAAAAATGAAATAGAACTGGTAATACCAGATTAACCTCATTTCTTCTTTACTGAGTCACTAGATGATAGAACAAGACTATCATAAACATAACATAACTAGATTTATTATATTTGTGTGGATAAGATGTGAGCAATGTTGATAGAGTTGTGTATTTTTCATATTGGCAGAATGACCAGACCCAAAGATTAATCATTAATGGATCAATGTCAGCTTGGAAAGTGATCTCTAACTGAATGCCTCAGGGATCTCTCTTTGACTCTGCTGTTAGTAGTTTTATCAAAGACTTGGATGAAGACCAAAAGATTATTTAGTAAATCTACAGATTACATAAAGCTAGAATGGATTGGATGAAAGAATAAGGATCTAAAAGTAGCTACCTGTGAGGATTAGGAAATGAACCAATAAGGTAAAACTTCAAGACTATAAATGTAATATCCTGTATCTGAGTTATAGAAATTAACTTCATGATGAAAGTATGCAGGGAAAAAAATTGTATGAAAAGTAACTGGGGATTTTTATAAACTGTACACTTAAAATGAACCAGCAATATAATAAGATATCCAAAAAAAAAAAAAAAAAAGATTCAATTAACCTCCCTAACTTCTTTCTTGTTTATTTTGTGGTTAGACTTATCTAATTTTGAGAGGGGGAGGTTGAAATTTCCCACTAATGTGGTTTTTCTATTTCTTCCTATAAATTTTTAAACATCTTTAAGAATTTGGATTCTGTACAATTTGGTACATACATGTTTAGTATTGATATTACTGTATTGTCTCTGGCATGTTTAAAAAAGATGTAGCTTCTTTTTCTTAACTCTTTTATTAATTAGATCTATTTTTTCTTTTGCTTTGTCTGAGATCAGAATTGATTCTGCTTTTTTTTTGCTTCAACTGAAGCATAATATATTCTGCTCCAGCCATTTAATATTACTCTGTGTATATCTCTGTTTCAAATGTGTTTCTTGAAAACAGCATATTCTAGGATTCTGGTTTTTAATCCAATCTGCTATCTACTTCCTTTTTTTTTTTTTTTTTTTTTTTTTTTTTTTTGAGAGGCAATTGGGATTAAGCATCTTGCCCCAGGGTCACACAGATAAGAAGTATTAAGTGTCTGAATCTGGATTTGGATTTAGACTTTCATGATTCCAGGGACAGCATTCTATCCACAGCACCATCTAGCTGTCCCTGCTTCCATTTTATGGGAGAGTTCAGACCATTCATATTCAGTTATATGATGATATTATCTTCAAGAATTTTCACTTCTTTTATCACCTTCTTTCCTTCACATTTTTTACAACAATCTTTCCCATTAATTACTTCTCTTCCATTACAATCAGAGCACAGGTATTGCATCTGCTGTACCATCCCAGGAGCCAGCTGTCTTATCATTATTCAGATACCTCGAACTCTGACATGCACTACATTTCTAAACAGCTCCTGTTTTGCCACCTTGGCCACTGCATGCACTACAAAGAACAGTTTTGCTAAGCTGCAGTTTGTTGGTCTTGGCATTATAAAGATCTTCTAAGGACACCTTGAATGGATTCATCATGTCTTCACTTCTACCATTTCAACTTCTATTTTGATTACCCATAAAACTGAACAATCCTCCACCAAAAATGTGAGAAAAAAAATATCATCCATGCCATTGCGTCTACCACTACCTTTTCCAAGGCCTTGCTCTCCAAATGGATCATATAATTCCCGTTTTCTCAGGGTTTGATAAAACTTCATATGCAAAATTGATTTCTTTGAATTTGTCCCTGGCATTTGGATTCTTATCAGGATGGTATTTCTTAGCCAACTTTCTATAAACCCTCTTCAACTTGTTCTCACTGGCGCCTGGAAGAATCCTGAGGATGTTGTGGAGCTTTGCATCAGTCATGTTCACTATCACAGGGCAGAGGACAGAGACTGCAGAAAGCAGCAGAGATCCCAAGCCCTCTAGAGGCAGCAGCGGGGGTGGTTGAGGAGAAGAAAACTTCAGAGGTAGAGGAGGGAAGAAACTTTTCTTTATCCTTTCTCCTCCTACTTCCCTATATGGTAAGATGAATTTCTATCCCCAACTCAATGTACATATTATTCCTTTTTGAACCAAAAGTGATGAGATTAAGGTTCAGTTAATGCTCATCTTCCTCCTTTTTTTTCCCCTACTCTCTTTTATACCTCTTCATGTGATCTAATTTAATCCATTTTATTATCCCTTTCCTCTTCTCCCACTGCAATCCTTTTTCTACCCCTAAATGTCTATTTTAAAATATTGTCACATCAATGATTTTTTTTAACTAAAGATTTTTATTTTCAATACATATGCATGGATAATTTTTCAACATTAATCTTTGTTTTTTTTCCTCCAATATTTTTTGTTCCAATGTCCCCCTTTCCCCCATCCCAGATGGCAAGTAATCCAATGGTAGAAATATGTGTTAAATCCAATGTATGCATATATATATATATATATATATATATATATAATTATCTTTCTGTACAAGAAAAATCAAATCAAACAGGAAAAAAATGAGAAAGAAAATAATTCAAGCAAACAACAATAAAAAGAGTGAAAATGCTATATTATGAGGCACACTCAGTTCCTACAGTCCTCTCTCTCAGTGTAGATGGCTCTCTTCATCACAAGATTACTGGAACTTGTCTGAATCATCCCATTGTTGAAGAGAGTCACATCCATCAGAATTGATCATCGTATAATCTTCTTGTTGCCATGTACAATGATCTCCTGGTTCTGTTCATTTCACTTAGTATCAGTTCATGTAAGTTTCTCCAGGCTTTTCTGAATTCATCCTGCTAATCGTTTCTTTTCTTTTCTTTCTTTCTTTCTTTCTTTCTTTCTTTCTTTCTTTCTTTCTTTCTTTCTTTCTTTCTTTCTTTCTTTCTTTCTTTCTTTCTTTCTTTCTTTCTTTCTTTCTTTCTTTCTTTCGTAAAGTTTAATTCCGAGATTCTTTCTTTCCTTTTTAAAAAAATTATGTTAAATCTAATATACATATGTATATAGTTACTTGCTGCATAAGGAAAATTAGATCTAGGAAAAAAAAAACCTGAGAAGAAAAACAAAATGCAAGCAAACATCAACAAAAAGCATGAAAATGCTATGTTGTGATCCACAATCAGTTCCCACAGGCTCTGGATGTAAATGGATTTCTTCATCACTAAATAATTGGAACTGGTTTGAATCATCTCATTTTTGAAGAAAGCCATGTCCATCAGAATTGATCATCATATAGTATTATTGCTGTGTATAATGATCTCCTGGTTCTGCTCATTTTACTTAGCATCAGTTCATGTAAGTCTCTCAGGCCTCTCTGAAATCATCTTGTTGGTCATTTCTTACAGAAAAATAATATTCCATCACGTTTATATCCTATAACTTATTCAGCCCTCCTCCAACAGATGGGCATCCACTCAGTTTCCAGTTTCTTGCCATTACAAAAAAGGGCTGCCATAAATATTTTGTACATGAGTGTCCCATTCTCTTCTTTAAGATCTCTTTGGGATATATGCCCAGTAAAAACACTGTTGGATCAAAGGATATGCAAAAGTTGATAACTTTTTGGGCATATTTCCAAATTGCTCTCCAGAATGGTTGGATCAGTTCACAGTCCCACCAACGATGTATTAGTGTCCCAGTTTTCTCACATCCCCTCCAACATTATCTTTTCCTGTCATCTTAGCTAATCTGAGAGATGTATAGTAGTATCTCAGAATTGTTTTAATTTCCATTTTTCTGATCAATAGTGATTTAGAGCACCTTTTCATATAAACTAGAAATGGTTTCAATTTCTTCATCTGAAAATTGCTCTTATCCTTTGACCAATTAACAATTGCAGAATGACTTGAATTCTTATAAATTAGAGTCAATTTTCTCTCTGTATTTTAGAAATGAGGCCTTTATCAGAAGCCTTGAATGTAAAAAATGTTTTCTCAGTTTATCATTAACAAGTTATTTTATTCTCTGATTCTAGCATATCAAGGTTGTTTTCCTTGATGATTTCATGAAGAATGCTATCCAGGCTCTTTTGATGATCATAGCTTTCATGTAATCCAATAATTTAAAAATTGTCTCTCCTGGTTCTCTTTCCTCGATCGGTTGTTTTTACAGTGAAGTATTTTATATTTCTTCTATTTTTTCATTCTGTTTAGTTTGCTTGAGTGATTCTTGATATCTCATAGTCTTATTTGTTTCCATTTGCCCAGTTCTAGTTTTTAATATATGCTTTTCTTAAGTTAGCTTTTTATATCTTCTTTTCCATTTGCTTTTAAAGTTGCTTTCTTCAGTGGAGGTTTTTTTTTTGTTTTGTTTTGTTTTTGTTTTTTTGCATTTGGCCAATTGTATTTTCTAAGAAATTGTTTTTCTTTAGTAAGCTGCTAACTCTCTTGCATAACTTTTGTTTCTTTCCCCAATTTTTCTTCTACCTCTCTTATTTGACTCTTAAAATTCTTTATGAGCTCTTCCAAGAAAGCTCTTTGGGCTTGAGATCAGTTCATATACCCCTTTGAGGTTTTGCATGTGGACATTTTTATCCTCATTTGTTGTTGTTTGGTCTTTTCTATCACCATAGTAGTTTTCTATGGTCAAGGTTCTCTTTTTGTTTCTACTTAAATTCTTCCTTGCTTCCTTTCTTCCTCCTTCCCTCTCTTCCTTCTTCTTTCTCTTTTTCTTCCTATAACAAATTTAACTTTCTTTTCTAAGAATTTGAATTCTGTATCATTTGGTACATACATATTTTATATTGATATTACATCATTGTCAATGGTACATTTTTAACAAAATGTAGCTTTTTTCCTTATCTCTATTAATTAGGTCTATTTTTACTTTTGCTTTTTCTCATGTCTTTTTGTTTTGTCTTTGCTTCCTTCCTTCCTTTCTCTCCTCATCTCTCTCTTTCTTTCCATTTCCTGACTTTTAAAGTCAAGCTCTGCTTCTGGAACACAGGAACACAGTTTCAAGCCTCTTGTTCAGCTTTGAGCCGTGGCTTTGAGCACAAAGGCCCCTTGTGTTTGGTGTTTTGCTCATAGTGCCAATCCCACCTGTTGTTGCCTGGTTTCTTGGCTGTCAATTTGCCTTCTGCTCTGGGACTAACAACTGCTCCATTGATCTGCTTTGCTACTGTTCTACTGAATCAGGACAGAGGGTCTGAGTTGCTGATCTGCTGTGATTAAGGCCTTCTCACTGACTTTTCTGGACATCATTTGAGCTGGGCTAAAGACCTCTTTTGTCCCAGTGAGACTGACCTTTCTTAAAGTCCTTTAAATCTATCTTGAGCTGGAAAATTGCTTTGTTCTATATCCTCATAAGCTCTGTCATTCCAAACTCTGTTCAGAGGCTTAGTTTTGTATAGTTTTCAAAGAAAACTGGGAGAGCTTGACTTACTTCCTGGCTTCACTCCACCTTTTTTGGTACTGTTATCAGTTATTACAAGGATAGCTAAACAGAAGCCCTTTAGGTTACCCAAACTACTCCATGTGGTTGATATACAATAGTTGATATTAATAGGAGGGAGAGATATTTCCTTCCTATTGATGGGGGATGACTATTTCTTCTCATTCTTTTTTTGTCAAAACTTCATCCATGTTACTTCTGCTAACCATGGGGATCCTCCAAAGATCAGTCTTGGTCCTTATTATTTTCTCCCTTTATACAATTTCAATCTTCCCATGTTTTCAATGATCATTTCTATTCAGATGATTCTCAGATCTATTTGTCCAGTTCTAAGCTCTCTCTTAACTTCCAGTCTCCTAACACTATATTCCATAGGACTCTTAAAATCAACATGTTTAAAAGTGAACTCACAAACTTTCTCTCCAAACCCTCTTCTCTTCCTAATATCTGTAAAAGTCAAAAGCACTACCATCTTCTCAGTCACTTAATTCATGATCTAGGTATCATGCTTGGCTTCTTACTTCTTCTCATCCTTCATATCCTTCATATCAGTTGCCAAATCCTGTCTTTTCTACCTTCATAATATCTCTTGTATATTCCCTCCTTCCCAGTTCTCTTTCCTGACATTGCCATCATTCTGATATTGAACCTCATCATCTTACATCTAGACTATTGCTAACCTGCTGATTGCTCTGACTACTATAAGTCTTTCTACAAGTTAATCTATTCTCCACACAATGGTCAAATTGATCTTACTAAATCATAAATCTGACCATATCATGCATTCCACCCTTCATTAGACTACAAAGTCTCCTTATTGCCTACAAAATCAAATCTAAAATCCTCTATTTGGCTTTTAAAACCTTTCATAACTTGGTCTCCTTCTTTCTTCCCAATTTTCTTATATCTTCTCATCTTCATTCATCCAGGAATATGTTTCCTTCTTATTCTTTTCACCAGATACTTTATCTTCCAACTAAGTATATTCACTGGCTGTCTTCAGTGCTTAGAATGCTTTCACTCTTCATCTCCATTTCCTGGATTCCTGAATTTCATCAAATCTCAGCCAAAGTCTTGCCATTTATAAGAAATTTCCCCCAGTTCTCCTTAATGCCTTTCTTTGTGACTATTCTCTATTTATCTTGTATATATTTTATTTGTTTGTAGCTGTTTATATGTTATATACTCCAATACACCATGAGTTCCTCAAGAATAGAATTTTTTTTTAATTAAAGCTTTATATTTTCAAAACATATGCATGGATAATTTTTCAGCATTGACTCTTACAAAACTTTGTGTTCCAAATTTTTCCTTCCTTCCCTCCCACCCCCTCCACTAGATAGCAAGCAATCCAATATATGTTAAACATGTTAAAATATATGTTAAATCTAATATACGTATCCATATTTATACAATAATCTTGCTGCACAAGAAAAATTAGTTCAAAAAGAAAAAATGAGAAAGAAAACAAAATGCAAGCAAACAACAACAAAAAGAATGAGAATGCTATGTTGTGAACCACCCTCTGTTCCCACAGTTCTCTCTCTGGTGTAGATGGCTCTCATCATCACAAGATTATTGGAACTGGCCTCAGTCATCTCATTGTTGGAAAGAGTCATGTGCATCAGAATTGATCATCATATAATCTTGCTGTTGCTATGTACAATGATCTCCTGGTGCAACTAATTTCACTTAGCATCAGTTCATATAAAATCATCTTGCTGATCATTTCTTATGGAACAATAATATTCCATAACAAGGAATAGGATTAAAAAAAAAACCAAAACTTTTCTTCTATTCCTAATGCTTAGCATAATACCTAGAATATAGTATGTTCTTAATAAATGCTAGTAGATTATAACTAGAATTATGAAGGAAATTGAAGTACTCAATATACAAGTTCCACATAATAACTCTTTGTGAAAAAGACAGATAGTACCTAGGGACTGATCTTTATTATCTGGAATTAGAAGGTGAGGGAGCCTAGTGTCATTGGTCCACCATTTTCCTACATTTAATGTAGTTTTTGCAGGTTGGTACAAGAGAAGATGGCTCATATGGTGGTTAAACTGGAACAAAAACCTGCAAATATTTCTGAAGGTTGCATTCAAGAGGTTTACGACTGCTTTGCTACTTTTATTACAGATAACTCTGATGTAGAATGAAGAGTTGTTGATTGTACCAGAAGTATTTGTGCAGAGGCTCCGAGCTACCTGATGCAACTCTTATTCATCATTGCCAATTCATATCAGGAGAAGAAATCTGCAACTTTACTGAAAGTGTCATCATTTGTGCTATTATTCTAATATTCTTGGACTGCTCTGTCTGATCATCACCACTATGCATTAAGAGACCCACTGTGAATTGCAAAGATATCACATTATCCATCACATAGAACAGACCACGAGACTTTGGGACAAAGTTTTTCTGCAAAAAGAAAAAATTCTGTTGGAATAAGGAACAAGCCAATTCTGGATTTTGTATTCTTCCACATTTTTGTTTTGTTTTGTTTTGTTTTTCTGGTTTCCTTTCCCCCTTAGTACTGCCTTGCTTGCAAGTCTGTCAGCTAAAAGAGACTTGATCCTTGCACAAAAGGAGGGAGGCATGGAAAACAAAGGTCCAGAGTTGATATTTTTGTATTATTTTGTTTATTTTTCCCTTTCCCTTCACCTCCTTTTCTCTTCATTAGTACTATTCATGACAGAAGGACTGTATAGTTATTTAAATGGCAGAAGGTTCTCTAGGAGATCATTAAGACTTTGTTTCCAAAGAGTAGTATGTGTAGAGCATTTTCCTGACACAATTTCCTTGACTTTCCTGATTCATGTTTTTCCTTCCCCCATTCTCATGCAAGCTGATTGGTCTATCTCTCCTAATACAACTTCTCTATCTGGAGACATAAAAAATTCCAGCCATCTGTATTCTGTCAGACCTGATGGATGCCTGAGTCTACATGAATCAGAATATTTTGATGCCTTGCTGACCAAAAGTATTTCAAGATGGAGACAAGAGGGTTGTGTCCAGAGAAATTAAGTGCCACCATATCCTTGTTGCATATCCTTAGGGCATATGTTAGGGCAAAGTAAACATCCTCTTTTGTTAAGTGTTAGTGGTTTGCAAGTGTCTCATTTTGTCTCAATATTAAAACTAAACTAAAAGTGTGTTGGATTTAAAGCCACACCTCCAATATTTAGGTAGCAGGCTTAGTAGTATGGTTAAACTTACTGATGAATTTTTTTTTCTATTCATGTGACTAAAATGCTGTGGGAGTAGTTTGCTTTTACCTAGGAAGAAATTCAGAATATCTTTATCAACCTTTCTCAAGGGTATTTGAATTATTCCTATTACCACAGTTTGGTGATTAAAGATCTCATTATTTAGGATTTCAATGTTAAGTCTCCATTTGGGTAGGTATATTCTGTTTGTAGTCCCTGAACCAATTTCTATTTTTATTGCATTATGGACTATTAAAAATATTTCAGCCTTTTAACCTTTGTAATATCTCTGCGTTCTCATAATAATGTTTTTGGCAAAAGTTCTATGTGGTGCTAAGAAATAGGTATATTCTTTTGTAGTTCCATTTAGCTTGAGTTTTTCCAATAGTTTCTTAATTTCCCTATTGTTTATTTTTCTGTGAGATTTATCCAAAACTGAGAGTCAGATTATCAGAGGCTTTTGTCACTGTTGTGATGTTGTAATGCTATTGATAAGTCTTTCCTATTGCTTTGTTGAGGTTTCTTTTATGAATTTGGATGCCAAGAAGTTTGGAGCATGTGAGTTTATTGTTGATATCAGTTTTTTATCAATATTTCCTTACAGTATAATGTAATTTTTTTTGTTTATTTCCTTTTGTTTTTTAAATGCTTGATTTTGCTTTTCCAGATAGCATGATAGCAACTCCTACTTTTTTGGATTCCCTTGATGCATATTAAAAATCCTCTCTGCCCTCAAAAATATTTCCCCATTCTCCGAATTTTATTTTGTATATTTCTTTGCTTTTTAAATGTGTTTCTTATAAGTAGTTTTCATTTTCTTATCCAACCTGTCACTTTCCCCTTCATTTTGTCTAATATATTTGCATTTAAAGTTTTGAAAGTTAGGTTTACTTTTTCCTCAATTTGTCTGTAATGTTGATTTTCCCCCCCAAATTATGATTTCCCTTCTTCCATTGTAAAGATAATTCTTTCTTTTCAGTTAAATTAGCTTGATTTTTAAAAATCTATTCTCATTGGCTCTCTTACCTTTACCCCTGATTCTTTCCTCTTGCTTGTTACTCCTGATGTAGTGAGACAGCAGTGACTCTGAAGCCCTTTTGACCTAAGAGTGCTTTTGTCTGTCAATGATTGTAAAAGTCCTCTGGCCTAGATATGTAACTTCTCTTGTCTGTCAGTAATTGTAAAATGTAATAATATTTCTTCCCTTAGATTTTTAGGGAAAATATATTAGTAATCCTGAAACCCTCTGACCTCATTCTAACAATGTCTGTCAATGATTTCAAAATCTTCTGATCTTAGAATATAGTCCTACAAACTACTTTCAGATAGATAATCTTGGTCAGTAATGATCAGGTTCCTGAGAGACCACCCCTTAAACCTACTTGAAAATCATAAAATTAGCAAATAAGTAACATGAAGCTCTGATCCAATATTGTATATTCTATCCCTTTCTCTCTGGTCGATAATTTCTTTTGGAATGTAACCCGCTTGTAATGGCATTACAGTCACACATAAACTTTGCCCTTGACTAGGAAAAGGGTCCAAGGCTATAAATTCTTTTGAGACACTTTGTGACACTGGTCTGTGACCCCAAACTTTAGGGGTCCCTTTCCTAAGCTTAACTCTCCTTTCTCTTTGGAGCTGGAATTTTTCATTTCATGCTTTCATCTGGTAATTCAATTCTTCCCCTCTTTGCTTCCTCTTAAATTCCTTCTTCCCTTCCTCGCTTTCAGTTAGACTAGTTTCTTTGATTCATAACCCTTTTAATAATCTATTTGCTATGTTCCTCAAGGAGTCAAAGCTCCCCACTTTGGGCTCTCTCCCTTAAGTAGTTTCTGCCATTGCCTTGTAGACCTTATTCCTTTCTATTGTACTCACTCCCTTAAAAATGTCCCTTCTTGCAGGTGAAAGAGAAATAGTCTTATGTTAAGTTCCTCCTTCCATTTCTGATTATGTAGCCCACCAGTGCTCTCTACCCTCCCCATAACTTTCTCCAAATCAAGAGACAAAGATTTTATTACACAGTTGGCAGTGAGCTAAGTTCCAAAAGGGAGTTTAGCAATTAACAATGGAAAAGGCTTGGGCTAAATTCCCTACCAGAATTTGCCATTAACAAGAGGAAAGACACCATGAGATGAGCTAAATTTCTAATAAACCAGTCCTTCTGACATTGAGTACGTAGGCAAAGCTAACTAAAAAAAGACTTAGTACATGGGCAAATTTTCTAATGAATCAGCAATGCCATAAGGCCGGGAAGTTCCCCATGAACTAGCCTTAACAAGGAGAAAGACTCCGTAAGGCAGGAAAAGTTCCTAGAGAACGTGGTGCCCTAAGTAACTACTGAAGAACAGGGGCACAAGTAGGATCTTTTATAGGAGAGAAAAACTTCAGAGGTTGACATCTATAGCTTGGACTCCAGATAGGATACTTAACTCTGGAGATAATGTGTCTATGCAAAGAATTTAAGGAATTCAAGCAGGGCCTACAGAAACAAAGGCCTCTTTAAGGGAGATAATCTTGTCCAAGCCCGGCCCTACTTGCCTCAGGGAGTAGTTTGGCCTCCCATTGTATCAATTCAACCAGGGCTGACAAATTCAATCTAGGCCCTCATCTGTTGATGCTTTTTCTTGGGCCCATCTAGACACTGGGTTGCCAATAGGGAAATGGCCTTTTCCAGGGGTCTTATTTACCCCATAATTGCTAGCCTTCAATTTGACCCAGTACATTACTCACTTCCCTCTATCTTCCTAGTCCCCCCACCCCTCCTATCTATTTTGTAATGCAGTTCATCAAAGTTTTCTCTCTAATGCCCAAGGCTCTTCTCTTCTCTGGGATAACCATCTGACTTCTGCCTTCACCTCTTTCTCCCTGAGTACATTTTGTTTTTCACTTTTCTTTCTTTTTTTTTTTTTAAATTAATTTTATAATTATACTTTTTTTTGACAGTACATATGCATGGGAAATTTTTTACAACATTATCCCCTGTACTCCCTTCTGTGCAGAATTTTCCCCTCCTTCCCTCCACCCTCTCCCCTAGATGGCAGGCAGTCTCATACATATTAAATATGTTATAGTATATCCTAGGTACAATATATATGTACAGAACCATATTTTTTGTTGTACAGGAAGAATTGCATTCAGAAGGCAAAAATAACCTGTGAAGAAAAACAAAAATCCAAACAATTTACATTCACTTCCCAGTGTTCCTTCTCTGGGTGTAGCTGATTCTGTCCATCATTGATCAGCTGGAACTGAATTAAATCTTCTTTATGTTGAAGATATCCACTTCCATCAGAATACATCCTCATACAGTATTGTTGTGGAAGTATATAATGATCCCCTAGTTCTGCTCGTTTCACTCAGCATCAGTTCATGTAAGTCTCTCTAAGCCTCTCTGTATTCATCCTGCTGGTCATTTCTTACAGAACAATAATATTCCATAACCTTCATATACCATAATTTACCCAACCATTCTCCAATTGATGGACATCCATTCATTTTCCAGTTTCTAGCCACTACGAAAAGAGCTGCCACAAACATTTTGGCACATACAGGTCCCTTTCCGCTCTTTAGTATTTCTTTGGGATATAAGCCCGGTAGTAGTACTGCTAGAACAAAGGGTATGCACAGTTTGATAACTTTTTGGGCATAATTCCAGATTGCTCTCCAGAATGGTTGTGTATTTGCTCTTACAATGGATGTTTCTTTCTTCTTTGGTGAGGCTTGTCATTACAGATTCTAATTTTTTCTATTTTGGCAATTTTTTAAACTTATTTTACTTTAAATTCATAGAATAATAAAGCATTTCCCTAACATAGCACAATAAAAAAATGATTTCACATGAAACTGCAAATCCTTTATAACTTATTATTCCTTTTGAATATAAAACAAATTTATCATGTAAATGTCTTCTCTCCCTTATCCCATCATCCCTGTACTGATTTTCCTAGGAGCTGGATTTTAACTGTTTTTGCTTTTTTTTCACCATGGTTAGTAGCCTGAGGGTTAATTCCCCCGCAAGTGATTTTGGGGGATAGAAATAACCCTAGATAAACAATGTGTTCTTTTTGGTATAATAGTTATCACAAAGCTCCCCTCTCATGTCCTGTCTGGTTCCCATGTCCCATTCCTTCTCTTCCTCAGTTCAGAGTGCTAACATTGCAGCTAAGATGGATTTCTGTCATCTGGATTTTGGGTCTCAGATTCTGAAAAAAGGACTATATGGAGTTGAATTCTATAGCTAGGCCAGAAATATGTCTTGCTCCTGTCTCTCTGTTCCACCACTCACCTGCATAGATCATTTGCAGCACAGAATGCTGCTGCTGCTACCTAGCAAATTCCCTTTGTGTGGGATGTGTGCTAGACCCCCTTACCCAAATTGACTACTCAGAGGCATATTCAGATACAAACAGGAAGCATTTATTTGGTTCTTGCAAGAAGAGGTCTAAGCACAAGCCTTCTGAGGCTTGGGGCTTCAACTCAAAATTGAATCAGATTCGCTCAATGTTGACAATACCCTGGGCCTAGATCTCCAATTGAAAAGAGATTACTTGGGAGTTTGAGCTACTGGGAGTGGTTCTGGAGTAAACTTCAACTCAATAAAGAGTGTGACCATGTCCCTGGCCATGATCTCCAATTGAGTGAGACTACTTAACTGGCTTCCCTGAAGGTGGGTCTCTTTCACAGGAGAGTCTGGACAGCTTCAGGGTTCACCCTCATTATTGCCCACCCAAAATCTCAGTTTTTATCAATGTGTCAGGTGGTTAGAATGATTTGTATTCTGCTGACTGGCAGGAAAGGGAGGGTTTATGAATGAGCTCAAGGTAGATGTCAGTTGATTTTGAAAAAAATTTTTGTTAAAAATAAGTCCTCGGGCAGCTAGGTGGCGCAGTGGACAGAGCACCAGCCTTGAAGTCAGGAGGACCCGAGTTCAAATCTGGTCTCAGACACTTAACACTTCCTAGCTGTGTGACCCTGGGCAAGTCACTTAACCCCAGCCTCAGGGAAAAAAAAAAGTGAATTGGAGATTTTAAAATGCAACAGTGAGAATAGGGGACAGTGAGAACATAGATGTTGGGATGAGACTTTGAGCTTTATATTAAGAATAGAAATACATGGTTAAGAATATTAATTATAATTAATTATTAAGAATAGAATCAAATGTGAGTGGCAAGGTGGCCCAGTGGAGAGAGCAACAGCCCTGAAGTCAGGAGGACCCGAGTTCAAATCTGGTCTCAGACGCTTAACACTTCCTAGTTGTGTGACCCTGGGCAAGTCACTTAACCCCAGCCTCAAAAAAAAAAAAAAATTCTAGTCCTAGATCAAGGAGATAGACTAAGAAGTTGTGCTTATTTTGTTGCATGATTTCTGTTTGAAGAGTTTGAGAAATCATGGGCATCATAGAAAATGTCTAGTCTTCCATTTATTTCTATAGAACCCTGATTATTTTCTCAATTATTGTCAAAAAATTTCTGAGTTTTGGAGTTCTTCCACTTAAAAAAAATCCTTCTGTCAACCCCCTTAAATATGCAGTCTTAGAAAATAATTTTACCAGCTGTCTATATCTAGGGGACAAGCCTCAATGCTGAACTTTTTATAAGCAAATGTGGCAACTCATAATCTGAAAGAAAAAAAATAATAAAACTATAAAAAAAGCTATAAAACATGGAGGTTTTTAATGTGTGCATTCTCCTCTCCCCACAAACCTGTGCCTTGGAATGATTACTTTTAGAGCTTTCCGAATTGGGGAGGATAGAGACTAGCCTGAGGCACCTTAAAACAGGCCAGATTCTTGGAGTCATGATGAAAAGACAAGGGGATAATTGAGAAAGGTGTAGCATAGGGAAATTTAAAAGAATTTTCAATTGATTCAATATCGGTGTGAAAGAAAAAGCTAAGGAGAATAATAGACTGAAAATCTTTTTTCTGGCAAGTAAAATTAAAAAAAAAAAAAAATAAGACAGCTAGATAGAGTGGGCAGCAAGGTAGCACAGTAGAGAGTGATGGACCTGAAATCAGAAAGACTTATTTTAATGAGTTCAAATCTGCCTTTACTTACTAGATGTGGGACTCTGGCCAAGTCACTTAACCACATTTGTCTTGGTTCTTTATCTATAAAAATGAGTTAGAGAAGAAAATGAAAAACCACTCCAAAATCTTTGTGAAAATATTTCCAAATGTTACGGTTGAGGCAGAAGACACCCCAACAATATTAGGGTCCCCAGGTCAGTGTTGATGGTATGGCGAAAGAATTCACAAACTCAGTTTTATTATGCTGCTTGATGGTGGGCTAAGTTCCAAGGCAATTTAAAAAAGAGCCAAAAGCAAGAATATAATTTTATAGGAAAGAGAAACAAAGGGTAGGTTCAAGTTACTGATATGCTAATTTTATGGCTTAGAGGAACAATTGAGGAGTAGGGGTGGGGTTGCACCCATTATTGAATTCTATGGCTGGTTGAAAAGTACTGAATAGAGGTGGGACAACTCCCATCCCGGAGGGGTGGGGCAGCTCTCATCATTGAATTCTTTGCCTTACTGATCCACCACTGGATTAATTGTTTGTGGCTCTCCCAAGGTCCAGTAGCTTTAGCTTCTCTCAGAAATTGCTACATTCTCCCTAGGAAGTACAGCTCATCAAGATTATGAAGAGTCAGATATGACTGATGACAAGGAAAGGTAGCATTGTAAATAGAATGTGGGACTTAGAGTCAGGAACACCTGAGTTGAATACTTCTTAACTGTGAAACCTTAGTCTCTTTCTTCTTTTGTCTTTTTCTTCATATATATATATATATATATATATTTATTTATTTATTTATTTATACACACACACACACACACACACACACACACACACACACACACACACATTTAGAGTCAGATATCAGATATAAAAGTGTTGTGCCACAGTTCCCTTTTAATGTCCTGACCCAGTTTCCCTAATTGTCCTATTCAGTTACTCTGCTTCAGGTTATAATCATTACCTCTTAATGTTTTATGGGATAAAGGTCTTTATCCATTTTAGACATCATTAGAATATCAGGAGCCTCTCCAGTACCTCCCATTATGTCATCCCCATCCAGGTACCCACCCCATTATGTCATTGTTCTTGTTACCCTATAAAACAATCTTGTATCTGACATTCACTGCTGGATTCTTAGAGACCATAGTCTCCTTCAGCCCTGGGACCAAACCATGGATCTATTTGATCCCAATAAATCTCTCCATTAAATAAATTATTAAATTGTTCTCTAATCTCTATCTTGCTCAGTTTCTCCGATATTACAAAAGCATTCTCAAAGAAGGAGTTGGATTCTGTGAGCAGGATGTAGCTGATGATAGGGATCCATAGGCCCCATCAGGTGAGGGATCATTTACTAAGGCTCATGGGAATAAGAAATGAATTACACCGCAGCAACCCTTTATTGACCATCTAATAATCAAAAACTCCTTTCTCTTGTCAGAGAACCTCCCAAAGCAGGTAAAAACCAGTTAACTCAGGTCTGGTGACTCATTACAGAGATAGCTAGAAAGCATTACTAAGGAAGTTTCAGGAAAGAAATTGAAGACATAGTAGTGTTTTTGCGTCACTTGCGGCAAATTTAAGGCTACAAAAGACAAAGGTAAATAAATTGGGTATCCAACAGATGTTTAAGAAGAAAGTATCTGAAAACGGGATTTGCATTTTTCATTAAGCAATGATGAAAAATAATATATTATATATAACATATAATAATAATATTTATAATAAGTATAATATAATATATATTTCTTAATATATAGAAATTATAATTTCTTGGATGGAGTGCTTCCAAAGAGGGCTAGAAAAGAAATTTGCCCTTGGTCACACAAAATAGGAATAATGGTCAAGGAGAAATACAGAAACTAATTCAGGGAGGCAATTTTAACCTTGTACTGATGAGATATAGATTCAGGGAATTAAATTATTATTTTAGAGTTCCTGGTGGTCATGGAGTTAAACAATAAGGTTAGTGGCAGGTCAGGTTTGGGGTTCAGGGAACCAAATGAAGAGATTTGGCTCCCCCAAGCTCCCTTAGGATTGGCCCAAGGTAGGGAATTTTGGGAACCCCGCTCTAGTGGCTCAGAGGTCCTTCGTGAAGGAATTTATGAACCCGAAAAGCTAGACTGATAAAAAGAAGTTTATTATAAGCATTTAGAAGTCAGCCTTTCCTATGCATGAAGAGAAAGACTGAATTCCTTAGTGGCAAGGTCCTGAGAGAAGTAAATTCTCTAGTAGAGAAATCCCAACAGAGAGATATGAAGTCTCATTAGGGAAATAGGTGAGGATAAAGAGAGGGTAATGGTGAAAAAGAATATCATTCCAGCGGGCAGAGGTTGCTGCTATGCATGGCATGGCATTATTAGCTCCTCTGCAAGGACTGAGCCCCGAATTGCAGTTTTATAAGGAAATCTGAGACAGAAGTTTCAATTGAATGAGATTTCCTCATTGCTGTCTTCTCCAAGGCCTAGATGAGACCACTTACTGGGAATGGTTTTGCGCCTACAATAGGGGTAGAAAAGCTTGGAATTGAATACTTCAACTAGTCCCACCAAAATAAACCACTTTATCTTGGTTCCTTGGGGTGGGTCTTACAGAGGAGGATTCAAGGAGAATTTCTCCTTGAAGGAGTTTTAGAGAGTTTCGGGGTCCCTTTGTCTGTATCACTGAAACATGATATCACTGAAACATGATGGGATGGGAACTATGACTCCAAGGCTATATAGCATATCCAAAAGGGATATCTTAGATAAAAACAAAGTTGGGAGTTGGGGGAGGATAGTGCCATTGTAATATCATATACAAAAAAGGTATAATATGAGGAAGACCTTGTTTGGGGGAGAGTTTAGGGAATTTTACTGGAAAACATTTGGATGAAGATCAATAGAAGCAGAAACAAAAATGCTATTATACTAGAGTATAAGATAGATTATGTGGATATACAGGGGAAAAAGAATTTAAGAGCCACAGCCCAGGCAAGACTGGCCTTAAAAGTACGATTTAATAGTGATTTTTGTTAATCACTTCTGATTGTGACCCCCATGTACCATAGTCCATCAGTGCTGTATATAGGCAAAGATTCTTGGCAAATATTCAGGCATGTTTGCTATTTCCTTTTCTAGTGGGATAAGGCAAGATTGATTAAATGACTTTAGGTCACACAGCAAGTAAATCTCTGAGGTTGAAGTTGAACTCAACCTTCTTTACTGCAGCCCCAGTATTCTACTCACTGAGCCATCTATCAGTTTCATATAATATTGATTGGGGACTTCAATTATCCAAGGATCCAATTAAATTATTCAATTCAATTATCTTCTTTTTATATACAGAATAGGTGATTATTACTTAGACTGCCTTAATGACCAAAGGAAAGGCAGCATTGTATAGAGGAAAGTGGGCCAGATTTAGGGTCAATCATTTCACTTTTACAGTGACTAAGTGTTGAATTCAGAATTTGAGAGTAAGGTTTCCTGGCTCCAAATCTAATATACTATCTACTTTGTCTTAGAAAGAAATAACCAACCCATTTTAAGCTTTGTGACAGAGGATGGTAAAAATAAGATAAATATATTTTAGCTATTTAGATAAACATAATTTTATAGACACCCTGTATTGTTGAACAGATTTGGGAATTCAGACAAAATATAGATAGAATTCCATAATCTAAAACTCATTAGGAGAACTGTTGAAATACTTTTTCCTTTTTCTTAATCTATATTACACAGGATGATAGGTACATTTGGAGTGAATATTTGTGAATGAACTCAATATATTGATAAAATATATCAATAAAAATAATAATAATAAAAAAAAGACCTGTATACAAGAAGGTAAGAACAAGTAACAAATAATAAAAATATGATGCTGTTCCGTGAAAAAGTGTTAGAATTGTTATAACTAACATACAGTGTTAATTCTATCTCTTTAGGAAATTTGCCCTCATCTTTGTCTTTTCATCTATTTCCAGTTCTTAGCCACCAGAAAAAAGAACTACTATAAATATTTTTGTACACATAGGTCTTTGCTCACTCCATCTCCTTTTTTAATGAATAAAAGTCCTATCTCTGTGAAGTACTGTCTATAGCTACCTGGATTTCCAAGGTAAGTGTCTCTGTTCTCTCAAATGCACTGAAAATTCCCTTGAGCTGTCTCTAACTGCTGGAAAGAGTGTTTTTTTTGATAGATATCTTTCCAAGAAATGAAGAGCTGCTTTATTCCAAGGCTACTGGTTTTTGTCTTCACTATCTTGAACCTCTTCAACTATCTCCAGGACTATCCATTTACGCTCCGAGGAGTATGTTATTTCTTTTGGTCATATTATGGTCATATTCCTCTAAATTTTTGTCACTGAAGGATATTTACTCTGCATAGATTACTGGATATTTTTTTTTTTAATTTTTTTTGATTACTGGATATTAACACCTTGTTGCTATCCTAATATATCATAATCTGTAATTACATTTTATGGTTACATCAACTAAGCTTGGAAAGGAAGAAGAGCCAAATCTCTTTCCCTTATGTACTCAGTTATTGATTAGCTTCTGTTTCTTCCTAAGTATAATAATATTTGGAATGGAAAATAAAGAACACAAATTCATAATAGGGAGTTAAAACCTAAGGAAGACGGTAAGAGATCATTTACTTATCCTCCATGACACTGAATTATGAGGTTCAGATGAATGTCTTTCTACCTAGTGGATAAGAAGGCTGAATGACTATCAATCCTGATAGACTGTGATGAATGGGAGAAGCCAGAGAAAAGCAATGTTGCTCTTTCCAAAAAGAAAGTAGACCATGTAAATTATGGGCAAGAGAATTTGACTTCAATTTTGGACAAAATTATAAATTATATTACTAAAGCGATGTTCAGGGTATATCTAAAAAAGGAATTGATGATCATAAAGAAGCAATACTACAAAGAACAAGTTGTGCCTTGTTTAGTTTGGGTTATTAAACTGCTAGATAAGGGGAATGTTTCAGATACAGTTCGCCTATATTCTGGCAAATCCTTTAACAAAGTGTTTCATGTTATTCTTATGAAAAAGATAGAAGTGGTCTAGGCAATGATACTAGACAATACACAATGTACTTTGATTCACAACTTATTAAATGGACTAAAGCAAAGAGTCTGTTCATTCAATGTCAGGTTAGAAGTCTCTAGTAGAATGTCCTAAGGATCTGATCTTGTATTCAACAACTCCCATTTACTATTCATTCCACTGTCAACTTGTTATTATGCTGAATTGTTATATATCAGTTTCTCAGTATTTATGTTCCTTTTCCATTCTGAGAAAAAGCATCAAAATATCTATAATTGTATTTAATCTTCCTGGTAGCGCTGAGCTCCCAGTCAGAGACACTACTTCTGGCAAAAATATTTCAGTGTTAATTCTATCTCTTTAGGAAATTTGCCCTCATCTTTGTCTTTTCATCTATTTCCTGCAAGTACTTATATACCAATAAAGACCTGAATTTAAAATTGTTTTAAAATATAAAATAAATTACTAAAACAAATAATGGTAAATAGATTTTCCTTGCACCCAAAGGGGCAGTTTGAGGTGAGAAACTAATTAAAAGACCTTAGAGTCCTTGGCAAGGAGGAAAGATTCAGATACAGATCATTGGTTATGATCCTCTTTGAACCAGATTAGTCTAAGCATTGTTGGTGGAGTTGTGAATGCATCCAACCATTCTGGAGAGCATTTTGGAACTATGCTCAAAAAGTTATCAAACTGTGCATACCCTTTGATCCAGCAGTGCTGCTACTGGGTTTGTATCCCAAAGAGATTTTAAAGAAGGGAAAAGGACCTGTATGTGCAAGAATGTTTGTAGCATCCCTCTTTGTAGTGGCCAGAAACTGGAAACTGAGTGGATGCCCATCAATTGGAGACATGGTCCCTTTCTTTAGGCCCATGCTCATTTTTTAGGTCTACATGGTTACTAAGAGATTTCCTTTCTCCATTGTTTTCTACTTATCCCACAGGTCCTGAGTTTCTCTTCAAATCAGTCTCCTGAACTCACTAAACTGATTTTTGAAGGATTCTCAGAAATACAAGTATGTTTAGAGCTAGTTCATACCAGCTCAAAAAAAGCCATTACTAATTTTTCAGTGTGAGGACTTAGATTGCAGAAATCAACAAATGTTTACAAATCAGGGCTTCATTTATACTCTTGTTGATTGTTTAGAATAAAGAAGATGATGGGAAAAGGTTAACAATACAAATTAAACTATATCATATATACACATTTTTTTCTTTTTTTTTGGAAAGTCATTAGTTAAACATTCACATACTCTTGCCTAAAAATATGGCATGTCATTCTATATATCTTAAGGTTGTTGCTTCTTTTCTGATTCATTCAACTGACTCATCCAATTTTCTTTTTTGTAAAATGAGAGTACTGGATTAGATGATTCTTAAAGTCCCTTTCAGCTCCAAATCCATGCTCATGTGCAACTAACATTTAAGACAAAACATTCAGAATTAGAAAATAAAATAATCTACAGAACAGGAATGCATTGAAGTAAATGCCAAGGAGCTCTATTTTTAAATGTTTATTATTTGAAAAAATCAACTGTGAAGGCTTTGCTGCTTTTGGCATTTCTGCCTTCAGAAAAACATTTTGATTATTATAATAAAAGACTGGTTGATGTTAAGACAAATATCATATCTTTCATCCCCAGGGTAAAAAAAATTAGTGAATAAAAATAATAAACAAAACATTCATCTTGTGTTTCTAATTTTTTTCTTTTTATGTATATTTCTCAACATTTTTATGTCTATAAATATAATTTTTATATGAATATTTTTAGTTGGAGATAAAATAAATTTATAAAAATCTTTAAATTAAAATCTTAGTTTCCTCTTTTTAGAATTTAAAGACATTTTTGTACCACTGAAAGTTAAAAAATAAATCCCCAAAACATTTTTTCAAGGGTGGCTCTTTTAGTGTGATAAAGATGCCCAGATCTTATAGGCTATTCTGGACTTCTGACAATTGTTTGAATATAAGCTTGAATGAAAGAGTGAGCTACATCAATAAAACCCAACCTTTCCCCCTTGGTCTTTAGTACTCCAGTCTTTATATGTGTTAACTTGTTCATTACAAGCAATTAAAAAAAAAAAAAAGCATCATAAAAGGAAGGTTTGGGCTTCATGGTATGACAGTATTTCCTGAGGGGTACTCAGGAGGCTTTTGCACAATAGTCTATAAATTATAGGTTTTGTTTTTTTATTTTTAAATATCTTTTTCTTCATGCTTCAATTGATTATTTCATTGTTGTGTGGTACGGAAATGGTGAGGGAACACCATTTAATAAAAAAAGCTGGAGAGAGCTCTAGAGAAAAGCAAAGTTTATTGTACATTCTCCCGAGAAGGGCGTCCCACTCTTCGAGGAAGAGAGGAAGCGCCTCCTGTGGGCAGGACAGCACCTTTAATCCCTAACGCAAAACGCCCCCTCCCACCACTGACCCTCATCCTCATTGGCTGAGAGTCTTACATTCTAAACGCGAGATCTACCCATGAAATTGAACTTGACCAATAAGTATATAGTTGCCCATATTTGGATGAAATAGGGAGATGTCATAGGAGGGGAAGGCAATGCCCTTTAGAGTCCTTCAGGCCTACTCGAACTCTGAAGTAGATGAAGCCCCACTCGATTTTCACAACTGTCTTGAAAGATCTCACCTCATCTCATTCATTGTGAATATGAGGAGAGGGGAGTGGGAGTGGGGGCAGCTATGTGGAATTATGAATAGAGTACCAGATGTAGTTAAGAAGATTTGAGTTCAAATCTTGCAGCAGACATTTCCTTGCTGTGTGGTTTTAGAAAAATCATTTAACCTCAGTCTGTTTGAGTTTCCTTATATGCAAAGTAGGAATATAATAGCATCTATCTCCTAGTGCTATTGTGAAGATAAAATGACATAATATTAGTAAGGCACTTCGCAAACTTAAAGCACTGTATAAATGCTAGCTATTGTTATTGTCATTTTTGAAGAGGATCAATGATATCAGGATGATGGAGTCAATGTTCAGATGTGGCTGATTAGTTTGATGATGAATGAGATGAGGTGAGATCTTTCAAGACAGTTGTGAAAATCGAGTAAGGCTTCATCTACTTCAGAGTTTGAGTAGGCCTGAAGGACTCTGAACATCGGTAGTCAAGGGCATAATTAAGTTCCCCTCTCATGATATCTCCTCCCTATTTTAGCCAAATATGGGCAACTATGTACTTATTGGTCAAGTTCAATTTCATGGGTAGATCTCTCCTTTAGAATGTAAGACTCTCAGCCAATGAGGATGAGGGTCAGTGGTGGGAAGGAGGTGTTTTGCATTAGGGATTAAAGGTTCTGTCCTGCCCACAGGAGGCGATTCCTCTTTTCAATTGTCTGCTCAAGGGATGGGACGACCTTCTCCGGAGAATGTAAAATAAACTTTGATTTTTTTTAGAGCTCTCTCCAGCTTTTTTTTATTAAATGGTGACCCCTCACCATTTCCGTACCACACAATGAATTTTAGTTGGAGGTAAAATAAATTTATAAAAATGTTTACATTAAAATTTTAGTTTTCTCTTTCTTAGACTTTAATAAGCATAAGTTTGTGTCAATATAATTTTGATTGTAGGCTATAAAGAACTTAATTATTTAGCTCATCTCAAAATATTGAGTCAAGAAATATTATGCAAGATAATGTTGCTAGGGAGAATCAAAAACCATTATCCTTTTGAAACATATATTTTTTTAATTGTTCATCTAAAAAGTTTCCCCTATCCTATAGGAACTATTCTCTCCTAATCCCTAAAAAAAAGTTTTAATTGTTAATCTAACAATTTAGCTTCAGAACTTGAGTTCTGAAGGCTCCATCACATGTCCAACACAAGAAGTCCATTTGAATATTTAGAATGGAGGTGATTATGAATTTGTGTAGATCACATTTCCTTTGTGCTATTGTGATTCTGATTTGTTCCTGAAGTACAGAGCCTTCTTTGATGTGAGCATACCACGTTTTGTGGTTCTGTGCCAGTCAACCACCTCTCACAATTGATACTAAAGTTCTTCAGAAAAACCTTGAGAATGTCCTTGTAATTCCTCTTCTGACCATTATGTGAATGCTGGTCTTGTGTAAGTTCTCCCTAAAATTAGGTTGATAATGATGACCCTTGGAATATCTGTCTTCCACCTATCATCGGTTACAAGATCCCAAACAGTGACTGAATTGCTTGTATTCTCTAGGACCTATAACGTTTGCACCTTTCCTTAGAGTAATATTTATTGAAAACCATAGAATTAAAAACACAACAAATTAAAGGAATAAAGCACATTAGCCCTTAATTTGAGATGAGGGTAGATAGAGTTGATATGATAGAATGGGGGAATATGCAGAAAATAGAGAGACACAGACAGCTCTGAGAAACAGAGGCTTTGACAGGAGAGAAGGCCAATAGAAGTTGTAAGAAAACCTGAGGAAGCACAGTTGCCATGAAAGTGGGGCAAGTGTTGCAGGGATGAGGTCACCAGCACCAGAAGCTCAGAGGTTCCAACAATGTCTAAGGTTATGGGTGGATCCTGCTTTGCTTTAAGTCATGCAGATGCCAAGACCCAATATTGTTGATTTCTGTTCCCTTTCTGTCCTTTTTCTTCCTTTCTTTTAAGATGGCAATATGCCTGTTCCCCAGAAAATTTACCTCTGCTTCTCTCTCTTTTTTTTTTTAATTATAGTTTTTTATTTACAAAACATATGCATGGGTAATTTTTCAGCATTGACCCTTGCAAAACCTTCTGTTCCAACTTTTTTCCTCCTTCTCCCCACCCCCTCCCCCAGACAGTAGATAGGCTAATACATGTTAAATATGTTAAAGTGTATGTTAAATACAATATATGTATACATATCCATATAATTATTTTGCTGCACAAGAAAAATCGGATTTAGAAATAAGGTAAAAATAACCGGAGAAAGAAATAAAAAATGCAAGTGGGCAAAAACAGAGGAATTGGAAATGCTATGCTGTTTTACCTCTACTTCTTAAAAGTTTGTGTATGCCGTTGTTGGCTTTAAAAATTAAGAAAAAAAAACAAAAAAACCTTTTGTTTTGAAAATTCTCCCAGTATCCATTTCACCTCCCAGAAAAGGTATCCTTTGTAGCAAACACTTAAAAAGAAAGAAAAGAAAAGAAGGAATAAGAGGAAATATTCAGCCAAACTTTTAATTTGTTGAAAAAAATCTGACAATATATGCAATTTTCCATACTCTGGGACTCCCTATCATAATTTCTACAAAGAAGGGGAAGAGATAGTTTCTCATGTCTTCTTTAGGGCCAAAATTGTTCTTTGAAATTTTGCAAGTTGTTGTTTTCTCTCTTTACAATTGTTTATTCTTTTCTTTACCTACTTCATTTTGCTTCAGTTCATTTAAGTCTTTCTATGCTTCTCTGTATTTATCATGTTCATCTTTAAACAAGTAATTGTGATAAATGTGGTTAACCATTGCCTTGCATTGCATAGCTCGAAATGTGGCAAAAAAGGAATAATTAAGAAGCATCTAGGAGGAGAGAGAGAGAATTTAAAATGCAACAACCAGCTGACTAGGAGCTTAAGGATAAAAACAAGAATTATTGATTTGTTTTTAACAGTGTCCCAGTGCTGAAAGAGAATATTTATAGGATTACTCCTTTTGACAAATAATGAGTAAGCTGTAGCTGAGTGGGGGTAGGTGAACTGGGAGGAGTAAAGGGAAAGGGAAGAAGGTTGTGATTAGCTAGGCTGTTTTCAGAGAATGGTCAGAAAGCCTGTCTGGGAAAAAGTCACATCCAAGGGGAAAAGAAGTTCTGCCCACACAAGGGCTGGGGCTAGTGAGAGGAAGTGACTGACCTTTTTACTTGCACAGCTTAGTAGCATAACATTGCTAAAAGAATAATGCAAATCAATACACAGTTGGTGAGAGGCTTTGCTGGAAGAGTTGATAAGGAGCATATGTGGTAGATACATGCTTATTATGAGTCATAAACATTAAATCTGGAAGGATGCATGAAGATCAACCTTCTTTTTTTCACATGAGAAAATCTAAGGACAGGATTGTAACTCTCAGCCTATCAGAGCCTTTGCTTTAGGGTGCCAATGTGGAAAAAGATAAGAGAGGCATCCTGCTTTCTTCTTCACCATTTGGACTTCCAATCAGCCAACCCTACTCCTCAAAGACAATCTTGCTAGGTAATGACAGCGGCTCCCTCACTATCACCTGAAGATTTATCCCCAGCATCCTCAGGACATAGCACCTCTTTTCCCACATTGGTCTTCTTTACTTCTCCCTTAACCATGCTTGCTGTATTTACTCTATTTTTTCAAAGGTTAAGGAGGACATAGAAGCAGTTTTAAGGAAGTATGGATTACCTTTTCTCTCTCTCTCTCTCTTTTTTTTATTAAAGCTTCTTATTTACAAAATATATGCATGGGTAATTTTTCATCATCAACCCTTGCAAAACTTTCTGTTCCAAATTTTCCCCTCCCTTCTTCCTTAGATGTTAGGTAGTCCAATACATTACATATGTTAAAATATATGTTAAATCCAATATAGGTATACACATTTACACAGCTATCTTGCTGCACAAGAAAAATCATATCAAGAAGGAAGAAAAAAAAGAAACTGAGAAAGAAAACAAAATGCAAGCAAACAATAACAGAGAGAGTAAGAATGCTATGTTGTGGTCCACACTCAGTTCCCACGGTTCTTTCTCTGGGTGTATATGGCTCTCTTCATCATTGAATAATGGGAACTGGCTTGAATCATCTCATAGTTGAAAAGAGCCAGATTCATCGGAATTGATCATCATACAGTCTTGTTGTGTTGTACAATGATCTCCTGGTTCTGCTCATTTCACTCAGCATCAGTTCATGTAAGTCTTTCCAGGTCTCTCTAAAATCATCTTCCTGATCATTTTTTATACAACGATAATATTCCATAACATTCCATAGAACAATAATATTCTTATACCATAACTTATTCAGCCATTCTCCAGTTGATGGGCATCCATTCAAACTGGACTGAATAAGTTATAGGATGTGAATGTTATGGAATATTATTGTTCTATAAGAAATGACCAACAGGATGATTTCAGAGAGACCTGGAGAGACTTACATGAACTGATGCTAAGTGAAGTGAGTAGATCCAGGAGATCATTATACATGGCAACAACAAGACTATATGATGATCAATTCTGATGGACGTGGCTGTTCTCAGCAATGAGATTCAGGTCAGTTCCAATGATCTTGTAATAAAGAGAGACATCTACACCCAGAGAGAGGACCATGGGAACTGAGTGTGAACCACAACATAGAATTCTCGTTCTCTCTGTTGTTGTTTGCTTGCATTTTATTTTCTTTTGCAGTTTTTGCCCAGATTAACAGAAGAGGAAATAAATTACTTTAAAATAGTCCCATTTTAGAAAAAGAAATAGAACAAGCTATTAATCAACTTCCTAAGAAAAAACTCCCAGGATCAGATAAATTTACATGTGAATTCTACCAAATATTTACAGAACAATTAACTCCAATACTATATAAATACTCCAATACTCTATTTGAAAAAATAGGGAATGAAGGACGTCTACCAAATTCTTTTTATGACACAGACATGGTAGTGATACCTAAACCAAGTAGGATGAAAGCACAGAAAAAAAAATATAGATCAATCTCCCTAATGAATATTGATGCAAAAATCTTAAATAAAATATTAACAAAGAGATTACAAAAAATCAACCCAAGGATAATACACCATGACCAAATACATTCATACCAAGAATGCTGGGCTGGTTCAATATTAGGAAAACTATTAGCATAATTGATTATATCAATAACCAAATTAACAAAAACCATATGATTAACTCAATAGATGAAGAAAAAGCATTTGATAGAATCCAACACCTATTCCTATTAAAAACTCTAGAGAATATAGGAATAAATGGAATTTTCCTTAAAATAGTCAATAGCATCTATTTAAAACCATCAACAAGCATCATATGTAATGGAGATAAACTGGAACCATTCCCAGTAAGATCAGGGGTGAAACAAGGTTGCCCACTATCACCATTACTATTCAATATTGTATTAGAAATGTTAATTTTGGCAATAAGAGAAGAAAATGAGATTAAAGAAATTAGAGGAGGTAATGAGGAAACCAAATTGCCATTCTTTGCAAATGATATGATGGTATACTTAGAGAAAATTAGAGAATGAACTAAAAAACTACTGGAAATAACCCACACCTTTAGCAAAGTTGCAGGATATAAAATAAACCCACATAAGTCATCAACATTTTTATATATCACTAACAAAATCCAACAGCAAGAGATACAAAGAGAAATTCCATTTAAAATAACTGTTGATAGGATGAAATTATTTGGGAATCTTCCTGTCAAAGGAAAGTCAGGAACTATATGAGCAAAACTACACAACACTTTCCACACAAATAAAGTCAGATATAAATAATTGGGAAAATATCAAGTGTTCTTGGATAGATCGAACAAATATTTTTTTAAATTAATTTTATAATTATAACTTTTTTTGACAGTACATATGCATAGATAATTTTTTTTTTTTTACAACATTATCCCTTGTACTCCCTTCTGTTCCGAATTTTTCCCCTCCTTCCCTCCACCCACTCCCCTAGATGGCAGGCATTCCCATACATATTAAATATATTACAGTATATCCTAGATACAATATATATGTGCAGAACCAAATTTTGTTGTTGTTGTTGTTGTAAAGGAAGAATTGAATTCAGAAGGTAAAAATAATCTAGGGAGAAAAATAAAAAATGCTAACAGTTTACACTCATTTCCCAGTGTTCCTTCTCTGGGTGTAGCTGATTCTGTCCATCATTGATCAATTGGAATTGGATTAGCTCTTCTCTATGTTGAAGATATCCACTTCCATCAGAATACATCCTCATACAGTATCATTGTTGAAGTGTATAATATAGATCGAACAAATATAATAAAGATGACAATACTACCTAAACTAATCTATTTATTTAGTGCTATGTCAATCAAACTCCCAAGAAACTATTTTACTGACCTAGAAAAAATAATAACAAAATTCATATGGAAGAACAAAAGATCAAGAATTTGAAGGGAATTAATGAAAAGAAAAGCAAATGAAGGTAGCTAGCTGTACTAGATTTAAAATTATATTATAAAGCAGCAATCATCAAAGCCATTTGGTACTGGCTAAGAAATAAAACAGCTGATCAGTGGAATTGGTTAGGTTCACAGATTACCTTTTTTTCAAGTGCGTTGTATACTGGGCAGACATCCTTCATGGTATACATATAAGGTAGCATAAACAGCAAATAATGAAGATGGATTATAATAAAGTAATATCAGGAAGTTTAGCCCTTTCTAAATAGTCTGAAATTGTTTACACATTTTTGCCTCCTTTTTTCCTGCAAAAAAAAGCATTAATACAAAAGATTAAATAAGCCTATCAATATTTTCCCCAAAAGGTTGAATATTTTAATCTTTTTCTTTTTTTTACATTTGGTTTTTGTTTGAAAAATCACAGTAGTTAAGCAGTGCCTATATTCTACTCTCTTTTTTCTTTTTCTTTTTTCTTTTTTCTTTTTTGCTGTTGAGCCCCCCCCCTTTTTTTAATAGCTTTTTATTTATAAGATATATGCATGGGTAATTTTACAGCATTGACAATTGCCATACCTTTTGTTCCAATTTTTCCCCTCCTTCCTCCCACCCCCTTCCTCAGATGGCAGGTTGACCAATGCATGTTAAATATGTTAAAGTATAAATTAAATACTATATATATACGTGTCCAAACAGTTATTTTGCTGTACAAAAAGAATCGAACTTTGAAATAGTACACAATTATCCTGTGAAGGAAATAAAAAATGTAGGCAGACAAAAATAGAGGGATTGGGAATTCTATGTAATGATTCATAGTCATCTCCCAGAGTTCTTTTGCTGGATGTAGCTGGTTCAGTTCATTACTGCTCTCATCTCATTGTTGAAGATGGCCACGTCCAGCAGAATTGATCATCATATAGTATTGTTGTTCAAGTATACAACAATCTCCTGGTCCTGCTCATTTCACTCAGCATCAGTTATGTAAGTCTCTCCAGGCCTTTCTGAAATCATCCTGCTGGTCATTTTTTACAGAACAATAATATTGCATAATATTCATATACCACAATTTATTCAGCCATTCTCCAATTGATGGGCATCCACTCAGTTTCAGTTTCTAGCCACTACAAAGAGGGCTGCCACAAACACTTTTGCACATAAAGGTCCCTTTCCCTCCTTTAAGATCTCTTTGGGACATAAGCCCAGTAGTAACACTGCTGGATCAAAGAGTATGCACACTTTGATAACTTTTTAAGCATAGTTCCAATTTTCTCTCCAGAATGGCTGGATGTATTCACAATTCCACCAACAATGTATCAGTGTGCTGGTTTTCCCACATCCTCTCCCCTATTTTCTACTTTCAAGGGGAAGTGCAAAACATACAGAAAATCAAGGGAAAAAATATTCCAAATTTAGAGACAAATCAGATATTAAAGAATTTGGCAAGTATGTCCACAGAAGGTCACCTCAGAACTACTTCCTATCTTCTAATAATTTAAAATTTTAAGGGAGCCAAACCACTGGAGCTACATAATGGCTTAATCAACAATAATAACTTAATCAACTTATTCAGTATTTGGAACTATGCCCAAAAAGTTATCAAACTGTGCATACCTTTTGATCCAACATTGCTGCTATTGGGCTTATATCCTAAAGAAATAGTGAGGAGGGGAAAGGGACCTGTATGTGCCAAAATGTTTGTGGCAGCTCTTTTCGTAGTGGCCAGAAACTGGAAGATGAATGGATGTCCATCAATTGGAGAATGGTTGGGTAAATTATGGTATATGAAGGTTATGGAATATTATTGCTCTGTAAGAAATGACCAGCAGGAGGAATACAGAGAGGCTTGGAGAGACTTACATCAACTGATGCTGTGTGAAATGAATAGAACCAGGAGATTGCTTTACACTTCAATGTTGTATGAAGATGTATTCTGATGGAAGTGGATATCTTCAACATAAAGAAGATCCAACTCACTTCCAGTTGATCAATGATGGACAGAAACAACTACACTCAGAGAAGGAACACTGGGAAGTGAATGTAAACTGTTAGAACTACTGTCTATCTACCCAGGTTACTTATTCCTTCGGAATCTAATAATTAATGTGCAACAAGAAAATGGTATTTACACACATATATTGTATCTAGGTTATATTGTAACACATGTAAAATATATGGGATTGCCTGTCATCAAGGGGAGGGAGTAGAGGGAGGGAGGGGATAATTTGGAAAAATGAATACAAGGGATAATGTTTTAAAAAAAATTACTCATGCATATATAATATCAAAAACATTTATAAATAAAAATTTAATTTAAAAAATTACAAAGGTAAAAAAAAGTATAATTTCCATCATAAAAAAAAAAAACTTATTCAGTAGTAGCAACAATAACAACTATTACACAGTCATAGATAGTCAACAATAGTAACTGTAATCAATGGCCCGAGACTCCAGATATGTATAAGACTAGTTTCTGTATTTGTGTCTTGTTTTGCCCCTGATTTGAAGTTTTTACCAGAAACCACAGAATGTAGTTCAAAGATAGCTCATATCTAGGTCTCTAAAGAGGTAGCTTTAAAAGTTCCTATCTAACTTCAAGTATTCAAGGTAGTGAAGCGTTTGGAGTAAAGAAGAAAATGCAGAAAATATAAAGAACTCATAATCAATTAACAATAGATAAAATTTTATTTGTTTTGTGGCAAATCCTACTCACCCATCCCCACCCTAAATAGCCCTCCAAAATCTGTATTTGAATTTTCCTCAAAAAATTTTTTCTCCTCCCCACCCCAACATTCAGATAGTTTCTAGCGGTACCGCAGTTATACATTAAAGCTTCCACACTTATGATACTACTGTGTAAGGACTTGGATTTCCCCCAAAAGGAAATAAATTTAGAATTGCTAGAGATCTTTTCTTCCAGGCCAAGGCTTGAAATTTCCTCTTCTCTCTTCAGGAGATTAGGTCCCCAGACTCTCTAGGGACTAGATATTTAGCCTAAAAATTATTCTTCCTCTAGGTAAGAGAATGGTATTCAGGAACAGAAGTCTTTTTGCTTGGCCAAATGACTCTTCTCTCCTATACCATGTGGTTGAGAATATCTGTATCTACAATATTCCTTTTCTATCTCCAGAGGCTGCATCCCAGCACTCCTGATTCTACAAACTCAGGATGTAGGAACTCTAGACATGAAGGTAAAAGGACATGCAACTCCATTGTCCTGTTCACTCAAAACAGATTTATAATACCTACATAAAAGACTGTGCATATATAGGTTCTCTGATTCCTTTCCTCAGGACCTAGGTACACTCTTAGCTTGGTGAATTTTATGTTTTCAGTTTCTTGGAATATCTCAGGAAAAAAAAAAAAAAAAAAAAAAAAAGAGAAAAAAGCCTGATTGCTACTGATATCCTTGTGCAAAGGCTTAATATATGATCTGAGTCAGTCAATTCATCCCTTTATGGAGACTAAGTAGATATCCTCATCCTTAATCAAGCATTCCTGGGCATGCTCAGACCTTCTATTAGATTCTAAAATAAGGGTCCTTTATGCTCATCAAAAGGATCAGAAAATTCATCAGATACAGAAATGTAATGAACAACACTGCAAGTGGAAGACTGAAAATACCTTGCCTCCTAAGAATTCACAATTTGAAATGTTGAAACATAAAACAATTTAACACTTGTGAAACATTATCTATACTTATTATATTATTATCATATGGCTCTATTCAATGATCTTTAGTAATTTTCCATTGTTGATCACTGACATTCAAGGCCCTTCACATTTTGGAGATCATCTAACTTTCTAGTCTTATTGATGTATTATTTCATTATATCTAATCTCATGACTCCTTTTCTCAACATTTGAGCCAAATTACATACAAATTATATACCCTGTGTTTTCACCTTGGTTTATCTCATCTCTGTTTTTGCTTATATTATTCTTCCCTGCTGCCCCATGCCTGGACTGAACTTCTTCCATCCAAATTTCTATCTGCAAATGTCTTTTCCTTTCTTTAAGGAGTTCATTAGATGACATTTCATTCAAAAAATCTTTCCTGATAATCCTTCACAGCCAGATGATATTTCTCTCTTTTTCCATGTATACATATTAATTATTATATATCAATAATAACATTTTTCTTAGACCTATTCTTTGCATTCTCCCTTCCATCATAGTATCACTGTCTATACAAACCCTGCAGCTAGTTTTCAAGTTTATAATATGAGATGAAAGAAATTTGCTCATCTAACAATATTAAAGGTATTTAATATCTCATTAATCTTAATAATATGTAATTAGTATTAGTAAATAATATTAATAATAACGATATTAAAGAAAATTTGTTGGAAAAGAAAAAGTCTTCAACCTAAGAGTTATTTTCAAGGCTGGCTTGATGTACCTTAGGGCAAATAGCTAAAATGTGTTATGTATCCCTAAATTTTTGCAGCTTCACAAAAGATCAATAATTCTCCTTTTAAAGAACATAAAACTCCATTAGTCAAACATTACTTTAGCAATTTGCAGCTGGGCAGCATAAAAGCAGTGAAAAATATGTAACAGCAGAAATTCAGCAGGAGCCCATCAAACATAAACTCTAGAGGCCAAATGCAATCACATTCATAGAGGTAAATTTTAGTCAATTTATAGAAGCTGTGAGAAAGATTGTAATCCTTTGATTATTCATAAGGAACATTCCCTCTCCCAATGGTGGTATAGAAACTTACAGATCACACCCATTTTTTGCCATGGGAACTTTTGGGTTTTATGTTCTCTGACACCATCTGCAGCAGTTAGGTGGGAAGAGTCACCGTTAGACACATCCTTTCCCTTCCCTCTGCTCCTGACACAAGCCACCAGACTTCATGCAAGAAATCCAGTGGGAAGAAGCTACCAGTGAGGCTGTATTCCTTAACTTTCCTCTAGTCTCTTTAAGGATACCCATAAAAGAAGTTAGTCCCTTATGATTGTTCATATATATTTGCTTTTTTATAGGTCTCTTTCCTGAATTTATAATTCAAAGCTTCTATGCAACTAAAGTTTTTCATTGGCAATGTTTGAAAGTCTTCCATTTCATTAAAATCCATTTTTAATTCCCATATAATTATATTCAGTTTTTCTGGTTAAATTATTCTTGGCTATAAGTCTGTATCCTTTGTCTTCAGAAATATCCTATTCCAAGCTCTCTGCTGCTTCCAGGTTCTGGCTGCTATATCTTGTGTGATTCTGAATGTGTCTTCTCAGCACTTAAATCCTCTCTTTCATGTTACTTAAAAGATTTTTTTTTTCCTTTTTAATCTGGAAGCTCTGAATTTTGGCTATCCTGTTCCTGGGAGTTTTCATTTTAGGTTTTCTTTCAGAAAGTAATTGATAAATTCTTTCTATTTCTACTTTGTCCTAGAGTTCTAAAAAGAAAAAAGAAAATCTAGGTAACTTTATTTTATGATTTCTTGAAATATGATGAATAGGGTCTTTTTTGGGTCATGAATTTCAGGTACTCCAAATCTGAAATTATGAAGTTTCTGCTCAGATTACTCTGCTATATGTTTCAGAATAGGCAGTAGAATTGAGATGCTTATTTGCTCCTGGAATCAGAATCATGTAATTGCTGCTTGCTTACAAACTTTTTGTTATTCCTAAATGCATATTCCATTCTCAGTCAGTACTGACTGTGACCTTGAACTAGATGGTGAGCAATAGAGATTTGGCATCTATCCCTGCATCCTATATAAGTTAAGATCCCTGTCTGTTGGATTTGGGATTTTTTCTTGTCCTTGCCTACAACCTTTCTCTGGGCTGTGATGGTTTTGTGATTTTTCTGCCTAGTCTCTAAGCCCAATGTCTCTAGACCTCTATGTTTATCTTCCTATGCTAATCTGCTCTGAAAAATTATCTTACTAGAAGGTATTTTTTCCCCTCCTGGATATCCCAAGCAGGATTCAATCAGATATTTGTATGGAGGACTTACAGGATAGAACTCTCTTGTATTTATTCCTGCTATCAATTTCAAAACTTTTTCAACCAGTAATGTACTGGAGCCAGCATAAACCCATTGCTAAATTTATTTTGAGTATTTACATCCTGGAAATCAGCAAATGATAATTAGGAAGTAATTTATTGTTTTATTGATTGCTTAAAGTTAAGAAATGTTGGAGAAAAATGTAAAAACACAGAATAAATTTTAAAATGTATCATGCAGCTGAACCATACCTCTCTTGTCTTCATGACAATTATATATTCCTCCACATCCCAGCTCTTGGTGACAAGATCTCAAGAACTTTTAAAAGGCCTTAAACAAATTAAATAGTTTTTGGTGCTGTTATTAAATAGCTCTAATCTCAAAAATGCAAGAAGCATGGTGTAGACAACACTGAAATAGGAAGAACTTATTTCAGGTAAAAGAGAGAGAAAACCAAAAATCTAGCAATAATGGTATTTTGGAGAAGTGAGTGAATATGGAAGAGAATGAAGACAAGAAATTCCGGGCTTCAATTCCCACTGCCATTCCCTCAGAAGCACTGAGCATATGATGAATTTTGCCAAATATGTGAAATTACCATGAGTTTTTTTTTTTTTTTTTTTTTTTTAATGTAAGCCAGTGATATAAAAGACTAGTAGCAGAGACATGAAGACTACAGCATTTAATGATGGTATTTTAGGTACAGTCATTGTCCTTCATAATGCATCAAAGTCATCATTACAAAGAAGATAAATGATGGTTATCTTTCTGTATGTAATTTGTCTTTAGTGCCAGTGTTGATATCAATGCTTGCTCTGGATCACCATGCCCTCAACATTGCTTGACTATATCAAGACTATGGGTTTTTTCAATATGCATGCATGCACACAGACACACAGACACACAGACACACATACACACACACACACACACACATATGCATGACTGGCTTGCCTTCCCTTCTCTCTTCCATCCCCAGAAATTTGAAAAAAAGTTGTTCCTGGTACATGGTTGATTCAAGAGGTTAAAGCTCAAAGCTCCTTTGATGCAGCTTCCTGTTCATGATTAGCTATTTTGATATAGTTTCCTGGTTATCTGAGAACCACAAAAAGAACCAACCACTTGCAGCTGGGGTCCTTCAGGGTTTATTTGTATCCTCATACCCCCAAGATCTCTTGAATAATTTATCCCCTGTCTTGCTGAGATGGGGGTGGGGGCAGATTAAGGATAAGATGGCCAATGTAGTGGTTTCATTTACCTAAGCAATAGTCTTGTTGAATATCTTTTCTTTATTATGGCTAATTAAACCTTCTTTTGTTAACTGTTGAATGACCAGTTAATATTTCACTTTGTTTTAACAACACAAACAGCCAGAGTCAGACCTAGTTTTTACATTTGGCACAATTGATCATTAGGACAATATAGTTCCATTGTGGTTATGATGATGAGCATGCAGTGACTGAATGTGACTGGATGACACGATAGGAATTTGTGACAAGGTAGCATACGGAAGAAAAGGGAAAGGAAAAGAACAAGTATTTATGTGGCACCTACTTTGTGTGAACCACTGTTCTAAGTGTTTTGTAACTATTATCCCTTTTGATTCTGTTAATAGAATTTTACCATCTTGGTCTCTAAACTGCTGAAGTCCAAGTAGGGCAGGAAAGCTGGTTTTAGAGATCAAGGAGCAGAATAAGGAATACAGTTTGCAAACTGGGAAATTCTCCTGGGCAGGAGACATCCTCCTATTGCAATAAAGATAAAGATTTTGTACACAAATCATAAATGAGAAGGGAGAGGGAAGGTAGACTATAATACAATCATTTTAGGGCTGGAGTGGTTTCCTATGATAAGTCCATGAATACAGGACAATATGGGACTTGTGTCCTGTATGTAATATTAGAAACCCTTCAGCTCCACACATATTTAAGGCATTCTCCCTATTTCCTGCTCCATTAGGATCATGGCTGGGTGAGGGAGATGATAAATTGAGGCATTTCTAAGAATGAGAAAGATTCATTCCTATGAGATAAGAATAATCTAGTGACTTCCGGCCAAGATGGCGGCGTGGAGGCAGACAGCTGCTTGAGCTCCTCGTTTTCTCTCAGAACTTACTTCATGACAAGCCTCTGACTTAATGCTTGACCCAGAAAGAAATCCACAAATTATCACCAAGAGAAGACATCCTTGAAAGTCGCCAGAAAAGGTCTGTGTTTGTTCGGGGGAGGGTCAATCAGACTGGGCGCAGACTGAGGGCAGACAGCCAGAGCAAGACAGGCAGCTCACACAGCTCAGACCGGAGGGGGAGGGGTGTGATCTCTGCCGTTTCTGTGAAAAGGCTTTTGCCCCAGTGTGGATGCTCAGTCTTGGCAGCAAGCCAGGAGCAGCTGAGAGGGTATAAACACCGGAGGTGAAGATTAAAACCCCAGAAAGCCAGCGTCTCTCAGAGTCCGGCCACCCCCAACCCCCACCTGGACTGACTCGGTGAGTTCTCAGAGCCTCAGAGCGCAGACTCAGTACAGTCATGGCTCTCTGCTGCCCTACCCCCAGTCTGTAGAGGAAGCCCATTAATACCATCCAGCCCCATCCCCCGCAAAACAGACCAATTGTTTCTCTTGTCAGTTTGTTTTCTTTGATTCCTACTCTGACAAAATGAACAAAAAATTCAAAAGGGCTCTAACCATTGACAGCTTCTGTGTGGAGAGGGAGCAGACTTCAAATGCTGAGGAGACTAGGAACAGACTGTCCCCAGATGTATCCCCTGGGAGGGATATAAGCTGCTCCTCAATACAAAAGAACCTCATAGAGGAAATCAAAAAGGCTCTCACAAGAGAGCTGGAAGAGAAATGGGAAAAGGAAAGGGAAGCTTGGCAAGAGAGCCTGGAGAAGTCATCCCATGCATTCAAAGGCAGAGTGGATAAAGAAATCAAATCATTGAGAAACAAGATTAGTGAGCTGGAAAAGGTAAACAACTCCAAGGAAAACAGGATTAGAGAGCTGGAAAAAGAAATCAGCTCTCTAAAAAATAAAATGGATAAAATGGAAAAAAATTCCATAGAAGATAAAAACTCAATTGCACAATTACAAAGAGATATAAAAAAAGTGAGTGAAGAAAATACATCATTGAAAATTAGACTGGAACAAGTAGAAATGAATGACTCAAGGAGAAACCAAGAGGGAGTCAAGCAAAACCAGAGAAATGAAACAATTGAAAAGACTGTCAAGTACCTTACCAGAAAGACAACAGACCTGGAAAACAGATCCAGGAGAGACAATTTGAGAATAATTGGACTCCCTGAAAAATGTGAGGAAAAAAAGAGCTTGGACACCATTTTCGAGGAAATTATCAAAGAGAACTGCCCAGATGTTTTGGAAACAGAGGGTAAAATAGACATTGAGAAAATTCATCAATCACCTACTGAAAGGGACCCTAAACTCAAAACGCCAAGAAATATAGTGGCCAAGTTCAAGAACCATCAGACAAAGGAAAAGATATTGGAAGCTGCTAGAAAAAAACAATTCAGATATGGAGGATCCACAATAAGGATAACACAGGATCTAGCAGCGTCCACATTAAAAGAACGCAGGGCCTGGAACATGATATTCCGAAAGGCTAAGGAACTTGGTATGCAGCCAAGAATAACTTACCCAGCAAGAATGAGCATCGTTTTCCAGGGAAGAAGATGGACATTTAACGAAATAAATGAATTCCATCTATTTTTGATGAAAAAACCAGACCTACATAAAAGGTTTGATCTTCAAATACAGAACTCAAGAGACTTCTAAAAAAGGTAAAAAGAAATCTTGAGAACTATACTTCTGTCAAAAAAATATGTAAAGAACATATGTACAATTTGTCTTAGAAACTAGAGGTGGAAAGGAGATTATATCATAAAAAAGTATAAAGTGGTGGTACTACATCTCATGAAGAGGCAAAGGTAACCTATTATATCTGAGAGAAAGAAAGGAGGGAGATGAACATAGAGTGTATCAATAGACATATTCGATTTATGGTGAAACTTCTTCCACTTCATTGAAAAGTGAAAGGGAAGGAGTAAGCTAAGGGGAAGGGAATACAGTAATTTCGAGGAAAAGGGGTAAAATAAGGGGAGGATCTTTAAGGTGGGGGAGGGATCCTAAAAAGGGAGGGCTGTGAAAAGCAAGTGGTGTTTACCAGTTTAATACTGGATAGGAGGGTAAAAGGGAAGGAAAGGGGAAAAGCATAAGCAGGGGTTAATAGGATGGCAAGCAATATAGAATTAGTCCTTCTAACCATAAATGTGAATGGGGCAAACTGCCTCATAAAGAGGAAGCAGTTAGCAGACTGGATTAAAAGTCAGAATCCTACTATATGTTGTTTACAGGAAACACACCTGAAACAGGATGAGACATTCAAACTAAAAGTAAAAGGGTGGAGCAGAATCTATTATGCTTCAGGCAAAACCAAAAAAGCAGGAGTAGCCATCCTCATCTCAGATCAAGCAAAAACAAAAATTGATCTAATTAAAAGAGATAAGGAAGGGCATTATATCCTGCTAAAGGGAAGCATCAATAATGAAGCAGTATCAATATTAACCATATATGCACCAAGTGGTGCAGCATCTAAATTCTTAAAAGAGAAATTAAGAGAGCTGCAAGAGGAAATAGATAGCAAAACTATAATAGTGGGAGATCTCAACCTTGCACTCTCAGAATTAGATAAATCAAACCACAAAATAAATAAGAAAGAAGTCAAAGAGGTAAATAGAATACTAGAAAAGTTTGATATGATAGATCTTTGGCGAAAGCTAAATGGAGACAGAAAGGAATATACTTTCTTCTCAGCAGTTCATGGAACCTATACAAAAATTGATCATATACTAGGGCATAAAAACCTCAAAATCAAATGCAGTAAGGCAGAAATAGTAAATGCATCCTTTTCAGACCATAATGCAATCAAAATAACATTTAATAAAAAGCCAGGGGAAAATAGACCAAAAAATAATTGGAAACTAAATAATCTTATACTAAAGAATGATTGGGTAAAACAGCAAATCATAGACATAATTAATAACTTCACCCAAGAAAATGACAATAATGAGACATCATACCAAAATGTGTGGGATACAGCCAAAGCAGTAATTAGGGGAAGTTTTATATCTCTACAGGCCTACTTGCATAAAATAGAGAAAGAGAGGGCCAACGAATTGGGTTTACAACTAAAATTGCTAGAAAAGGAACAAATTAAAAACCCCCAGACAAACACAAAACTTGAAATTCAAAAAATAAAAGGTGAGATTAATAAAATTGAAAGTAAAAAAACTATTGAATTAATTAATAAAACTAAGAGTTGGTTTTATGAAAAAACCAACAAAATAGACAAACCCTTAGTAAACCTGATTAAAAAAAGGAAAGAGAAAAAGCAAATTGATAGTCTTGAAAATGAAAAGGGTGAACTCACCACTAATGAAGAGGAAATTAGAACAATAGTTAGGAGCTACTTTGCTCAACTTTATGCCGATAAATTCGATAACTTAAATGAAATGGAAGAATACCTTCAAAAATATAGCTTGCCCAGATTAACAGAGGAAGAAGTAAGTAGTCTAAATAGTCCCATCTCAGAAAAAGAAATAGACCAAGCTATTAACCAACTTCCTAAGAAAAAGTCCCCAGGACCAGATGGATTTACAGGTGAATTCTACCAAACATTTAAAGAACAACTAACTCCAATGCTATGTAAACTATTTGAAAAAATAGGGATTGAAGGAGTCCTACCAAATTCCTTCTATGACACAGACATGGTACTGATACCTAAACCAGGTAGTTCGAAAACTGAGAAAGAAAACTATAGACCAATTTCCTTAATGAATATTGATGCTAAAATCTTAAATAAGATATTAGCAAATAGACTTCAGAAAATCATCCCCAGGATAATACACTATGACCAAGTGGGATTTATACCAGGAATGCAGGGCTGGTTTAATATTAGGAAAACTATTAGTATAATTGACCATATTAATAATCAAAATAATAAAAACCATATGATCATCTCAATAGATGCAGAAAAGGCATTTGATAAAATCCAACATCCATTCCTACTAAAAACGCTTGAGAGTATAGGAATAAATGGACTATTCCTTAAAATAATAAGGAGCATATATTTAAAACCTTCAGTAAACATCATATGTAATGGTGATAAACTAGAACCTTTCCCTGTAAGAACAGGAGTGAAACAAGGTTGCCCACTATCACCATTACTATTCAATATAGTACTAGAAACTCTAGCCTTGGCAATAAGAGCCGAGAAAGAGATCCAAGGAATTAGAGTAGGAAATGAAGAAATCAAATTGTCACTTTTCGCAGATGACATGATGGTATACTTAGAGAACCCCAAAGACTCTGCTAAAAAGCTATTAGAAATAATTCAGAATTTTAGCAAAGTCGCAGGATACAAAATAAATCCACATAAATCCTCAGGATTTTTATACATTACCAACACAATCCAACAGCAAGAGATACAAAGAGAAATTCCATTCAAAATAACAGTCGATAGTATCAAATATTTGGGAATATATCTACCAAAGGAGAGTCAGGAATTATATGAGCAAAATTACAAAACACTTGCCACAAAAATAAAGTCAGATTTAAATAATTGGAAAGACATTCAATGTTCTTGGATAGGCCGAGCGAATATAATAAAGATGACAATACTCCCCAAACTAATCTATTTATTTAGTGCTATACCAATCAGACTCCCAAGAAACTATTTTAATGACCTAGAAAAAATAACAACAAAATTCATATGGAAGAATAAAAGGTCGAGAATTGCAAGGGAACTAATGAAAAAAAAGTCAGAGGAAGGTGGTCTAAGTGTACCTGATTTAAAGCTATATTATAAAGCAACAGTCACCAAAACCATTTGGTATTGGCTAAGAAATAGATTAGTTGATCAGTGGCATAGGTTAGGTTCACAGGACAAGATAGTGAATAAAAATAGCAATCTAATCTTTGACAAACCCAAAGATCCCAAATTTTGGGATAAGAATTCATTATTTGACAAAAACTGCTGGGAAAACTGGAAATTAGTATGGCAGAAACTAGGCATGGACCCACATTTAACACCACATACTAAGATAAAATCAAAATGGGTCCATGATTTAGGCATAAAGAACGAAATCATAAAAAAATTGGAGGAACATGGGATGGTTTACCTCTCAGACTTGTGGAGGAGGAAGGAGTTTGTGTCCAAGGGAGAACTAGAGACCATTATTGATCACAAAATAGAACATTTTGATTACACCAAATTAAAAAGTTTCTGCACAAACAAAACTAATGCAAACAAGATTAGAAGGGAAGTAACAAATTGGGAAAAAATTTTTACAGTTAAAGGTTCTGATAAAGGCCTCATCTCCAAAATATACAGAGAATTGACTTTAATTTATAAGAAATCAAGCCATTCTCCAATTGATAAATGGTCAAAGGATATGAACAGACAATTTTCAGATGATGAAATTAAAACTATTTCCACTCATATGAAAGAGTGTTCCAAATCACTATTGATCAGAGAAATGCAAATTAAGACAACTCTGAGGTATCATTACACACCTGTCAGATTTGCTAAGATGACAGGAACAAATAACGATGAATGTTGGAGGGGCTGTGGGAAAACTGGGACACTGATGCATTGTTGGTGGAGTTGTGAAAGAATCCAACCATTCTGGAGAGCAATCTGGAATTATGCCCAAAAAGTTATCAAAATGTGCATACCCTTTGACCCAGCCATACTACTACTGGGCTTATACCCCAAGGAACTACTAAAGAAGGGAAAGGGTCCTGTATGTGCCAAAATGTTTGTGGCAGCCCTTTTCATAGTGGCTAGAAGCTGGAAGATGAATGGATGTCCATCAATTGGAGAATGGTTGGGTAAACTATGGTATATGAATGTTATGGAATATTATTGTTCTATAAGAAATGACCAACAGGAGAAATACAGAGAGGCTTGGAGAGACTTACATCAACTGATGCTGAGTGAAACGAGCAGAACCAGAAGATCATTATACACTTCAACAATGATACTGTACGAGGATGTATGCTGATGGAAGTGGATTTCTTCAACATAGAGAAGAGCTAATCCAATTCCAATTGATTAATGATGGACAGAACCAGCTACATCCAGAAAAGGAACACTGGGAAATGAATGTAAACTGTTATTTTTACCTTCTGAATCCAATTCTTCCTGTGCAACAAAAAATTCTGTTCTACACACATATATTGTATCTAAATTATACTGTAATATATTTAACGTATATAAGACTGCTTGCCATCTGGGGGAGGGGGTTAGGGGAGGAAGGGAAAAAATCTGAATAGAAGTAAGTGCAAGGGATAATGTTGTAAAAAATTACCCATGCATATGTACTGTCAAAAAATGTTATAATTATAAAATAAAATAAAAAATTATTAAAAAAAAAAAGAATAATCTAGTGATTTTTTACAACCAACCTTTAGAAAGACTAACTTTATAAAAATGACTTTTTTTTTCCTTCCATTTTTTTCCCTTTTGTTCTGATTTTTCTCTCCAAAAATCATTCATAAAGAAATGTGGATTTTAAAAGTTATATATACATATAACCAGAAAAAATAAAACAATTAATAAAGAATTTTTTTTAAAAAAAGAAAAAGAAAGGGAATCTCCCTAGTTTACTTGGTTGTAATCCTGAGTTTATATAATACCAGAATTTCCCACTGTTCATTACACTTAGTGCTTGCATAAAGGTACAAGTTAAAAGAATCCTTATCTAGTTGCTATGGAAGAATGGGGCAGCTTTTTCCTAGAGGCTTCTAAAAGGGTCAAAATTTGGAGTCATTCCCCTCATGGAAGTCTGTGGGAAGACAGATTTAGTGATCGATCAAGGGAACATAGAATAGGGAGTAGATAAATTTAAATCATAGATGCAATAATATGCTAGAGAAACTTGACATCTTAGCCACTTTACCAGGAATGACCCTGACATGTGATGAAGGATTTTGTGGCTATGCAAGAAGTATCATCATCTGAATTGTGAACTTGTTTTTCTTGGTTTTTCTCCTGCATATAATTATTGCTTGATATGAGGACAAAATCCAGTCATTCTGCTGGAGGTGTTATTATCTGTAGCTTTATGTTTCTGGTGCTACTCTTGCTTTATATTTTTAGTAAATCCTTTAGGAAGCTATTAGATTTTTTTTGTTGTTGTGAATCTCTATTTTTTGTTGTTGCTATTTTTTAATGTAGTTTCCCCACCCTGTTCCCCTTTATTTCCCCTAAAACTATTTATTCCAGGATCCTCACATCCACAAGAGCAGAATTATTCAGGAAAAGCCCTAAAAAACATTTAAATGGCAAAAAGTCCATTGGATGATCATTAGGACCTTGACACCAAGGGGTGGAATGTGATAAGACTACTATCTGACAGGCTTCCCCCCTGGCCCTGACACATGGGTTATTGCCACTATTTTCCCTAAAAGGGGACAAAGTTGATTTTGGGATTTAATTGGGCCAAGGTATGAGGTTCAAGTTGTACCTTCCTTGCTGTAGTTTCCTGATAGCCTCTAGCCATATTAATATGGTTCCTTGTCACCCACAGGCATTACAAAGGCTCACCTATACGGAGTTGGAGCCCTTCAGATTTAGTATATATTCCAAGACCACTTAAGTTCCACACTCTTTCCTACTGACCAGACATTTTTCATATGATAATGTGGTGATTGGGGCAGGCTGCATCTATACAAAGTAAGGGCTGTAATATCCTTTTGGAAATTCTTTACATGTTAAGTAAACCTTTCTGCCTTACCTAGCCTTAATTGCTAAATGGATAGTGGCTCAGGCAAATTGAGATCTGTTAAAGATCATAGCTTAAAAAGGTCAAGATCTGTCACTATATTCAGAGCCATCTTGAGTCATCCTGATCCATATCTGGTCAATATCTTTAGATAGTTCTGGAAGAAAAAATGAGGTTGTAACAATACACAGCCCTCCCTCACTTAAATCCAATTCACTTACTGTCATGACAATACTTCCCTGAAGTCATGATCATCATCAAGAATGAAAGACAAACAAGAACAAACTTCCATTTATTAACTTTTGAATGACCTATGAGTGTATCATTTTGTTACAATGCAAAATTAAGCTAATAAGATATCTGCCTGAGTAAAGTCAGACCCAACAATTATACTAATCCCATCAACTAAGATTCCCCTCTCCATGAAACATCTTGGTACAGTGGAGAGGATAATATTAAATTTCTATTTTGGCTGAAGGCCTTCCCTTGACACAAATTAAAATGAAAACAACCTTGCTCAAGCAACAAACTTCTGAAAATTAGAATGGGAAAAATAGAAGTAAAAGACTCCATGAGACATGAAGAGATTTTTTTAAAAGCCAAAAGACTGGGGCATCTGGGTGGTGCAGTGGATAGAGCATCAGCCCTGAAGTCAGGAGGACCTGAGTTCAAATCTGGCCTCAGATACTTAACACTTCCTAGCTGTGTGATCCTGGGCAAATCACTTAACCCCAATTGCCAGAGCAAAAAAAAAAAAAGTCAAAAAACTGAAAAATAGAAGACAATATAAGGTATCTCAGCTAAAACAACTCACCTAGAAAACATATTGACAAAAGAACCATTGAGCTTCCTGAAAGCTATACCCTAAAGAAGAGCCTTTGCCTAGTCATTTCAGTCATATCAACTTTTTGTGATCTTATTTGGAGTTTTCTTGTTAAAGGTTCTGAAATAATTTGTTATTTCCTTATCATTTTATAAATGAGGAAAATGAAGGAAATAGGGTAAATGACTTGCCCAGGGTCACATAGCCAGTAAGTTGTCTAAGACCAGATTTGAACTCAATTGAATTTTCTTAACTTTAGGCCTGGCATTATCCACTTGTGCCACCTTGTTGCTCCCAAAGAAGAGCCTAGACAACAGATGATGATAATAATGATAATGATGATGGCCAAAATTTACATAGCACTTATTATGGGCCAGACAATGTAGTAAGTACTTTACCATTATTATCTCATTTAGTCTTCACAATAACCTTGAAAGATATATGCTATTATCCCCATTTTACGGAAGAGAAAACTGAGGCAAATGGAGGTCAAGTAATTGGAAATTTCCAGGAACATGACAGAAAAACTTCATGCAGTCTGACAGACACAATGCAAGTGCTGAGGAGCCATGTTCAAGATCACACAAGATTTAGCAACCATCACGTTGAAGGAGCAGAGAGCTTGAAAGGATACTACTGAAGGCAAAGAATATAGGCTTTCAACCAAGAATAATTTATCCAGAAAAACTGAGTATAATTCTACTGGGGAAATGATGATCTTTAATGAAATAAAGGACTTCCAGCATTCCTATTGAAAAGAACTGACTGAAAGTACAAGCATAGAAATCAAGAGAAAAAAAAGTAAATTTGTGAACAATCATAAGGAATCAACAATAGCTATTTATAATCTAATGTGGGAAGAAAATGCATTAGGACCCCCATTTAGGAAGATCCATGATAATCATTAGGAAACATAGAGGGATTCTAATGGAACAAAAATCTTGGGAGTGGTTCTATTATGTTTTGATGATTTTACAAGAATAGAGAAATAAGAAGTAATATAGTGAGGGTAAGCGAGGAATCATAGGGAAAATATCCCAGATAATTGAAATACACAAGTAAGAATCTGAATAAATGGGGAAAAAAGGAGGAAGAAGCAAACTTTGAACCTCATTTTTCAATTGAACAATAAAGTAAAGTGAAAATACTGTGTGAGGTATGTCTATTGTCTCTTAACAGAAAGTTGGCATATTGGATTTGTAAAATTAATTATACATTTTGGGGCATAACCAATGTGTTAATTTATTGGGCTTTTTTGCATCTCCACTTCTTTGCTACAAGGGAGAGTTCTATTAGGACAGAGAGTAGAATCCATTGAGAAATAACAATAATAAAAGTAATCTGCAAAACATTAAACTGTCTTAAAAACTAGATGGCTAAAGACCATGAATTTCTTTGCCTATGAATGTTGAAATCAGAATTGGAAAAATAAGCTAATACAAACAGTGAAAAGAATAATTGTCTTCAACTGAAACTGAGGTCAGGAAAGAACTACGTATCATATAAAAAGTTCAAGAGGGAATCATAATTAATCATTTTATTAGTCATTGCTAATACATAGCGAATAAAAAGTCATATGTCAAAGACCTACCATGTAACCAATCCATGCTTAAATGCCCTTGAAGATTGGGTGGTTTTGAGAGTGTCAATCAACTTTGATAGTATAATAATTAGTGAGGATGAATATTATAATGAGAGGTGGATCTATTCTAAAGAAGAATTAGGAAGGATGTAATGTTGATTTTGTAAGTTATTTCCAAAGGACTCCCAGCTTTGGGCAATCTAGACAAAGGATCTATTCCTACCTAAAATAGATTAAATTCTTTGTAAGGAACTCTAGTTGGGTGGAGCAACAACTCCATCTGGATAAGACAGTTTGGGTGGGTAAACTTTTGGGAAAGGACAGAGATTTCCTTTTTGTTGTTGTTGTTGTTGTTTTGTTTTTGTTTTTTTGTTTTTTTTTTTAAATAGAGATTTCCTTTAAACAAGAAAGAATCCTGGATATCCCCAAGAATTGGTTATTTAATAGCATGTGCACACACACACACACACACACACACACACACACACACACATGAATCAATCAGTTAAAAGTATTCATCTAATGACAGGAAAAGCTATTGATCACCTTTTGAAGAAGTGAATACCTTTGAATTAAATAACATGACACTATATACAAAATGAACTGGAATTAGTCAAAGAAGATCATTCACTTCCCTTAGATGTTTGGGTAAAACAGCAAGCCAATTCAGAATCTAAGGTTTGAATGATAGCCTAATCTAGTAAAAAGAACACATGCCTCAAAATTTCCAAAAAGGAATTGCTTGGAAACATGAGGGGAGGATGAGGAAAGAGAAATTGTTTCCTCCTTCACTTCAAAAGATTTGAAGATTTTGAACTTTACATAAATGTCTCAGCAATGTGCCCAGAAAAAAAACAGTGACTAACAGAGCCATTTGCTTCTAAAGCTGATGGGGTGAATAAGATACCAGCAAAAAAGACCCCAGGTTACTGATAGGGGTATTAACAAGAGAGGCCCTGAATTACTTTATATACTCTTAGGCAAGTAGAGAGGAGCATTGAAAGAATTATCTTGTGTGGTTTTTTTTTTCCCCTGAGAAAATTGGGGTTAAGTGACTTGCCCAGGGTCCCACAGCTAGGAAGTATTAAGTGTCTGAGACCAGATTTGAACTCAGGTCCCCCTGACTTCAGAGCTAGTTCTCTATCCACTGTACCACCTAGCTGCCCCAATTGTATTGCTCTTAAGTGCACTTTTATTTCAGTGGGCCCTTGTTGAATTTCTTGCATTGACAAAATTATCATGACTCCACAGTTACCATATCCAATTAGAAGGCTAAGTTATGGATGTCAACCCCCAAGGTTATTCTTCTGTAAAAGAATCTACTAGTACCCCATTTCTTCACTAAGTCTTTTTAAGAAGTTAGCCCCCTTACTAAGTGTAACAAAGCTGCTTCATTAAGAACTTCCTCTTTAATAATAATAAAATCTTTGCCTTTTGATTTTGTTCTAATATGATTTTGTGGTCCCCTGATTTTAGGGAGTCTTCTATTCTGGCAATAAATTAGTGATTCTAGATTTTAGATTTTCTGCCTCAGGAAATTCCCAAGCCCAATCTGTCTGATTCTGACCACTCCTTAGTCAGATAACTTCTGGCCTCAGGAAACTCCCACAGATCAAATTCCTGAGACAATAGTGAATAAGATCACTCCTCAATTCATTGCTGACTTGTAATCTTTTTTTTTTTTTTTTTTTTTAATTAAAGCTTTTTATTTACAAAATATATGCATGGGTAATTTTTCAACATTGACCCTTGCAAAGCCTTCTGTCCTAAATTATCTCCTCCTTCCCCCCAACCTCTCCTTTAGATGACAGGTATTCATCTGTTAAATATATAAAAATGTATGTTAAATCTAATATATGTATACATATTTATACAGTTATCTTGCTACACAAGAAAAATCAGATCAAGAAGGAAAAAAAAAACTGGGAAAGAAAAAATGCAAGCTAACAAGAACAGAAAGAGTGAGAATGCTATGCTGTGTTCCACACCCTGTTCTCATGGTTCTCTCTTTGGGTGTGGATGGCTATCTCAATCCCTGAACAACTGGAACTTGTTTGAATCATCTCATTGTTGAAGAGAGCCATGCCCATCAGATTTGATCATTGTATACAGTCTTGTTGTACTGTACAATGATCTCCTGGTTGTGCTCATTTCACTTTGCATTAGTTCATGTAAGTCTCCCCAGATCTCTCTGAAATCATCCTGTTCCATAACATTCATATGCCACAATTTATTCAGCCATTCTCCAGTTGATGGGCATCCATGTAGTTTTCAGTTTCTAGCTGCTACAAAGAGGGCTACCACAAACATTCTTGTACATACAGGTCCCTTTCCCTTCTTTAAAATCTCTTTGGGATATAAGCCCAGTAGTAACACTGCTGGATCAAAGGGTATGCACAGTTTGATAACTTTTTGAGCATAGTTCCAAATTGCTCTCTAGAATGGCTGGATATATTCACAACTCCACCAACAATGTACCAGTGTCCCATCATTATCTTTTCCTATCATCCTAGCCAATCTGACAGGTGTGTAGTGGTATCTCAGACTTGACTTAATTTACATTTCTCTGATCAATAGTGATTTGGAACACTCTTTCATATGAGTGGAAATAGTTTCAATGTCATCATCTGAAAATTGTTCATATCTTTTGCCCATTTATCAATTGGAGAATGGCTTGATTTCTTATAAATTAGAGTCAATTCTCTGTATATTTTATAAAGAGGCCTTTATCAGAATTTTTGAATGTAAAAATGTTTTCCCAGTTTATTGCTTACCTTCTAATCTCTGATTAGTAATTTTGTCAGTAATAATCTGGTCAATTGAGAACCACTCCTTCTGGAGATTACTCCTTCCTACTTATGAGCCATAGAATTAGCATATCAGTGATGGAAAGCTGGATAAATGTATCTCCTTGCTTCTGTTTCTCTGCTGAATGCCCTTAGAATCCATACTTTTTTAAATAGCGTTACTATTGGAATAAAGTTCTGTCTCTTGCCTAGGAAATGGATTCAAACCTGCAAATTCTTTTGAGACATCTCATGACATTGGCCCAAAATCCCAATATATTTTTTAGGTCCACCCTTGTGTTCCCATCATGCACATGGACAAACCAGGCACAGTGAGAAAAGGCTTCAGGACTCAACAAGAATGCCAGTTTAAAAAAAACAAACAAACAAAAAACTACAACACATTTAAGGAGAACTTCAGGAAGAGCCCATAAGGGAGAAAAAACTTCCAGAAACAAGAGTTTTTTACTTACCTCTTTACTATATGTACCATAACCTTGATTGTACTATCCTCTATGTCCTTATGGGAGAGAATACCTCCTGGACTTGAGGAAGTAATTGTGTTTTTTATCAATTGTTCTTATAGTATCTTAGTAAATATTCATTTCTAAAAGTTAATTGAGTTTGGCTCAATAATTGACAGATAGATAAATAGATAAGATAGTAACAAGCAGAGCCCATGAGAAGAGACTTGTGAGCTGTAGCACCAGAAAAGGTACCCCTGATCCCTAAGAACTGCCTTTTAAATCCAGAAGAAACAAAAATTAGTTAACTAATTCCTTGTATCTGACCTGCCAGCAAAAGTTAGAGTTGTAAACATAAGCCTGGAATCTAGAATCTTTTTGGATTTTTCTTTTGCTCGATCCCACTCTACTTTGTATTATACTTATTTTTGTAATGTTTTATTCTCTACGTAGTAACAGATCTATTAGACTCAAAAAAGTAAGACTGCACAGCTTCTTCCTAATGAAATTCTGGATTTTGAGATTCAGATCTGAATTCTGAGGGAGGCTGGCCCTTAAAGAAAAGGAAAAGGCTCTCCTAACTTCTTATTCTTTATTTCCCCGATGCAGAGCTTCAGATAAAATGAATTAAAATTTGGTTGTGTCTGTTGTCAAAAATCTTCCCAAAAGATATCAAAAAGGTTCTTAATGTACAATGTAGATCAGATACTGAACAGTTGTTTATTTCTTGTACTCAAAAGAAATATTTAGTAATTAGCAAGATTTTATAAAATACTGTACACTAAAGACAAAAACTGTCTTTTTTTTCTTTCTTGTGTCTATAATTCCTGGAGTAATACATTAAAAACCTGATAAAAAAGTGTTTGTTAAATTAAAATGACCTTAAATCTGTTTTTAAAAATATTTTTTGGAAATTACCCATTGCAATGGACTATTTCGAATAGGCTTTTCCAAAATTTTTTGCATTACTAAACACCTACCTGAATAAATATAACAACTAGGAATATAAATTCTTAAGCAAAAAACACTATTAGATAACTGGAAAGTCTTCTTATAGAGTTTCAGTTCTTGCTAACCTGCATAGAATGATGGAAATTTGTGTGAAGGAAGCATATTAGTAAAAAAACAAAAACAAAAAAAACAACCCTAGAAATCTTAATTGAACACAGAAATGTAGATGGACAGGAACAATTCCACTTAGAAAGTTCAGATTCATGTTTAATCTACAAATAGCTAGATTATAGTTGTTAGAAATCCAGAAATCTAAGTAAAAAGCAGAGATACACTGAGGAAATAGGAGGGAGGGAAAGAGGGAGCAAGAGAGAGAGAAAGAGAGAGAGAGAGAGCTAAATTCTGTATTACTAGAGGTTTTCAAATACTAGTTCCTACAGTAAGACTTACTATCTTTCAATTCACACATGCCCTTCTCTCCTTTCTGTTCCATCTTTCTCATGTACATACTGATATGATTGATGATGTGGGATTTGACACCAAGTGATGTGGTTGATATAGATACTAGATTGTTGAGGTTGGGAAGGGGTCCCCAAAAGTTTCTTATTTTCCTCTATGAACAGGAGGGTGGGGCTTTTCCCAAAAGTCAGGAGAGGTTGAGCTTTTAGGATTTCTCTAACCCAGATCCACCCCCATCCCCAAAGATCAGGGGGACACAGTATACATCATAACCTCCCTAGAGGGTGGGACCATGGAGCTAAGCTGATCTCTATCAATGCCTTCTCCATGCTTGTCTCAGATATCAATTCTTTAGTTTCTCTCTGTCCAGCACACCATTCACAACCCTATCACCTACCACATATTATATGAATGACGATATCATATAAATGTCATATGTATGTACTAAATTATAAATATTGCAAATTTTTTGTTTTAGCTAAATTTTCTCTCTTTTCCAGTACTTCACATAGTCCTTTTTTACACAAAGAAGTTGAATAAATATTTTTGATGACTTATGTTTTGTAAGACATCTTGAGGGCTATAATGTCCGGGCTAGCTTTCTGGTGGAGATCTGGATGGGCTTGGTCTTTAGGTGAGAAGTGATGAAGGCAGAAAGGCCATCATGAGGCTGGTCAAAGATGGAATCTTGAGTCTGGAGCCTGGAGTCTCGAGTTTTTTATGTACCTGTGATTGTGATTCTTCTTCTGTGCCTGTATCTCAGAGAGACTCTCTGTTCCTCTAAATACCTCAGTATGATTATATCATTACAACTGAGCATGTGCCAACTGCCTTTTACATCACCATCACAATAAATATATGTTTAGAGAACTATTATCTCAAGCTGAGTAGGTGCTTAACTATAAGCACTCTGCTGTCCTTGATTCAAGTATACCTTTTTAGAGACCTGGCCCTCTACATCTCCCACTTTCTTTTGTTTTAGATCACAAGTGGTCAAATCCTACCAGACTTCTCAAGAAGGGAAGTAAAAACCCCAAAAAGGAGGTGATCATGTCCTCCCTGACTTCTAAGGAAGGGAGGTAAAAACACTAAAGGGAAATGGGGAGTCAAACCAGATATTGATAGCAGGTTTCCTTTAGGCTAAAGGATCTTACTTGAAACAGGTATACATAATGTGCCAAAATGTTTGTGGCAGCCCTTTTTGTAGTGGCTAGAAACTGGAAGATGAATGGATGTCCATCAATTGGAGAATGGTTGGGTAAATTATGGTATATGAAGGTTATGGGATATTATTGCTCTGTAAGAAATGACCAGAAGGAGGATTTCAAAAAGGTTTGGAGAGACTTACATGAACTGATGCTGAGTGAAATGAACAGAACCAGAAGATCATTGTACACTTCAACAACAATGCTATATGAAGAAGTATTCTGATGGAAGTGGATATCTTCAACATAAAGAAGATCCAACCCACTTCCAGTTGATCAATGATGGACAGAAACAACTACACCCAGAGAAGGAACACTGGGAAATGAATGTAAATTGTTAGCACTACTGTCTATCTACCCAGGTTCTTATACCTTCAGAATCTAATACTTAAAGTGCAACAAGAAAATTGGATTTACACACATATATTGTATCTAGGTAATACTGTAACACATGTAAAATGTATGGGATTGCCTGTCATCTAGGGGAGGGAGTAAAGGGAGGGAGGGGAAAATTTGGAAAAATGAATATAAGGGATAATGTTATAAAAAAATTACTCATACGTTAAAAAAAAAAAAAAAAAAAAAAAAGTTTTTCTTCTTACAACCTCAAAAAAACCTAACAAAAAAACCAGGTATACATAAATCCACCAGCATGGGAGATATTACACAAGCACATAGTAATATAACACAGTAGTGATGTAACAAACAACATGAATCAACATGAGGAATTATACATGTCCATAATCCTAGAAGGAGGGATAATATAATATAAATAACAATCACACATACACCTCCTTCTGCTGCCAAGAGATAGTCCAAAACCAATCTACTGTCCACTACTTTATGTGTCAGGAAATCCAATGATTCCTGCAAGTTTTAAAGTCCTGCAACAGTTTCATCACGTGTAAGGGAATCCAATGATTCCTGCTGGTTTTAAAGTCCTGCATCAGATTCATCAACAATTTTTGATGTTCATAAGTCAATTGCCATAACAACCATGCTCTTTCAATGGTGGGTACAATCAGCGATGGAAATATCTGATGTTTCTTGGATCTTCTCCTTTGTTTCAAGAGTCTTCTCCATCTCTCTCTGATGGATAAGGTGAATATGGCTCATTGGTGCCCATCTGATTCTTTCTCCATCTGTAGAGATAAAAGCAAACCCTCTCCCCCAAGCAGTTAACCTATCTGGTCCCTTCCATTCTCCACTTTCTGCATCTCTCCACATCATCTGGAGATTATATTGGAGCTGCTCACACTGGCAATGCCATTCTGTTGGGTTATAAAACCTGTCTGCCAGAGTTAGTATACCTTTATAAAAAATCAAGAAGTTAATTATATAAAGTGCTAAATTTAGAAATTCTCTAGGGTTACCTGTGGCTCCCCCATTCTTTTTTTTTTTTTTGGAGGAGCATCTTGATGTCTCTGTTTCTCCTCTCTACTATTGCCTGTCCTTGAGGATTAAAAGGCATGCCAGTAGTGTGTAAAATCTTATACTGTGCACAAAAGTGTGCAAAATGTTTAGAAGTATGTACAGGTCCAATATCTGTTTTTATTGCTTATGGCATATTCATAATTGAAAATCCTTATATAAGGAATTCAGTGACCACTCAGGCTGTCTCTTTTGCTGCTGGTATTGCAAAAGTGAATCCTGAAAAGGTGTTTCCTACAACATGGATAAAAGACAGATGACCAAAAGATTTATAATGGGTCACATCCATTTGCCAAATTTCATTGGGTCTCAAATCATGAGGGTTCTTCCCTGGAGGGAACTTAGGAGCATGAAAAAGAAGGCAAGCTGTTCAGGCTTTTACTATGCTCCTACCTTTCTCTTTTGTTATCCCAAATTGCAAACGTGAAGCTTGAGCAGTCTGATGATATGAGATTCTTGGGCTGCCTTAAATAAAGAAGTATTGGCCAATATGGTTAGAAGGCTATCTGCCTTTAAATTTCCATAAAAAATAGGACCTGGAAGTCCACTATGAGAGTGGACATGCAAGATATAAATCTTACCTGCATGCTTTCTCATTTGCTCTTGAAGTTCCTTAAAGAGCTGATATATATTGAAAGCTACAAACTTTATTTGGGCAGTCGCAATTCTTTATACCACAACTACTGAATAGGCTGAATCAGATATTATCTTTATATCTCCTGGATAATAAGCAAGAGCTAGCATGATTGCATACAATTAATTATGCTGAGTGGATTGAAAAGGAGTTCTGACTACTCTCTTTATAGTTGTCATGAGAGTATACAGCGCAAATGTTATGTTTGGATGCATCTGTAAAGATAGCCCTTTAAGAGGAATCTTAGAAATTTTTTTTCAAAAATCCATTGCCAATTATGTAATAGGTTATCTTTAATGGAGACCCATGTGTAAAATTTGGAGCTATGGCCAATAAAATTTGCCACTCTGGGATGGTTTCACAGCATACATTAATTTATGCATTGGTATAAAAGGTGTATATCTTGTCAGATCTTATCCCAGATAATCGTACTACTTGCTTAATGGCCTTTAATAAAATTCTGGCCAGAAGCACTGGAGTAAGGCTTTGTTCTGGTTGTGCTGGGAGGTTCACCCACTCTATCACACTGTCTCCTTGATGAAGGATTGCTGTGGGTGCCTCTTTTTTAGAGCTGATATTTCCGAGTGTTTTTGAGGGACTCTTTCAACCACATTGGAAAAAGCCAGTTCAACCTCTCTCAAAGCCTCTTGAGCTTCTTTTGTAAACTGGCATGGTGAGTTTAAAGCAGTTTCTTCCCTTAAAATGTCATATAATGATTGCAAATGATAGGTAGTTAAGCCTAACACTGGACACATGCATTGGATAGATATCTCCTATCAATTTCTGAAAGTCATTTAAGGTATTAAACTTCTCTGTTCTTAAAGAAAGTTTTTGTACACTAAGCACCTTAGGATATACTTCATATTCTAAATATTGTAAAGGAGCATGTCTTTGAATTTTTTCTGGAGCTATATATAATTTGTTGTATCTTAATGTTTCTATGGTCTTTTGTAGACATGCTTCTCACATTTGCTCCTCAGGTGAGCACCCCAATATATTATCCATATAATGTAATAACATTACTTTTGGAAATGCTTTTCTTACTGGTGTAAGAGCAGCAGCAACGTACATAGTAGGGCTAATTTTCATTCCCTGTGGCAAAACTATCCATTCACATCTTTTATAAGGCTCAGCTAAATTAATGCTGGGCACTGAAAAAGCAAATCTTTTCCTATTCTCCTTATCTAGAGGAATAGAATAGAAATGATCCTTAATGTCTATAACACAAAGAGGCACCTGTGTCTACCAACCTTTATATAGATAGTGAGCTTAGGATGTTCAGCTACAACAGCTGCAGTCCAGAATATTTCTGGATTCTGTTATTGGAAGTCAAAATCTGGGTAAATATCATTAGATTGCCTATTAGGAGTCTGTATCTGTAAACCTGATGCTACTACTTCTCCTGGGTGATAAGTCACACATTGTCTACCTGTATTAGTGACTGGGATATTATCTACATTCCCCAGTTTCCCACATCAGTGTATGGATGGACACTGTTTTGTAAGCATTCTTAGGAGTCAAGCCTACTGTGTGTGAAGGCAAGGGATCTATTGGTTAGAGAGGAACAGATTTCACCTCTTCAGGGGATATCTCAGTATTCCTAGCTGCATACAATTCTATTCTCCCCAATTGTAATCCCTTTCCCCATCTGATTGCTTCTCAGCTGATTGATCATGTTGGAATACTGAACTTTTAAAGACTCTTTGTGTGCAACCTCAGCTGCCATCATGCCCCAAGTGTTTTTTGCTTAGGGGCTGGGCTTTCTGTTTCCCTGAGTTATTCTACATTCTGATGCCCAATGGAAGCCTCTGTTGCATTTTGGACCTGGGGTTTTGGTTCTTGTTTTCCCAACCTGTTTTTTTCACTCTATCTTTATGGCAACATTGAGCTTTCAAATGTCCCTATTTTACCATATTGAAAGCATTGACGAGTCTCTCTGGAAATCCCTTGCCAAAAGGGACCCTGTCTTCCCATGTTGGGATCTTGGGAAGTCTGCATCATAGCCTGGCTATAAAAGGCATTTGTGCCCACTGTGACACAGCATCTTATGATCCCCTCTAAAGGAGCATTCTTGTGTAGTCCTAGTATAATTCTTCTACAAACCTCATAAGCATTTTGTTTAGCAAGTTGTCTTATCATAATTTCTGTTGCTTCATTTTCACCAATAGTTCATATGACAGCTATCTCCAGACATCCCATGAAACCAGTAAAGGGTTTGTTTGGACCTTGCCCTATTTTCAAGAAGGCTTTTCCTCTATCTTATTTTCCTGGGATAAAGCCCCATGCTTTGATAGCAGCAGAAGGAATTTGCTTATATGCTGCTATAGGTTAATTAATCTGCTCTAAAATGTCCGCATAAAAACCTACACTGGTTAGTTGGTCAAAGGTGACTAGTATATTAACTCTACTTTGCCCATTTCATTGAGCTTGTATCCTACAGAGTTCACTATACTCAGAAAGCCACAACAAATTTTGTCCAGGTTCTAAACAGGTACTTGCCATAGATTTCTAATCATTAGGGGTTAAAATTTCAAAGCCAAGTTCTCCAATAACATCTTAACATAAGATGATGTAGACCCATAAAGGGTGCAACCCTTTTTCAGATCGTTGATAATTTCCAGATTAAAAGGAGTGTATCTTCTTTCTTGACTTGAAAAGTATAACTCTTCAATCACAAGGTATGCTTCTATTCTCAAATCAGATGTATCCTGTCCTTCATTTTTGGCTTTAATTAGTGCCTTTTGTAATCCTGTCATAGGGGTAGACAAAGCTGCTGCATGGGTGCTATTGATGGTGTCCCTACCCCTCCCACTTCTCCTCCTCCCTCCACTCAGGAAAGGGGAAATTGAGGGAGGAGGATCAGGAAATGGGGCATGCCCTAAGGGTACCTACTCAGATGTAACTGAGCTATGAAAGTGAGAAGCACCACACCCCTTAAGTTCATCAGCACTGTACTTAAAGCCTTTCTGGTCCAACTCTCCATGCTTTTCAGCTGCTTTGTTAATACCATCCCCCTCCTGCTCTTTCTCCTCCCACTTCCTTGTCTGGCTGTCCACCTTAAAACTTTTCCATTTTTTTAAAATTTGTGGGATTCTTTAAAGCCAATTGTATTGTGTTGTACATAAGGAATGTTTCCTCAGGAATTGAATCAGGACCCATAGCTTCGTAATATTCAATTAGTAGCTCTCCCACTAGTTTCCACATATCTGGCTCTAATTTTTCTTCCTTAGAGAGCCAAGGAGACGTGCACTCTAATATATATTTAGGAGTCCAGTGATCTGCTTCTAAGTTACGAACAAACCTTGCTTCTTCATTAACCTAACTATGTATGCTACACACTTCCCTAAGGGGTGGGGGAGGATCTTTTCTTAGTATTTGCCCCATTTCAGCTAAAGAAACGAAAGTGACTAGTTTAGCCTTCACCAAAGTTTCCTGCTTGTCTATTTTTGTACTCACCCTATTTCTGGGTTACAGGGACTTCTCCACTGAGCTTATGATAGCACCAGTCGAACTGATTTGTGCTGTGCTTTGCAAGGCCCTGTGCTTCTAGGGCCCAATATTTGGATACCAAAATGTAATGTCCAGGCTAGCTTTCTGGAGGATCTCTGGACTGGCCTTGGTCTTTAGGTAGAGAAGTGATAAAAGCAGGAGGGTTACCACCAAGCTGGTTAAACATAAAGTCTGGAGTCCTTGAGTCTTCTCTGTGTCTGGGAATGTGATTTTTCTTCTGTGTCTGTGTCTGAGAGAGACTCTGTTTCCTTAAATAACTCAGTATGATTATATCACTATAACACACTGAGCATGTGTCAACTGCCCTTTATATCACCATATCACATAAAGTATATGTTTAGAGAACCATTATCTCACACTGAGTAGGTACTTAACTATAAGCACCCTGCTATCCTTGATTCAAGTATACCTTTTCAGAGTCCCAGCTCTCTATAGTGGGCTAGATTTATTTATAATTTTCTTGTCCTTTTGTCCTGCACAGTTTTCATGTATGATTTCTTGAAATGTACTCTGAAAAAAGAAACTTTTTTTTAAAAAGCCTATTGTAGTTCAAATGGAAGTACTTTACTGAGCCTTTAAACCCAAATCACTGTGGCTTTCACTGAATGACCCATAATAGCCCCAGTCCAAGCTTCTGTTGCTTATTGTTTAGGTTTTGATAGCTTGGAAAGAGTATAAAAGCAATTATTTTCTGTTCAGACCAGAAACTTTGAGGATTTCCCTCCCAGACAGATACTTTTATGATTTGAAAGTAGGCCATATTTCGTCTCAATTCTTACCTACACCTTAGTTACTGAATGGACATTGCTTCAGATAAACTGAGGCCTGAGAAAGACTAATTTAGAAGAATCAAGGTCATTCACTGCATCTTGGAGCTTTGTCACTTGTCTTGACTCTTGTCTTGCCATTGAATACTTATGACTGGAGGAGAAAGTAAGGCTGATGACTTTACATTCCTCTGCTTCACTTGGATCCAATTGATGGTTAAGTCAAGACATCACCCTTGTGATGCTGTCACTGGTCCTCTTCTTGAAGGAGGGACAAACAACAATATCTTCACTAGAATTACTTTTTATTTGGGGAGAGAGGTATAGAATAAGGAATTCCACAGATTAGCATTCAGTGGGCTCCTAGTGCTTGCCATTAATTTTTTGTGAAAGGGGATTTGTTGTAAAATAACTTATCTGACATTGATACTAACAGAAACTTTGTGAAAATGAATGGATGACTCATTTGTCAAAAGCTGATATTGCAACAACAAAAAAAAAATTAATAAAGAAAGGATCTTAAGTTCAATTCAAAATAAAATGTCATTTCAGGAGGTGGCCCCCAGAACATTTGAATTCCCCATGACTGTAATTGGACTGATAGCTGCATAAGGAAGCAAAAGTTTCAAGTTACTCACAGCATGATAAGATAATCTGTTAAGAAGAATGCATGCATTTTGTTTTAGGAGAATTAATTCTGCAGAACTAATCTGAAGAATCCACAGAAATTGGAGAGTAGTGCCATTTATAGGGAACTGATATCCATCCACTAAATAGGAAAACTAAAGATTTATTTCCAGTTCTTGCTCACTTTCCATCTAATGATCAGCAGAAAGATAGAGGCAGCTAACTCTGGCTAATATAGAGTCAAACAGAAAATAATTCTAAATGAGCTTCATTTGTGTTTAGGGACTCAGCAATCTAATTAAACAGCTGTTTCCTGGATATGGTGGAGTGACAGTTTTGAAATGATATCAAGCAAAGCTTTAAAACAAAAGTGGAGGGGAAAATCTATTCTCCCCAAACACTAGGTGGTAAGGGAAGATCAATGTAATAACAATCCTCTACTCCTTCCTACTTGTTGCATGAGGGAATAGAAGATCTTCAGGAGAAATGAAAGATGAAAAATAATTTTAAAATTACATAAATAATGCTATTAACATCCTTATTTTAAATGATAAATGGTGAGGGTAGCAAAATTCCAACCTTACAATTATATATAGTTCTAGACTAGGGAAGTAGTTTATTCATAATTCTTATTATGTATGTTAATGACAGTTTTAGAAAAGCCAGTCATAGGCCAAAAGAAAAAGAGACTACCTTCAAGGAAAAAATTTGGAAGTTTTATACAAGTTATGGTTTCAGAAAGAATGAATAAAAATAATTCAGGGGATCTGATCTTGGGAATTTTGAACAGGAAGAGGGAATTTAGTTAAGGGAAATTCTATAGATTGAATTGAAAGACAACAACTATTGGATTTCAGAAACTTTGAGAAGAAGCTTTTTTATTCTAGGATGAAGCTGTAAATCTAAGGTTCTTTCCAATTCTGATTCTATTAAAAAAAAAAAAAAAAAAAAGTTGAGTTTTGGATAATTATGTGATCAGCTAAATTAAGTGATGAGGTCTTGGATCCTTAGTGGATTTAGTTCAGAGTCTGAAGTACTAATAAAATTACCCCCTGAGGCAAGAAGGGAAGAACACTGATGGGGATCAGTTTAACTTTGTAGTCCTACCCTCTGTGGAAGTCTTGGATAGCCTCATCTTTTTATGTCCAGCCAGAAATCTAAGTAATGTCAAACCCCTGAGGTTAAATATTCCCTATTAATCTGTCTATGGCCCATACCATTTTAGCTGAACCCATTTGAGTTAAATTACAGCACTCTGTCTCGTGTTCTTTCCCCTTCCCTCTCCCCTGTGCCATTGGTGTCTTTTTTCCTCATTCCCCCACAATGCCTCATGGTGTTTTTCTCCTTTTTATAGCTAACTCTTTTAGGGTGCAAAATTCCTCCAAGGGTTTACTCTGCCAAGTAAGAGCATACTCCAACCTCATGGGGTGTTCCCTTTCTCCTGTTTGTTAGTTCCACTAGGAAACTTGTCTTTTCCATTATTGTTATATACTTTTCCAACTCTATTTCATATTTACCATTTTGTATCGTTTCATTTTGTCTGTAATCCCTTCTCCTAATAAACCTACCTTTTGCCAAAAAGAATTGCCATTGTGAATTCTTCACATGATTGAACCCTGATATTTGGTACCTAAACCTCAATCTCATCATTTGGAAATTTCTCTCCTAAGTCATATCATCAGCATACTTGTTACTGTTTGGACTTCTTTATTTCCTTGGACATCTACAACATCTTGTTTTCAGTAGATTCTGATAAATGAGTTGTTTCTTTTTCCAAAAAATTTTATCCTTTGTTCAAGGACTTTCTTGAAGAAGAAAAAAGGTTCAAAACTCAAAACAAATATAGCTTTAATGGTTAAATTTCAAATACAATGGGCGGCAACAGAAATTCAAACAGAGCTTTCCTGAGGCTGAAATATGAATTAAACATGGTCTATGGAGTACTTTTTGTATTAGTATTCTCAGAGTCTAGTATATTTCTGCCATATAGTTGGAACATAATATATGCTCATTGATTGATTTGATTGTCTAGCCTCCCCTTTGGGATTGTATTGGCTTCTTCATTAGTATCCCTTCAGATATTCAACTTCCTTTTGTTTTCTTATTAATTTTAAAATTCAATTTAATCAAGTAAATCAATTTTAATTTAATTTGATTTTTTTTCTAACCACTTTTAAAAGATTTTTTTTTATCATTTAAGCTAGAACTGAAATACATTTAAATTGTGTTTACCTCCTCCAGGTTTAAGCCTTTAATCTCTTACAGAGAAATGAAAGGCTTTGTTTCCTGTTAAAGGAATTTCAGGCAGCCAGGAAGAGGGAGGAGATTGTTGAGAGTGGGGGTGGGTAGCTGCAGATTAGGAGACTTCTATTAACTCTGAATTTGTAAAATACTTAATTATTTAAAATCCCTATAAATAGGATCAAAAAATATAACTGTGATCTTTATCACTGTCTCCCTGCCCCCATCCTTCCCTTCCTACGGAAGATTTCAGGCCAGACTTGTTGGAGGCTTATAGTATCTGACTAAACAGAACATTAGAATTGGAAGGTAGACCTAGAAGACATTCCTGCTTAACCTGTACTTCAATAAGGATCCCATTTTAAAAATCCCCTGTAAATGGTTCATCAGATAATCTTAAAGATTTCCAGGGAACTCACCAGGGGGAACTCACCAAAGAGGTTCTACTTCTGAATAGCTCTAATTGTCAGGAGATTTCTGTCCATTGTTCCTAGTTTTGCTATCTGGGGTCAAGTAAAACAATGTAGTTACTTTTTATTCCACCAATGAACATTTATTAAGTTCCTACTATGTGCCAGGAACAGTGCTAATAGTGTAAATAGGGGAAGACAATAAACAAAAGGAAGGGGAAAAAGAAGTGAAAGAGAGGGATTTCCAAATTTTTCTTTTTAAATGGAAGTTTTGGAGCTCGTGGCCCTACTCTCCAGTCAGGGGGTCCAATCAGAATTGCAAAGGACACTAATGAGATATGAATACCAAAATTGACTTAATGTATCAGGATGATGACATTTCCCAATGACATGGTTCCTGGGACAAGAAGACAAGAAGGACATGGTCAAACAAATCCAAAAGCAGTGCAGCTTCCATACTTTTCACAGGTTTATTTGTTGTTCAGTCATGGGAACATCCTTCAAATTCTTGGAGACAAGTATAGGGCATCCTGAACTGAACATAATACCCTAAATCTGATCTGACTAGGAAAAGAACAATGGGATGATTATCTCCCTAGACAGACTCAATAGAGCCTAAGATTGTACTATATTTTCTCTTTTGGTTGCTATATCACACTCATGAGGTACTGGGTAACAGAGAAAGCCTATAGATGAGATTACAATATTCTCAGAGGAAATCAGGGAAGGGCACTCATGGTATCAGCTCACCCTTATAAATCCAACCCCTGATCTGGAAGTCTTGGGAAACCCAATTTACTGTATTCAAATTATAATTTCCCATATAAATCTGCCCATTGCCTACGACTCTTTGTTAAATCCCTTTTAGGAGTTAGCCTGTCAGTCATTGGTATATTTGCCCCTCATGACATATTTCCTTTCTCCTGGTTAATGGTTAACTTTAAAAATCCTTTTCCTTGCTAACTATAATATTTCCATTACTCTTCTAAATCTATTTCATATTTACCACTCCTGGTAACTATTTTACCTCCTCATTTTGTTTTTAACTTCTTATGAATGAAGGTACCTTTTGGCAAAGAGAATGCCATTGTGAATTCTTCACATGTGTCTTATACCTTGTGCCTTGTATTTTGAACTAGGAATTGCTACCCCAACCCTACCAACACTATTGACTCATATTAAACTTGAAACTCCAATAAAACCCATAGATCTTTTTCATAAAAATTGTTGTTGATGTTCAGTTACATCTGACTCTTCATCACCTTGGTTGGGATTTTCTTGACAAAGATATTGAAATACTTTGCTATGTTCTTCTGATGAGGTAATAGGGAACCCCAAAATGATGAGGTAACTTGAACCAAATCATGAGATAAATACTTAATAATGAGGTATATACCTCAATAGGATTAAGTGAGGTCTAGTGGCGGGATTCGGGGTACAGGGAGTCACATGGAGCTTCCCTGCAACCCCCTTAGGATTCGGCACAAGGATACAAAGTTAAATCAGGTCTAGTGGCGGCGAGAGTCCCCTGTAAATGAATTTACAGGCCGAAAACCTAGATGGGTAAAAGATGTTTATTGCCAGGTTTGGAAGCAAGGTTAAGGTCTGGTTAGTAAAAGGCATTAGATAGAGGAAGATATACGCCGAAAGCGGCGGGGACAGAGAATCTCTGATGCGAGCATCTTAGCTGGCATCTTTCAAATTTCTGAACCAAAGATGATTCTAGCTTTGCTCTTTTTATCTGCTTGAAGAAGTAATGGGTGGAGCTCAGGTTAATTCCTTGAAGGCCAGATTTTTGGTGGGCTTTACACCAAGCCAGCTCAGATCCAGTGGGGGGCTGGGTACAAGCCCAAACTAGTTTGACCAGATCTTGTATCAAAGGTCCAAGTCTCAAAGGAAGTTGTAGATCAAACAAGGAATACCAAGGGGCTACCACCCTCAACACTTCTCCAGATTATTTTACAGATGAGGAAACTGAGGTAAACAGGGTTAGGTGACTTGCCAAAAGCTATACAGATAGGTCACAGTCTGAGGTCATATTTGAATTCAGTCTTCCTAATTCCAGTTCTGGCACTCTATCCATTGTGCTAAATAGCTACTCTCTACTACATCTAATATAAAAATGACTATCTAACAATGTCTCTTCCATTATGGCACTTTTAAAGATTATTGTTTTTAACTCACATCCAGAACCATAACTAGGAATTTGTGTGCAAAGTTATGTGAAATATATTCTTTCCTTAGAAAAAAGGGAAAATGGAGAAAAAAGATAAATGTTGTTATTCAAGACATTGTTACAAGTGATTTGTGTACTTAGAAATAACAAAACAGTATGGGGAAAGCACAATTTTCCTCTGGTTCATCATCTGTTAGCTTCTATGTTTTACTAATTCTTGCAATTTAGGAGGCAAATTTTATTGTTTACATGTTGCTGAAATACTAAAAGTATTGACAGCACTCTTTAAATCTGGAACAAAGCTCTGGTCACATTTAACCCCAAAAGCAGGACTTTACCTTTATCCCTTTTTATATTTCCTCTTTATGGGCAAATGTCACAGTAAAAAGAGGATCAGCCTTATGTTCCACAAAAAAAAATTATATATATATATATATCTCTTTAAGTTCTTTTTGTGACATATAACTGTGTGATCATGACAAATCATTTAATCTCTCAGTATATTGTTCAACTCTAAAATGTCAAGTTCTAGGAATTGGAGGGAATTTCCTGTATTAATAAAAATTACAGATCTGGGCAGGAAACCTAAATAGATTTAACTTAGTGATCTAACCTCCTATAGTCACAGGCTCTCAGTTGAAATAGAAGAGGCTAACTATGAACAAAAATGTTTTCTGCTTTGTACCCAAATGATAACTCAACACTAAATTAAATACTTCTAATGAGAGTAATTTATTTTGTCCTGCAGCAAATATTTAAGTTGACATAAACCTGTTATGAAATCTTATAGTAAGTCTAAATTTGTCTCTTTGAAACATTTACCCATTGATTCGAGTTCTGTCCTATGAGGTCAAGAACCACTAATTTAATCCCTTTTTTTTTTTTTTTTTTTCTTTCCACATGAAAGTAGAGGAGTGTAGTCCTCTACTCAATGATAAACATTTTCATACTGGTCATATCTTTCATATCCCAGCAATTCTGAACTCCTGTAGATCATCATCCAAATCACAATATTATTTAATACCTCAATTCCATGCCCCTCAACATTCCCTCCACAAAGTTTCGTCCTAACTCTATTTAGCCCTTCCACTGTGCCCTCTGAAATACCTCTTCCATAAGCAACACATTTTCCTTTATCTTAAATCCATTCTTTTTCACTCCTTTCATCTGTTATCTCTTACTGAAATCTGGCTTTCCTCTGTTGAACAGCCTTTATGACTAACTACCCTTTTTAGTACTGGTTGTACCTTCACTTATTCTCAGTGGTTTACTGATCAACATGAGGGAGTTAGAATACTCCTTGTTCCCCATGGTCATGTGTAGATTTTCTCCCTTCCTCTTTTACTCAGTAACTTCTCTTCTTTTGAAGTTCATGCTACCCATATCTACCACCCAATCAAAGGCATGGTAGTCATTGTTTGTGACCTCCGGGCCACTCTCCTTTCTTCTTCAGTGAACTTGATACTTAGCTTGAGATTTTCTTTCCTCCTCCTTTCTTTCTTGACCTCATATTACGGGACTTTAATATATGCATATTGATTCTCCTTCAAATAAATATTCCAACCATTTAATTTCTCAACCTATTCAACTTCCATGAGCTACTCTTCCATTTTACACACACACACACACACACACACACACACACACACACACACACAAATGGTCATTTATTTGACTGTTATTTATTGACTTTTCACCTCTCCCTTTGCTTTCTTCTATAACCCTGCTCTTCATCCTCATTGTGACCTCCAGTCCTTTGACCCCTCAATTCTATCCCAGGCTATCTCCCTATAATAGCCATTTTCTCTTCTTCTCACATTCTTGACTCCTTAGTAAACCAATTCAACTTTATACTTTATAATCTCTCTTAAATCTCTAACCCTCTTATATTGCTGAGTATTCCCAGTATAAAGTCTCAGCCTTGGATCACTCCCATCCATTCACCATTTTCATACCTCTACATGAGGCTGAATGAAAGTAGAGAAAATCACATAGCCATTCTGAGTACACTACAGATTTTTTTAAAAATTATTTATTTTTAATACACATTGCTTTATAAGTCATGTTGGCAGAGAAAAATCAGAGCAAAAGGGAAAAATCATGGGAGAGAGAAAATCTCTGATTTGTTACAGTCTCTGCTGGGCCTTCAATGCTGTTCGACAATCCTTCTATACCTCCCTAATCAATTTTTTAACCCACTCTCCGCAAGAGCTATTCCAAACCTTTTCACTCCTTCTCAAACTATTGCTCCTCCTCCCCCACTCTCTCAGCTGAGATTCTTGCCTTATTTTTTATAGAAAAAAAAAATGAGGTCATTCACTCTTAATTCCCTCTTTATCCTTTTTCCTTTTCTCACATCACTCAGATACCTTCTATGTTTTTCTCATCCTTCACCCCTGTTTTAAGTGTTAAAAGCCTTATTCTTTCCCAAGATTAATGTCCCTATTTAATTAATTCCATTCTATCCCACTTCCTCCAACAAATTGTTCCCTCTATCCTAGGATCAGAAAAACGTTAAGTTCCAATGAAGCTTCAGAAACTTACTAGCTGTGTGACTCTGCAACTCATTTAACTTCTATCAGCCTCAATTTCCTTATCTGTAAAATGAGGATAGCATCTACCTCATAATGTTGTTTTAAGGATCAAATTATACTTTGCAAACTTTAAAGTGCTATATAAATGCTGATTATAATAATGATAATGATAATAATAATTATTATTATCATTGTTATAGCTTGCCTACAAGGAGAACAAGATAATTTATTTAATTCTCTGCTATACCCTAGATAATCCAGACTTATCACAGGATGTCAAAGTGAAAGGTTGTCATATAGAACTCTCCTTCATTACCTCAAAACATTAAGAAATATGACAAATGAAGAAAAAACCCAACAATCTAAAGAAAACAAGGAAAATAGAATAGTCTTAGGTAGTCACTGAGGGAATAAAACAAAAATGGAGGACTGTCCTATATACTCCTTGCCTTGCTTTATATCCTACTTGTCTCTTATCTCCACTTCCTTTAAGTCCAGTGCCAAGGAATTCCAAATGTGCTAATTAGAGTCAGAAAAAGGCTGACTCATAAGCAATAGGTGGAGTAAAACAACACTAAGGGCCTTCTGCCCCTGTGTCAGTTTTCTCTTTCTGCACTCTTGAGTTACCATGCTCCAGTGTACCTTTGGAGTAGATACTCTGAAAAAAAAAAAAAAATAGGAAAAAAATTCACTGATGCAAGATATGTTTGACCAAAATCAAGACAGAAAAAAAAAGGGAAAACATATGATTGATCTATTCATTAAAACAAACAAAACCCCCCTCCAGTAAATAATGTTGGGGTTGTGGCTGTGATAGTTGGATTATAAGGAAAGCTGAATGCTCCAATGTTTTCAAATTGTGGTGCTGGAGAAAATTTTTGAAAGTCTCAGCATATCAATCAATATTTAAAGAAACTAATTCAAACCATTCACTGGTCAAATATTGAAGCTGAAACTTAAATATTGTGGCCATATAATGAAAAGATATTGAAAAGACCTTGATGATGGGAAAGATTGAAAGCAAAAGGAAAAGGGGATAACAGAGAATGAGATGGATAGATAGTATAATGGAAACAATGAACATGAGCCTGGAGAGATTTTGAAAGCTAGTGGAGGATAGAAGGGCCTCGTGTGCCATGGTCCACGGAATCACAAAGAGTCTGACAGGACTCAACAACTGAATAACCACAGTAATAAAAGCCAATAGTTGGGGAAATTAGACACAAAGAGATAATCTAAGAATCACTGATCTCTCATGTAAGGGTCCTTTAAATGGGTGGCCAAGCACAACAGAAGATGTGAGTGGCCCAGAAGTAATCTCTGTGGATATAGGACTGCCCTGTGGGTGGGATCCTGGCCATATTGAGTTAGCTTCATAATGGGTGATGGCTCTCTTGCTGGTTGGCTGTGTGTGTGACCTCACTGAGCAATGCACTTGGATAATGAAACACGTGAGACTAATTGCCAATTGGACAGTTCCCTATTAACTTGTTTGAAGGTTGACCCACCCCAGCTGTTCTGTGCTGACTTGATTGGTGGGACAAAGAGGGGGAAGTGACGTGCGTGGGAGGAGTAGGAGGAGGAAGAGGAAATTGAGACGCTGATGCTGAGTCAGTCTCTCCTGGCGTTTGAGGGAGGAAGGTGTGTGTGAGATTGCTAGACCTAACCCCCTGACCCTGACTGTAAAAGATCAAGAATAAAGACCTTTAGCGATCCTGACTCTGGCTGATTTCTGGGAAGACAGAGTTCCAGCACTCTCAGAAAAGCAGAATTCAAGAAAAAACTTGTATATAACACTTTAAGAAATCACAAAAATCATGCTATTTCAAGAAATATGGAAAGCAAAGAGCAAAGTCCAAAACAATATACACTGAAGAGAGAAACCCTAAGTATTAAATACAAAGAGATATTATTGGCAATTTCTAGAATCCTCAGATCAAAGGAAAAAAAATGCCAAAATAGTGAGAAGAGTTAGATTACACATGAAGGAAACACAATCAGATTCAGGAAAGGTTGCACGTCAACAATATAAAGGAAAAAGATAAAAGCAAAGGAAAATGATATGTACCCAAAATAATACTCTTCAAATTTGAGCACAATATTCCAAGGGAATTATACTTTCAATAGAATTTATAACTTCTATAAATTACAGTTGAATGAACCAGAGTGGGACAAAATCTTTGCAAGGAAATTTCAGTAGATAAGTATAACTTAAGGAAGGTAAGCAACTCTAAATAATTGAAAGTCTGAGTTTAGATCCAATACTTATATTCTGAAAAAGGAAGAAAATATTATTGATCTTCTAGAGTCCCTACACTGTTCAATGGTCAGAGAAGAGAAGAGAAAGACAAATTATGGTTCAAAATGTTAAAATAAAACAAAACAGCAAAGAAGATTAAAAACATAATCTAGTGAAGGAGAGTGAGCAACTTGGTGAACTGCGAAGTAGGAGTAGGGAGGTTTTTGAATCAGGGTGCTAGGGAAAACTATTTTAAAATAGAGGAGGATGTTGGGGAAGTGTGAACTATGGTGAATTTTGATTTTATTTGGTTTAGACAGGATAATGTTTAAAAAGGGGAGAAGGAAAATTATAGTGGTAGAAGTAGACTAAAATAAATAAGAAATTTTCCTGGGTCTAAGAGAGGTAGCAGTTTGAAATCAAGGGGATGAGATAGGGTATGGATACTCTTAAGAGAAGGGAAAATTTTTGTGTGTGTATGTGTGCCTGGGCTCCCGTGCTGCGATTTCTGTCTTCTCTACTTTTACTTCTAAACTGTTAAAGGTGGAAAAGACTGTTAGAATATATTGCAGAAGCAGTCACCAAAACCATTTGGTATTGTCTAAGAAATAGACTAGTTGATCAGTGGAATAGATTAGGTTCACAGGACAAGATAGTGAATAAAAAGAGCAATCTAGTATTTGACAAACCCAGGAGGAAGGAATTTGTGACCAAAGAAGAACTAGAGATCATTATTGATCACAAAGTAGAAAATTTTGATTACATCAAATTAAAAAGTTTCTGCACAAACAAAACTAATGCAAACAAGATTAGAAGGGAAGTAACAAACTGGGAAAACATCTTTACAATTAAAGGTTCTGATAAAGGCCTCATTTCCAAAATATGTGGAGAATTGACTCTAATTTATAAGAAATCAAGCCATTCTCCAATTGATAAATGGTCAAAGGATATGAACAGACAATTTTCAGATGATGACATTGAAACTATTTCCACTCATATGAAAGAGTGATCCAAATCATTATTGATCAGAGAAATGGAAATTAAGACAACTCTGAGATACCACTACACACCTGTCAGATTGGCTAAGATGACAAGAACAAATAATGATGAATGTTGGAGGGGATGTGGAAAAACTGGGACTGATGCATTGTTGGTGGAGTTGTGAAAGAATCCAACCATCCTGGAGAGCAATCTGGAATTACGCCCAAAAAGTTATCAAACTGTGCATACCCTTTGACCCAGCAGTGCTACTACTGGGCTTATATCCCAAGGAAATACTAAAGAAGGGAAAGGGACTTGTATGTGCCAAAATATTTGTGGCAGCCCTTTTTGTAGTGGCTAGAAACTGGAAAATGAATGGATGTCCATCAATTGGAGAATAGTTGGGTAAATTATTGTAAATGAATGTTATGGAATATTATTATTGTATAAGAAATGACCAGCAGGATGAATACAGAGAGGCTTGAAGAGACATCAACTGATGCTGAAGAAATGAGAAGAACTAGGAGATCATTATACACTTCAACAACAATACTGTATGAGGATGTATTCTGATGGAAGTGGATATCTTCAACATAGAGAACTAATCCAATTCCAATTGATCAATGATGGACAGAATTAGTTACACCCAGAGAAGAAACACTGGGAAATGAGTGTAAACTGTTTGCATTTTTTTGTTTTTCTTCCCAGGTTATTTTTACCTTCTGAATCCAATTCTTCCTTTGCAACAACAACAACAACAAAATTAAGTTCTGCACATTTATATTGTATCTAGGATATACTATAACATATTTAATATGTATGGGAATGCCTGCCATCTGGGGAGGGGGTGGAGGGAAGGAGGGGAAAATTCGAAACAGAAGGGAGTACAAGGAATAATGTTGTAAAAAATTACCTATGCCTATGTACTGTCAAAAAATGTTATAATTATAAAATTAATTAAAAAAAAACATTGAGGGGAAAAAAAAGAATATATTGCAGAAAAAAATAAAGAATAATTATAACTATACATGTGAATAAATTGAACTTGCCCATAAAAAATGTACTAGAATTAAATTTATGTACTAGAAAACAAAAAACTCAACAACTTTTTATATATAATATAGATTTCTCTGGCCCTTTTTCTCAGGGTCAGGCCAGCTAATTTCCTCCTCTGGATTCTTAGGTACTTTGAGGAGTTTGGAGTGTGAAATGAAAATTTTATTTTTAATCTTATTTTATTAAGACTTAATCAAGCTAGATTTAATACTTCTCTTTATTGTTCCTTATGTTGTTTTACAATTTGTCCTTTCTTCTTGACCATGAAAGGAAAGGTTTGTTTAAATCAAAGAGTGATTTAAAGATGAGTGAAACTTAATCCTTCCCTTTAAGTAATTCAGTAAAGTTGATATTATAAATATTAGAAATTATAAATCCATACTTAATCAGTCTCTGAAACCAAAATTTGTAGATTATGGCCACTTGTACTGTCCACCCCAGAATTTGGGGTAATTTTCAATTTCTATAAGAAATCCTAACTGCTCAAAAAAAAGATTGTGCAGATAAAGCATTTAATAATTGATCCAATTTATCTAATGTCTAAAAACTGAAGAAAAACAAAACAAAACAAAAAAACAGATCAGCTTTTAATTACTCTTTCCCCAGAGAGTAATATATTTACTTTTTTAAAGAGAGAAAAGAAAAAAAGGAAATTGAACCTGTTTGCAAAAGTCAGTAAAAAAAGGAACTAACACTGGAAATAGCTCTTGATTAGTAAATTTTCAGGATTAAGCAGTTTAAATGTATCTGACTCTTTAAGAATTGCCTTCAGGAAAAGAAAGTCTTATGACTATCTAAAAAGTAAGTGAACTTCAATTTGCAAGACAACTTTGCAAACTTACTTTTTAAAGTAAGCCAGAGGCAAAGATCTAAAATTTATAGATATTTAAAATTAAGATTTTTTTTTATACATGTGAAGGCAAAGTATTTTAAAATAATATATTTTCTTTCCTTTTTTTTTTTTTTTGATGTTATACTTTAAAAAATTTTTTTAAATTAATTTTATAATTATAACATTTTTGACCGTACATATGCATAGGTAATTTTTTACATTATCCCTTGTACTCCCTTCTGTTCCGAATTTTCCTCTCCTTCCCTCCACCCCCTTCCCTAGATGGCAGGCATTCCCATACATATTAAATATGTTATAATATATCCTAGATACAATATATATGTGCAGAACCGAATTTTGTTGTTGTTGTTGTTGTTGCAAAGGATTCAGAAGGTAAAAATAACCTGGGAAGAAAAACAAAAAAATGCAAACATTTATACTAATTTCCCAGTGTTCCTTCTCTGGGTGTAGCTGATTCTGTCCATCATTGATCAATTGAAACTGAATTAGATCTTCTCTATGTTGAAGATATCCACTTCCATCAGAATATATCCTCATACAGTATTGTTGAAGTGTTTAATGATCTCCTAGTTCTGCCCATAAAATAATATATTTTCAATTGTAATAAAGACAACTAAAGGAAATTACTTTTATTAAATAGAAGTTACACCAAGAGCTTTATACTCAGCAATAGTATCATTCCTGATAGTAAATTGGGCATTTAACATATTTTTGAAATTTATTTAAATAAAATATTTTATTTAAATATTATGCAGTGTTAGTCTCTTTAGCACTTCATTACAATAACGCTTTACAATTAATATTGATCTTGTTTGTTGTTCTTTTTTTCTTTGTTTTTTTCTTTGTGACTCCATTTGAGGTTTTCTGGGTAAAGATTCTGGAATTGTTGGCCATTTCCTTCTCTAGCTCCTTTTATAGATGAGGAAACTGGGGCAAAGAGGGTTAAGTGACTTGCTCAGGATTATACAACTAATCTTCCTGACTCCATTTCCAATGCTCTATACCACATTGATGCTCCCAATAGAAGTTGATCTTCTAATTCCTTAAACCCCAAAAGATCTATATATCATCTAAGAATAAAAATTCTTTTATTAATGCTATGAGGCATTTGGTGATTTTGATTAAGTTTTATGTTGAAACTAATTTAAGGTGAGATGTATTTTCTCTATTAGGGTATTTAATTGTAGTAGATGAGAACTTAATACAAATTGTAATTGATATTTGGCATCAAGAAATGTATTGATTGTGTGACCATGAGCATATTATTTTGCTTCTGTTTATCTCAATTTGTTAACCTATACAGTGGCTAAAAATAGAACTTACCTGCAGAATGTTGGAGGGGATATGGGAAAACAGGGATACTGATACATTGTTGGTGGAACTGTGAATACATCCAGCCATTCTGGAGAGCAATTTGGAACTATGCTCAAAAAGTTATCAAACTGTGCATACCCTTTGACCCAGCAGCGTTACTACTGGGTTTGTATTCCAAAGAGATCTTAAAGAAGGGAAAGGGACCTGTATATGCAAGATTGTTTATGGCAGCCCTCTTTGTGGTGGCCAGAAAATGGAAACTACGTGGATGCCTATCAATTGGAGATTGGCTGAATAAATTGTGGTATATGAATATTATGGAATATTATTGTTCTGTAAGAAATGACCAACAGGATGATTTCAGAAAGGCCTGGAGAGACTTACATGAAACTGATGCTGAGTGAAATGAGCAGGACCAGGAGATCATTATATACTTCAACAATACTGTATGATGATCAATTCTGATGGACGTGGCCATCTCCAACAATGAGATGAACCAAATCAGTTCCAATAGAGCAGTAATGAACTGAACCAACTGCACCCAACGAAATAACTCTGGGAGTTGACTATGAACCACTACATAGAATTTCCAATCCCTCTAATTTTGTTCGCCTGCATTTTGGATTTCCTTCACAGGCTAAATGTACACTATTTCAAAGTCTGATTCTTTTTGTTCAGCAAAACAACTGATCATGTATACATATATTGTATTTAATTTATACTCTAACGTATTTAACATGTATTGGTCGACCTGCCAACTCGGGGGGGAGGAGGGGAAAAATTGGTACAAAAGGTTTGGCAATTGTCAATGTTGTAAAATTATCCATGCAAATATCTGGTAAATAAAAACTATTATAAGAAAAAATGGTACTTACTCCTAGATTTATTGGGATGACCAAACAATATAATGATTGTGAAGTGCTCAATTAGTGTCTAACATAAATCTGGCCAATAATTGTTTTGGAAATGTTAAAAAAAAAAAAAAAAGTAAACTCTCTTTATCTGAATAATTTTAAAGTTGTTAAAAGTATGATGCAGCCAAAGAACTAGAAGACATTATAAAAAGCAAATTAATTTAATTAGAAATGTTTTGCGGTTTTTTTTGTTTTTGTTTTGTTTAAATAAAGTGAATACATCCAAGATTAGAAGAGAAGCAGAAAGATGGGAAAAAGTTTTACAGCTTGTATTTCTGAGAAAGGCTTCATTCCTAAAAATACATAGGAAATTGACTCAAATTTATGAGAATACAAGCCATTCTCCAATTGACAAATGGTAAAAAAAATATGAACAAAAATGTAAATTAAGACAACTCTGAGGTATTACTTCACATCTCTCAGATTGGCTAAGATGACAGGAAAAGATAATATTAAATGTTGGAGGGGATGTGGGAAAAGTGGGACATTAATGCAGTTGGCAGAGTTGTGAAATGATCCAATTATTTTGGAGAGCAATTTAGAACTATGCCCAAAGGACTATCAAACTATGCATACCCTTGGGTCCAACCTTGTCTCTACTGGGTCAGTATCCACAAGAGATCATTAAAGAGAGAAAGGACACACATATGCAAAAAATGTTTATAAGCAGCCCTTTTTGTAGTGGCAAGGAATTGGAAGTTGAGTAGATGACCAACAATTGGGGAATTGCTGAATAAGTTATGGTATATGAATGTAATGGAATATTATTGTTCTATTAGAAAGGAGGAGCAGACTGATTTTAGAAAAGCCTAGAAAGACTTATATGAAGTGATGCTAAGTGAAGTGAACATAACTAACAGAACATTGTACATAGTAACAACAAGATTATGTGATGACGAATTGAGATGGACTTGACTCTTTTCAATAAGAGGCGATTCAAGGATATTCCAATTGACTTGTGATGGAAAATGCCACCTGCATCTAGAAAGGACTATGGAGACTGAATGTGGATAAGTATAGTATATTCACCTTTTGTTGTTATTGTTTGTTGGATTTTTTTTTCCTTTCTTATGTTTTTTCTCTTTTAATCTGATTTTCTTGTGTAGCACGATGAATATGGAAATATGTTTAGAAGAAATGCATATATTTAACTAATATTGAATTGTTTGTTGTCTTCAGTGGGGAGGGGATAAAAAATTGGAATACAAAGTTTTGCAAGGGTGAATGTTGTAAACTATCTTTGCATGTATTTGGAAAAATAAAACATGATTAACAAAAATTAGCAAAAACGCAATCCTAATCATTAGGAAGATTTTTATATTCTTTCAATAGACAATAAATAATGGTAATCATTTTTCTGTGAAATTTGATATAACAAAAGATCTTAGAAGATGTCTTAAGATCTTATTGGCCCTATTAGCAGTTAGCAGTTTAAAGTGATTAAGTTTGAGGAATAGTACTGGAGTCTGGCAACATACTAGCAAATGGGCAAAACTTCAGTACTTTAAGATTTTTAAGAATTAGCCATAAATCCAGGCTAGAGTGTGACAATTTAACTTTAGTTGAAAATAATAATACATTTTATGTTTCCTTACACCTGTAAATCATAGGGAAGAGATTCCATTAATATCTCTGCCTATTATACTACACTGTCCTAAGAGTGAAAATAACTTCTTAATATACTAGGTAATTATCATAAGATGAAAAAAATTATAGAGTAAAACTTGCTAATTTATGGAAGAAACTGTTTAAGATATTTGCTATTCACTATCACCATTACTTTTCAATATAGTACTAGAAAGTCTAGCCTTGGCAATAAGAGCCGAGAAAGAGATTCAAGGAATTAGAGTAGGAAATGAGGAAATCAAATTATCACTTTTCGCAGATGACATGATGGTATACTTAGAGAACCCCAAAGACTCTACTAAAAAGCTATTAGAAATAATTCAGAATTTTAGCAAAGTTGCAGGATACAAAGTAAATCCACATAAATCCTCAGCATTTTTATACATTACTAACACAATCCAACAGCAAGAGATACAAAGAGAAATTCCATTCAAAATAACGGTCGATAGTATAAAATATTTGGGAATATATCTACCAAAGGAGAGTCAGGAATTATATGAGCAAAATTAAAAAACACTTGCCACAAAAATAAAGTCAGATTTAAATAATTGGAAAGACATTCAATGCTCTTGGATAGGCCCAGCGAATATAATTAAGATGACAATACTCCCTAAACTAATCTATTTATTTAGTGCTATACCAATCAGACTTCCAAGAAACTATTTTAATAACCTAGAAAAAATAACAACAGAATTCATATGGAACAACAAAAGGTCGAGAATTTCAAGGGAAGTAATAAAAAAAAAATTAAGTGAAGGTGGTCTAGCTGTACCTGATCTAGAACTGTATTATAAAGCAACAGTCACCAAAACCATTTAGTATTGACTAAGAAATAGACTAGTTGATCAGTGGCATAAGTTAGGTTCACAGGGCAAGATAGTGAATAAAAATAGCAATCTAGTGTTTGACAAACCCAAAGATCCCAAATTTTGGGATAAGAATTCATTATTTGACAAAAACTTCTGGGAAAACTGGAAATTAGTACGGCAGAAAATAGGCATGGACCCACACTTAACACCACATACTAAGATAAAATCAAAATGGGTCCATGATTTAGGCATAAAGAACAAAATCATAAATAAATTGGAGGAACAGGGGAGGGTTTACCTCTCAGACTTGTGGAGGAGGAAGGAGTTTGTGTCCAAGGGAGAACTAGAGACCATTATTGATCACAAAATAGAAAATTTTGATTACATCAAATTAAAAAGTTTCTGCACAAACAAAACTAATGCAAACAAAATTAGAAGGGAAGTAACAAGTTGGGAAAACATTTTTACAGTTAAAGGTTCTAATAAAGGCCTCATCTCCAAAATATACAGAGAATTGACTTTAATTTATAAGAAATCAAGCCATTCTCCAATTGATAAATGGTCAAAGGATATGAACAGACAATTTTCAGATGATGAAATTAAAACTATTTCCACTCATATGAAAGAGTGTTCCAAATCACTATTGATCAGAGAAATGCAAATTAAGACAACTCTGAGATATCATTACACACCTGTCAGATTGGCTAAGATGACAGCAACAAATAATGATGAATGTTGGAGGGGCTGTGGGAAAACTGGGACACTGATGCATTGTTGGTGGAGTTGTGAAAGAATACAACCATTCTGGAGAGCAATCTGGAATTATGCCCAAAAAGTTATCAAAATGTGCATACCCTTTGACCCAGCAATGCTACTACTGGGCTTATATCCCAAGGAAATACTAAAGAAGGGAAAGGGACCTGTATGTGCCAAAATGTTTGTGGCAGCCCTTTTCATAGTGGCTAGAAGCTGGAAGATGAATGGATGTCCATCAATTGGAGAATGGTTGGGTAAACTATGGTATATGAATGTTATGGAATATTATTGTTCTATAAGAAATGACCAACAGGAGAAATACAGAGAGGCTTGGAGAGACTTACATCAACTGATGCTAAGTGAAACGAGCAGAACCAGAAGATCATTATACACTTCAACAATGATAATGTATGAGGATGTATTCTGATGGAAGTGGATATCTTCAACATAGAGAAGAGCTAATCCAATTCCAATTGATCAATGATGGACAGAATCAGCTACATGCAGAAAAGGAACACTGGGAAATGAGTGTAAACTGTTATTTTTACCTTCTGAATCCAATTCTTCCTGTGCAACAAGAAATTCGGCTCTACACACATATATTGTATCTAGAATATATTGTAATATATTTAACATGTAAAAAAAAATAAAAATAAATGAATGAATGAATGAATGAATAAACAAGGCTATTCCTAAATAAATAAATGGGCTGCCTAAAAGAAAAAAACAAAAAACAAAAAACAAAACAAACAAACAAAAAAAGATATTTGCTATTTAAGCCTAGTAAAAGTGGGAGAAAATCTAATGAAAGAACATATAGAACTCAGTAGTCTTTCTGCTTTCTAAGAAGTACATATTAGCCTTAATTAAGATTTTATATATGAGAAACTTCACATTAACATTAATATGTTAACTTTAAATAAATAATAGACAGTTATAATTCTACCTAGATGTTAGATAATAAAATGTTACATTGACTTCCTGAGAAGTTTATGAAGAACTTACAAGTTTGCGTAGTGTATAAAAGTGACTTAGATGATTTGTGATTATGAAAACAAAGTTAATCATCTATTCCTGTGATCACTGAAATTTTATTATTTAAGATTATAAATTTCATGGTACTTTATTTCAATACTGTTTTAAATTTTTATTTCAGATATTATTGTCTAAATTGTTATGCTATGAGACTAATATTCCACTTTTGCAATTTCAGTGCTGCTAAAAAAGAGTATAGAATGAGGACTGCCACATAGTGAATATCTATGCCTGGGACAATGGAAGGAATGACCTTTCAAAAGCAAAGGTAAAGAGTCTCTTGACTCAGCTTAAATAGTGATATTTTCTCTCTAGATAAGAAATTTTCCCATTTGGTCTTTTCTGAGCCTGGCTTGTTACCCTGTGAATATGGTGGAGCTTTGTTTAATGATTGGCTCTCATTATGACTCCAACCTGGATTCAAACAGAAAGAAGGAGGATATTTTCTCCTTGTTATATCTATGTCCCTCCTTTTTTCCTTTTATAGCATCTTATGGCTTAGATATGATAATCTGATAAAAACAGACATGGATAATGAGTTATTAGAAAGGAAACCTAATGTTTCCTTCCTTCTCTATGTACTGCTATTTCTTTACAGAAAAGGACTGCATCCAGTGGAATTTATCAATGTTTTGGGCAAAAGTGGTGTCATAGAAGCAAAGGATAAATTATTATAAGATTAAGTCTGATAGTTTGAGGGCCCCTCTCAAATTAGTCTGTTAAAGTAGAATATTTATACTCAATTTCCAGTTCCTATTTCCACATATTGGGGTTACAGCATTAGAACAAGCAGAGATACCAGTCTACTACACGAACATATCAAGGGCCCTATGCCTTGTCATAGGGACTTTCCTAGCCTTTGGTCTCATGATTGCCTTTTGGCTTTCATAAATTGGTGTTTAAGAAACTCATAGTAGTTCACAGTGATTCAATTTTTTGTTTCATAGCATTTTTGCTCCTGTAATTACTACTTTAAATTTATTAACCATAAAGTAACAGATCTACATTATTTTCACTACACTTTGACTTGTAACTTTAATCAGGCTAAATGATTCATGGGAGGCATACTCTCCCTTCTCCAAAGAATCAAAGGGAGGAATTGTGAAATTAAAAATTGACTTTTAATTTTAGTTTATTAAATTTGACCAAGCTATTTTGTGGTGGCTGAGAATTGGAAATTGAGAGTATGTCCATCAATTAGGGAATAGCTAAACAAGATGTGGTATATGATTGTAATGGAATAGTATTGTACTATAAGAAATGACAAGCAGGATAATGTCAGAAAAACCTCGAAAGACTTACATGAACTGATGCAAAGTGAAATGAGGAAAAAATAGGAAAATTTTGTATACAATAAAATGGAATGAAGTAAAATGAAGAACTGTGAATGATTGAGCTATTCTTAGCAATACAATGATCCAAGACAATCTCAAAAGACTCATGATGAAGCAAGCTATCCATCTCCAGAGAAAGAACTAATATTGTCAGAATATAGACTGAAACATACTACTTTTCATTTTCCTTATTTCATTTTTTTTTCTATTTGAGTCTTCTTGTACAAAATGCCTAATATGGAAATATTTTATTGCACATGATTGCACATGTATAATCTATATTGAATTGCTTACTAGGCAAGGCAGAAGGGAGAAAGAAATGGAGAAACAGAATTGGAAACGTAAAACTTTTTAATAAGTTTAAAAAAATTTAATGAGGAAAAACCAAAATAATATATTAAAAAATGCAAAACAAAAATAAATCTCACTGCAGAGTTTAAGGGAAAAAAAAAAAAAAAAAAAAAAGACTTGGCCAAGCTAGATTTGTAATTTCTCTATGCTGTTTCTTACCCTTGCAAGTTTTTTCAGGTAACTAACCTCAGATCACTTGGGTCATGATTCGTTCTTGCCTAGAAACATGTACTTCTATTTTTGTCTTTTGGCTTGTATTTTCACCCTTGTAATTTCACCTCTTATTCACATACTTGACAGAAATTTGTTTAACCTAAAGGTCAAGCTTATTTAATCTAAGCTGTTGTGGCAACTCCAAAATTTTTAAATCACATGCTTTGTTTGTGGTTTAAGGGATTTTAGAAGAGAAGGTTCAAATTTTATAATATCAAGACTTTGTGAGAGGTTTTTACTTTCTAGCTAATCAGAAGATACTCCTATGATGCTAGAGAATTTGCTCTGTCTTCTTATTAATCATTAAGTATAACTTTGTTCCTTCTTACTGAGAGGCTTTGGTTACTGAGAGGGCATTGATTGACTCCATTTATTGGCAATTTCTAGCCTTGCTAATAAAGGGATCATGCTTGGAACTTTTTCTTAGATTTTTCTTATGCTTTTTTTCCCCCTATTGTTATTGGTCTGAGTCCTATTCTGCTATATTTCCCCATTATTAGGGGGCTGTGACTATCACCTCAGTTTCATCATTTAACATTGTTTGGCTTTTGCAAAGGGATGCTTTCTTCAAAAATACATCAAGAACAAATATATATGGACATTTCCCTCCATGGCTCAGGGGCATAATCCCTCTCCCCTGTATTATCTTAATCTCTAGGGAAATTGGTTCAAAACTTGTAAAGAGCTAGAACTGAGGAAATGCACTTGGAAAATGGAGCACGTGAGACTAATTGCCAATTGGACAATTCTCTATTAACATGTTTGAAGGATGACCCTCCCCAACTATTCTGTGCTGGCTGGATCAGTGGGTGTGGACAAAGAAGGGGAAGTGACATGAGTAGGTGGAGTAGGAGGAGGAAATTGAGGCATTCTCCTGGGGGTGGATAAAGAAGAAGTATGTGTGGAGATTGCTAGATCTAATCCCCTGACCTCTACCAAAAAAGACCAAGAATAATGACTTTTGATTATCCTAACTCAAGCTGATTTCTAGGAAGACAGGGTTCTAGCAAAAACTTAGTTCAGTTTTTATATAGATCTGGTTCTATGAAGTTCATGTTCAAAGTCAGCTTCTATATTACATGAGATCTTACTTCTGCTTCCACATGCAGGTGGATCTAAAAGTCATTGGATGGAAAATGTTATCCCAATGCCATCTACATCCAATGAGAACTATGGAGATTGAATGTGGATTTTCACCCATTTTTTTTGTTTGTTTTATTCTGTCTTGCATTTTTTTCCTCTTTTGGACTGATTTTTTCCTGCACAATATGATAAATATGGAAATATGTTTTAAAGGATTGTAAACATTTAACCTATATCAGATTTCTTGCTGTCTTGGGGAGGGAAGAAGTAAGGGAGACAGGGGAAAAAAAATTGGAATACAAAGTCTTACAAAAGTGAATAATGAAAACTATCTTTATATGTATTTGGAAAAATAAAATACTATTGAAAAGAAAAAAAAGTCATCCTGAAGATCATTCCTTGCTTCTCAGGGCATTAGTGAAGGACTGGATGCAGATGCAACACTCAACCTGCCCCTGGCTCAGATTCCTGTGACTTGCACTCCCAAGTTTTCCAACTCCCAGAGACTCTATTCTTTATAGAGGGAAGGAGTCATTGAGATCCCTCACAAGTGAATTGGGTGGACATGGAAGGTCACTGAAAATTCTTTTTGAATGCCTTTGAAGTCCAAAGATTCTCCTTTTATCATCTCATTAGCCAAGTAGAATGAGATGGAAAATGTCTATGCATGCTCCCAGTCTCTTTAGCGCTTTACATTTCATCATGTTCTTTTAGAACCAGTCTTCCTAGATTCTCCACCTGGAAAGACGTCATTCTAAATGCTATATACATGTAGCAGAGCCCTCATTATATGTATTTAAATTTAGACTCAGCTTAAAGAGCCCTATTCACAGAAAATTTGGATATTGTTTTTGCATCTTTAAAAGAATAAGAATAAAATCTTGAAAACAACTTAATTGTTATTCTATGGAGATGTTTGGTTGATGTACTTTCTGGAGAATTTGAAGAGTTTGGAGAGATAATAAGTAAATTCACATCTTACAGATTCTGGAGACACAATTTTGGAGAACTGAGGTGTAAGTCATTATTTTGAGAAGATTTTTTAGAATGTAACAATTTAATATTTTCTGGTTGTTTTTTTTTTAATTTTAAATTGTCTATGTTGGTTAAATTTATGATATAATGGGGGTTCATCAGAAGAGATGTTGACTGCTGGACCATTGGACCTCAGACCACTTCTATGGGGTCATTTATATTCTAGTTCAATGTTTAAGAACTTGTTGCTTTGGAATATTCACTTCTCTTTCCTAACCTTATGTCAGTAGTGAAGTGATGTACCAGTTTAAAAAAGAAAGAAAGAAAACTTCCAACAAGAACCTATCAAATGGAAATCTATAGGTTGGGGCAGGAATGAGGGGAATTGCCTTTCTCATCACTTCCTGGACTGATAGATGGCATTTACAAGTACATGTGCTATCTATGTGAATCAGAATCAGTTTTCATTCATTTGCACACATTTTTGCTTTTTTTAATGTTTCTTTCCTGAGCATAGGTGACCAAACAGAAATTATTGGACGTGACTACCTTGCTTGGAAATTCCTCATTTCTTCAGTCAGAACTAGTTGCATTTTGGAAGGTCTTTTCCAGCAACTTTTACAATGTTTATCAGAGAAAAAGGCCACTAAGAAAAGAATAAATCCCAAAGTTTGGCCTGGCTTATAATATAAGCCAGAAGACATGAACTTTGAAGAGAATTATTCAATCAAGACAGAGCCAAGATGAAAGTGCAATGCTTATCCAACAGTCCCATTAAATGTTCTTTGTTTTAATGTTTTAAGTATTTATTTCCAGGATAAAACATAGTAGAATTTGTAGGTTACAATTATATTTAAGTCTTTAACATTTGAGTGTTTTTTTTTTTAGCATTTCTTTAAAGTAGAGGAAATAACTATCCTATATCTGATCTATATTGTTCATTGAGAATCTTTCTACTTCCTTTTGGGGAGACAGACCTTAGATAAAAAGCCCAACCTCACTCTAAAGTGATTTTTCCCCCCAACTTCCAGTGTAGTTCTGATGTAAAAAGCTAGAGAATTAAAAAAAAAATAGCTTCCCTTTAGGAGCTGGGCTGCCCCAGGAATGAACCCAATTCACATGTGTGATTGAGAGCTTGGGGCCCCTTTAGAGGCAGAGGGAAAGTACCTAAGTTCTCCCATGCCAAGAAGTTCTGTGTTGTTACATAATAAAAAATTATTTTAATTATAAGTAGACATTATGTGAAGATATTTTTGAGAAACTTGAGAGAACTGAATTGTTGGAGACCTGCAGTGTTGAAGAGGAGATAGTAATTGGTGAGAGGTGACACTGGCTGGGCCATTTAATATGACTATGACAAATGATGCATCTTGAAGCATATATTTATTTCTTTGCATTATTTGTTACTGTTAATGTATCACATATCTAGTATTAGATGTTTGTCTAAACCTATGAACCTGGAGGATGAGAATAACAAAGGAGAGAAAGCTTATGTGAAAAGAGATTTCTGTGTTCTGTGCTGAGGATAGGAGCTCAGAACAAAGTGATAAAAGAAAGAAAGAAAGAAAGAAAGAAAGAAAGAAAGAAAGAAAGAAAGAAAGAAAGAAAGAAAGAAAGGAAGAAAGAAAGAAAGAAAGAAAGAAAGAAAGAAAGAAAGAAAGAAAGAAAGAAAGAAAGAAAGGAAGGAAGAAAGGAAGGAAGGAAGGAAGGAAGGAAGGAAGGAAGGAAGGAAGGAAGGAAAGAAGGGAGGGAGGGAGGGAGGGAGGGAGGGAGGAAGGAAGGAAGGAAGGGAGGAAGGAAGGAAGGAAGGGAGGAAGGAAGGAAGGAAGGAAGGAAGGAAGGAAGGAAGGAAGGAAGGGAGGGAGGAAGGAAGAAGGAAAGGAAGGAAGAGAGAGGGAGAGAGGGAGGGAGGAAGGAAGGAAGGAAGGAAGGAAGGAAGGAAGGAAGGAAGGAAGGAAAGAAGGAAGGAAAGAGGAAGGAAGGAAGGAAAGAGGAAGGAAGGAAGGAAAGAGGAAGGAAGGAAGGAAAGAGGATAAAGGGTTAATCATGCCTAGCTGAATCCAAAATAGTAGAAATGACTTTTATGATCTAAGATAAGACAAAAGCAAATAGAGGGAGGCAAGAAAATGAGGGACAAGCACCTTATGCTTTAAAGGCACCATAGATAATGACACAGTATCAGTTTACATATACTTAGTACTTAATATGGTGATGTAGTATGGCACATGCTCAGTGTGCTGTGTGATGTAATTGTACTAAGGTATTTAAGGGCTGAGAGGACTGGAAACAGGGAGAGTGAGAGTTAGTGAGAGTGTGTGAACTCGAACTCAGACTCCAGACTTGAGACTCAAGAATAAAGAAAGACTCCAGACTCTATCCCTGACCCTCCTCATGGTGACTCTCCTGATAAGACCAAGATCCATCTAGAGATCCTCAAGAAAGCTAGCCTGGACACTACAATATGGGACTTCAGTATCATGTTATTCATAGAAGATCATACATCCATAGCTTAGAGACCATTTAATCCGGACTCCTCACTTTACAAAAAAAGGAATTAGACTTAAGATAGTTACATGAATTGTCCAAGGTCACAGAGATAATAAGCTTCAGATATGGGATTTGAACCCATAATTTCTTTCACTTCTATTCACTATACTATGCTCTTTCAGATTTAGAACAATCTAACAGAATGACAAAGCAATAAAGATCTGAATAGATTTTTTTTTTAAGTCATGACAGATCTTTGTTGATTATTGAGTGTAAATCTTAAAGTGTATGCCTATTTTTCATCATTGTCTGGCATTTCATAAACACTGACAGTTTTCTAGAGTAGCAATCTTAATTTTTTTTTATTACTGACCTCTATCACAGTAAGATAATTTTTAAATAAAATATCTTCATATATTTAAATATGGTAATAATTATGTATATTGTGAAACTTACACAGAAATGTTTCAGTATGGAAACACTGAACTCTCCCCCAAATATATTGGATTTCAAGAATCCACCAAATGTTGGGATGTGGGATTTTGAAACCCAAAATATATTGGAGTTTCAGGCCAGTGTCATAAGGTGTGCCAAAAGATTTTGTAGGTTTACACCATCTCCAAATCAATTGGCAAAGATTTTATTATTTTTCTTTTGACTGGTAGACTAACTACCCCCAAAGGAGTAATTAGATATTGTGGCACATAGCAAGGATGCTAAAAGGAGTTAACAAAGAAGTGGGATATCATTAGGTTCTTTTATAGGAGAACAATAACCTCAGAGGTTGATATCATAGCTTGGTTTTTTAATTGAATATATAACTATGGAGTCATGATGATTTTGTTGAAGCAAGAAATTCAACAAGGAGTTCAACAAGGACTAATTGCAATAAAGGCCCACTTAAGTACATCAATAGGTCCCATTTAAGAATAAAATAATCCTGCAAATGAACCTTCCTGCTTGCCTCAGGTGGTAGTTTGGACTCCAGATTATAATTCAGGTTCTTTCTTATTAAAGCTCCTTCCAGTGATCTACTGAGCTCCTCAGGACTGGTGTCTTTTTTGCTGAAGTCTTATTTACTCCATCAAAAATAGAAATAAAAAAAGAATATTTTTTCCTAGAGTTAATAGGAAAGTAACAGGATCATATCTGTTCTTTAGGAATATTACTTTGCCAGATTAGTAGAAAATGAATTGGAAAAGGGACAGTTTACAGCCAGGGAATTACTGGCTGAAATTACTGCAGGAGTCTAAGTGAGGAGTGATAAGGGTATGAATTTAGATAAGTAATTAAAGATGACACTGAAGTTAACAGAACCTGGGAGATTAGAAGAACGGTAGTACCCTTGAAAGTGAAGTTTAGAACAGGGTAGATTGGGGGGTGGGGAAGATAAAGTAATTATATTTGCAATGAACATCAAAAACTAGATAAGTCTGCTTAGACAATGTCAATTTGTTTATCACAACCAAGAAGAAAAGGGTGGGGAATTGTTTTTACTCCCCAATCAAGTTTGGTGAATATAAAGTCTGGTTTCTAAGAGTGCTTGTTATAGCCACAATAAGCTTGGGGACAAGTGCTGGGGAAATTTTTTCCTAATGGCATGTGCACAACTGATATTGTGGGGTGGATGCAAATCCTGAGTGGCCAATAAGAGAAGTGTTTGTGAAGAGTTGGGGTATAAGAGTTGAAGATAAGCCCAACATTGATTACTTCAGAGAAAAACATGTGAATTGTTGTCTCACTCCCAAATTGGGTCAGTCTACAGCCCCTCTAGAGCATGATCATAGTTACTCAGAAAGCCTCACCCCCACTTTGAAGATCATTATGCTAGAGAGAAAAGAACTCAAAAGTAAATGCAGAAATTTAAATTAAACCCTCCTTAGATATAACAATATAATGAAAGAGTAATCGGTAAGGGAATACGAAAAAAATAAATTTGGAATAAATAATATTGTAAAAATGAATGAGTGTGCCAAAGAATAAATAAAACAATAATATTTTATTTTTATTTTTATAATTTTTTTATTTTATAATTATAATTTTTTTTCATAGTACATATGCATGGGTAATTTTTTACAACATTATCCCTTGCTCTCATTTCTGTTCCGATTTTTCCCCTCCTTCCCTCCACCCCCTTCCTTAGATGGCAGGCAGTCTTATACATGTTTGATATATTATAGTATATCCTAGATACAATATATGTGTGCAGAACTGAATTTCTTGTTGCACAGGAAGAATTGGATTCAGAAGGTAAAAATAACCTGGGAAGAAAAACAAAAATGCAAACAGTTTATACTCATTTCCCAGTGTTCCTTCTCTGGGTGTAGTTGATTCTGTCCATCATTGATCAATTGGAATTGGATTAGCTCTTCTCTATGTTGAAGATATCCACTTCAATCAGAATACATCCTCATATAGTATTGTTGTTGAAGTGTATAATGATCTCCTGGTTCTGCTCATTTCACTCAGCATCAGTTCCTGTAAGTCTCTCTAAGCCTCTCTGTATTCATCCTGTTGGTCATTTCTTACAGAACAATAATATTCCATAACATTCATATACCACAATTTACCCAACCATTCTCCAGTTGATGGACATCCATTCATTTTCCAGTTTCTAGCCACTACAAAAAGGGCTGCCACAGACATTTTGGCACATACAGGTCCCTTCCCCTTCTTTAGTATTTCTTCAGGATATAAGCCCAGTAGTAGCACTGCTGGATCATAGGGTATGCACAGTTTGATAACTTTTTGGGCATAATTCCAGATTGCTCTCCAGAATGGTTGGATTCTTTCACAACTCCACCAACAATGCATCAGTGTCCCAGTTTTCCCACATCCCCTCCAACATTCATCATTTTTTCCTGTCATCTTAGCTAATCTGACAGGTGTGTAGTGGTATCTCAGAGTTGACTTAATTTACATTTCTCTGATCAATAGTGATTTGGAACACTCTTTCATATGAGTGGAAATAGTTTCAATTTCATTATCTGAAAATTGTCTGTTCATATTCTTTGTCCATTTATCAATTGGAGAATGGCTTGATTTCTTATAAATTAGAGTCAATTCTCTACATATTTTAGAAATGAGGCCTTTATCAGAACCTTTAACTGTAAAGATGTTTTCCCAGTTTGTTACTTCCCTTCTAATCTCATTTTTATTAGTTTTGCTTGTACAAAAGCTTTTTAATTTGATGTAATAAAAAATTTTCTATTTTGTGATCAATAATGATCTCTAGTTCTCCTTTGGTCACAAATTCCTTCCTCCTCCACAGGTTTAAGTGGTAAACTATCCTATGTTCCTCTAATTTATTTATGATCTCATTCTTTATGCCAAATCATGGACTCATTTTGATCTTATCTTAGTATGTGGTGTTAAGTGTGGGTCCATGCCTAGTTTCTGTCATATAATTTCCAGTTTTCCCAGCAGTTTTTATCAAATAATGAATTCTTATCCCAAAAGTTGGGATCTTTGGGTTTGTCAAACACTAGATTGCTATAGTTATTCATTATTTTGAATAGAACAATACTATTAAATAAAATTATATAAAACAACACCTCAACATTTGTTGCAGTTAAAGCATTCCTCAAAGGAAAATTTATATTTCCATATACTAGGTAAACAAATGGAAAAAAACACCAATGAGTCACATATACAGTACTAGAAAATTAGAAAACTGACAAATTAATCATCTCTAAATTAGTTTCAAAGTAGCAATAATAAAAATCAAGGAAGAGGTAAACAAAACTGTAAACAAAAATGATTGGCTTGCTTGCTGTTCCTTACAATACTTCATCACCTCTATCTTTCCCTAGACACCCCACAGCTAGAATGCTCTTTCTTCATTTCTGTCTCCTGGCTTCCCTGACTTCCTCCAAATCTCAGCTCAAATTCCAACTTCTAAAAGGAACTTTTCCTATTATCCTTCCCTCTCACTCTGTTTTTCTGTACTGGAAATGTCTTCCCTCTTTTATACTGTACGTACTTATAGGTACATAATGCAGAATATCCGTCTTCCCTTCCCCAACAATTAAACTAACAATAAAACTTTCTCCCTTACTGAAAAGTAGCTGTTGTGACACGGGAGCCACCTGCTAGTGGCTGCTGGAGGTTCAACTCAGACCTTAGAATGGATCTCTTCATGTGAGAGGATGATGATGATACAAGGAGACTGAGAGGCAATTGCTGTTCTCTGACTCCCTTCTCTTCCCTCTGCCTCCAATTTATTCCATTCCCAAATCTCAAGGAACGTTTGCATTAGTAAAGGCTGCTTTGCAACTCCTTCAAGTGTTATGATTCACAGCTGTGGAGGCTCTTTGAGAATTGACCTGCAGAAACTTTTTAGACTTCCGGCCAAGATGGCGGCGTGGAGGCAGACAGCTGCTTGAGCTCCTCATTTTCTCTCAGAACTTACTTCATGACAAGCCTCAGAATTAATGCTTGACCCAGAAAGAAATCCACAAATTATCACCAAGAGGAGACATCCTTGAAAGTCGCCAGAAAAGGTCTGTGTTTGCTCGGGGGAGGGTCAATCAGACTGGGCGCAGACTGAGGGCAGACAGCCAGAGCAAGACAGGCAGCTCACACAGCTCAGACCAGAGGGGGAGGGGTGTGATCTCTGCCGTTTCTGCGAAAGGGCTTTTGCCCCAGTGTGAATGCTCCGTCTTGGCAGCAAGCCAGGAGCAGTGGAGAGGGTGTAAACACCGGAGGTGAAGATTAAAACCCCAGAAAGCCAGCGTCTCTCAGAGCCCGGCCACCCCCACCCCCCACCCGGACTGACTCAGTGCGTTCTCGGAGCCTCAGAGCGCAGACTCAGTACAGTCATAGCTCTCTGCTGCCCTACCCCCAGTCTGTAGAGGAAGCTCATTAATACCATCCAGCCCCATCCCCCCCAAAACAGAGCTATTTTTTCTCTTGTCAGTTTGTTTTCTTCGATTCCTACTCTGACAAAATGAACAAAAAATTCAAAAGGCTCTAACCATTGACAGCTTTTGTATGGAGAGAGAGCAGACTTCAAACACTGAGGAGACTAAAAACAGACTGTCCCCAGAGGAATCCCCTAAGGGGGATATGAGCTGCTCCTCAATACAAAAGAATCTCATAGAGGAAATCAAAAAGGCTCTCACAAGAGAGCTAGAAGAGAAATGGGAAAAGGAAAGGGAAGCTTGGCAAGAGAGCCTGGAGAAGTAATTCCGCGCATTTAAAGACAGAGTGGATAAAGAAATCAAATCATTGAGAAACAAGATTAGTGAGCTGGAAAAGGTAAACAACTCCAAGGAAAACAGGATTAGTGAGCTGGAAAAAGAAAACAGCTCTCTAAAAAATAAAATGGATAAAATGGAAAAAAATTCCATAGAAGATAAAAACTCAATTGGATAATTACAAAGAGATATAAAAAAAAAGTGAGTGAAGAAAATACATCCTTGAAAATTAGACTGGAACAAGTAGAAATGAATGACTCAAGGAGAAACCAAGAAGTAGTCAAGCAAAACCAGAGAAATGAAACAATAGAAAAGAATGTGAAGTACTTTACCAGAAAGACAACAGACCTGGAAAACAGATCCAGGAGAGACAATTTGAGAATAATCGGACTCCCTGAAAAACGTGAGGAAAAAAAGAGCTTGGACACTATTTTTTTTTTTTTTTTTTTTTTAATTTTTTTATTTTATTTTATAATTATAACATTTTTTGACAGTACATATGCATGGGTAATTTTTTACAACATTATCCCTTGCACTTACTTCTATTCAGATTTTTTCCCTTCCTCCCCCAACCCCCTCCCCCTGATGGCAAGCAGTCTTATATATGTTAAATATATTACAGTATAATTTAGATACAATATATGTGTGTAGAACCGAATTTTTTGTTGCACAGGAAGAATTGGATTCAGAAGGTAAAAATAACAGTTTACATTCATTTCCCAGTCCTTTTCTGGATGTAGCTGGTTCTGTCCATCATTAATCAATTGGAATTGGATTAGCTCTTCTCTATGTTGAAGAAATCCACTTCCATCAGCATACATCCTCGTACAGTATCATTGTTGAAGTGTATAATGATCTTCTGGTTCTGCTCGTTTCACTCAGCATCAGTTGATGTAAGTCTCTCCAAGCCTCTCTGTATTTCTCCTGTTGGTCATTTCTTATAGAACAGTAATATTCCATAACATTCATATACCATAGTTTACCCAACCATTCTCCAATTGATGGACATCCATTCATCTTCCAGCTTCTAGCCACTATGAAAAGGGCTGCCACAAACATTTTGGCACATACAGGACCCTTTCCCTTCTCTAGTAGTTCTTTGGGGTATAAGCCCAGTAGTAGTATGGCTGGGTCAAAGGGTATGCACATTTTGATAACTTTTTGGGCATAATTCCAGATTGCTCTCCAGAATGGTTGGATTCTTTCACAACTCCACCAACAATGCATCAGTGTCCCAGTTTTCCCACAGCCCCTCCAACATTCATCGTTATTTGTTCCTGTCATTTTAGCCAATCTGACAGGTGTGTAATGATACCTCAGAGTTGTCTTAATTTGCATTTCTCTGATCAATAGTGATTTGGAACACTCTTTCATATGAGTGGAAATAGTTTTAATTTCATCATCTGAAAATTGTCTGTTCATATCCTTTGACCATTTATCAATTGGAGAATGGCTTGATTTCTTATAAATTAAAGTCAATTCTCTGTATATTTTGGAGATGAGGCCTTTATCAGAACCTTTAACTGTAAAAATGTTTTCCCAATTTGTTACTTCCCTTCTAATCTTGTTTGCATTAGTTTTGTTTGTGCAGAAACTTTTTAATTTGATGTAATCAAAATGTTCTATTTTGTGATCAATAATGGTCTCTAGTTCTCCCTTGGACACAAACTCCTTCCTCCTCCACAAGTCTGAGAGGTAAACCATCCCATGTTCCTCCAATTTATTTATGATTTCGTTCTTTATGCCTAAATCTTGGACCCATTTTGATCTAATCTTAGTATGTGGTGTTAAATGTGGGTCCATGCCTAGTTTCTGCCATACTAATTTCCAGTTTTCCCAGCAGTTTTTGTTAAATAATGAATTCTTATCCCAAAATTTGGGATCTTTGGGTTTGTCAAAGATTAGATTGCTATTTTTATTCACTATCTTGTCCTGTGAACCTAACCTATGCCACTGATCAACTAGTCTATTTCTTAGCCAATACCAAATGGTTTTGGTGACTGTTGCTTTATAATATAGCTTTAAATCAGGTACACTTAGACCACCTTCCTCTGACTTTTTTTTCATTAGTTCCCTTGCAATTCTCGACCTTTTATTCTTCCATATGAATTTTGTTGTTATTTTTTCTAGGTCATTAAAATAGTTTCTTGGGAGTCTGATTGGTATAGCACTAAATAAATAGATTAGTTTGGGGAGTATTGTCATCTTTATTATATTCGCTCGGCCTATCCAAGAACATTGAATGTCTTTCCAATTATTTAAATCTGACTTTATTTTTGTGGCAAGTGTTTTGTAATTTTGCTCATATAATTCCTGACTCTCCTTTGGTAGATATATTCCCAAATATTTGATACTATCGACTGTTATTTTGAATGGAATTTCTCTTTGTATCTCTTGCTGTTGGATTGTGTTGGTAATGTATAAAAATCCTGAGGATTTATGTGGATTTATTTTGTATCCTGCGACTTTGCTAAAATTCTGAATTATTTCTAATAGCTTTTTAGCAGAGTCTTTGGGGTTCTCTAAGTATACCATCATGTCATCTGCGAAAAGTGACAATTTGATTTCTTCATTTCCTACTCTAATTCCTTGGATCTCTTTCTCGGCTCTTATTGCCAAGGCTAGAGTTTCTAGTACTATATTGAATAGTAATGGTGATAGTGGGCAACCTTGTTTCACTCCTGAGCTTGGACACTATTTTTGAGGAAATTATCAAAGAGAACTGCCCAGACGTTCTGGAAACAGAGGGTAAAATAGACATTGAAAAAATACATCAATCACCTACTGAAAGGGACCCTAAACTCAAAACGCCAAGAAATATAGTGGCCAAGTTCAAGAACCATCAGACAAAGGAAAAGATATTGGAAGCTGCTAGAAAAAAGCAATTCAGATATGGAGGATCCACAATAAGGATAACCCAGGATCTAGCAGCGTCCACATTAAAAGAACGAAGGGCCTGGAACATGATATTCCGAAAGGCTAAGGAACTTGGTATGCAGCCAAGAATAACTTACCCAGCAAGAATGAGCATCATTTTCCAGGGAAGAAGATGGACATTTAACGAAATAAATGAATTCCATCTATTTTTGATGAAAAAACCAGATCTACATAAAAGGTTTGATCTTCAAATACAGAACTCAAGAGATTTCTAAAAAGGTAAAAAGAAATCTTGAGAACTATACTTCTGCCAAAAAAATATGTAAAGAACATATGTACAATTTGTCTTAGAAACTAGAGGTGGAAAGGATATTATATCATAAAAAAGTGTAAAGTGGTGGTACTACATCTCATGAAGAGGCAAAGGTAACCTATTGTATCTGAGAGAAAGAAAGGAGGGAGATGAACATAGTGTGTATCAATACACATATTCGATTTATGGTGAAACTTCTTCCACTTCATTGAAAAGTGAAAGGGAAGGAGTAAAATAAGGGGAAGGGAATACAGAAATTTGGAGGAAAAGGGGTAAAATAAGGGGAAGAACTTTAAGGTGGGGGAGGGATCCTAAAAAGGGAGGGCTGTTCACAAGTTTAATACTGGGTAAGAGGGAAGGAAAGGGGAAAAGCATAAGCAAGGGTTAATAGGATGGCAAGCAATATAGAATTAGTCCTTCTAACCATAAATGTGAATGGGGCAAACTGCCTCATAAAGAGGAAGCGGTTAGCAGACTGGATTAAAAGTCAGAACCCTACTATATGTTGTTTACAGGAAACACACCTGAAACAGGATGAGACATTCAAACTAAAAGTAAAAGGGTGGAGCAGAATCTATTATGCTTCAGGCAAAACCAAAAAAGCAGGAGTAGCCATCTTCATCTCAGATCAAGCAAAAACAAAAATTGATCTAATTAAAAGAGATAAGGAAGGACATTATATCCTGCTAAAGGGCAGCATCAATAATGAAGCAGTATCAATATTAAACATATATGCACCAAGTGGTGCAGCATCTAAATTCTTAAAAGAGAAATTAAGAGAGCTGCAAGAGGAAATAGATAACAAAACTATAATAGTGGGAGATCTCAACCTTGCACTCTCAGAATTAGATAAATCAAACCACAAAATAAATAAGAAAGAAGTCAAAGAGGTAAATAGAATACTAGAAAAGTTTGATATGATAGATCTTTGGCGAAAGCTAAATGGAGACAGAAAGGAGTATACTTTCTTTTCAGCAGTTCATGGAACCTATACAAAAATTGATCATATACTAGGGCATAAAAACCTCAAAATCAAATGCAGTAAGGCAGAAATAGTAAATGCATCCTTTTCAGACCATAATGCAATCAAAATTACATTTAATAAAAAGCCAAGGGAAAATAGACCAAAAAATAATTGGAAACTAAATAATCTTATACTAAAGAATGATTGTGTAAAACAGCAAATCATAGACATAATAACTTCACCCAAGAGAATGACAATAATGAGACATCATACCAAAATGTGTGGGATACAGCCAAAGCAGTAATAAGGGGAAGTTTTATATCTCTACAGGCCTACTTGCATAAAATAGAGAAAGAGAGGGCCAACAAATTGGGCTTACAACTCAAATTGCTAGAAAAGGAACAAATTAAAAACCCCCAGACAAACACAAAACTTGAAATTCAAAAAATAAAAGGTGAGATTAATAAAATTGAAAGTAAAAAAACTATTGAATTAATTAATAAAACTAAGAGTTGGTTCTATGAAAAAACTAACAAAATAGACAAACCCTTAGTAAACCTGATTAAAAAAAGGAAAGAGAAAAAGCAAATTGTTAGTCTTGAAAATGAAAAGGGTGAACTCACCACTAATGAAGAGGAAATTAGAACAATAGTTAGGAGCTACTTTGCTCAACTTTATGCCAATCAATTCGATAACTTAAATGAAATGGAAGAATACCTTCAAAAATATAGCTTGCCCAGATTAACAGAGGAAGAAGTAAATAGTCTAAATAGTCCCATCTCAGAAAAAGAAATAGATCAAGCTATTAACCAACTTCCTAAGAAAAAGTCCCCAGGACCAGATGGATTTACATGTGAATTCTACCAAACATTTAAAGAACAACTAACTCCAATGCTATGTAAACTGTTTGAAAAAATAGGGATTGAAGGAGTCCTACCAAATTCCTTCTATGACACAGACATGGTACTGATACCTAAACCAGGTAGTTCGAAAACTGAGAAAGTAAACTATAGACCAATTTCCTTAATGAATATTGATGCTAAAATCTTAAATAAGATATTAGCAAATAGACTTCAGAAAATCATCCCCAGGATAATACACTATGACCAAGTAGGATTTATACCAGGAATGCAGGGCTGGTTTAATATTAGGAAAACTATTAATATAATTGACCATATTAATAATCAAATTAATAAAAACCATATGATCATCTCAATAGATGCAGAAAAAGCATTTGATAAAATCCAACATCCATTCCTACTAAAAACGCTTGAGAGTATAGGAATAAATGGACTATTCCTTAAAATAATAAGGAGCATATATTTAAAACCTTCAGTAAACATCATATGTAATGGCGATAAACTAGAACCTTTCCCTCTAAGATCAGGAGTGAAACAAGGTTGCCCACTATCACCATTACTTTTCAATATAGTACTAGAAACTCTAGCCTCAGCAATAAGAGCTGAGAAAGAGATTCAAGAAATTAGAGTAGGAAATGAGGAAATCAAATTATCACTTTTCGCAGATGACATGATGGTATACTTAGAGAACCCCAAAGACTCTACTAAAAAGCTATTAGAAATAATTCAGAATTTTAGCAAAGTTGCAGGATACAAAATAAATCCACATAAATCCTCAGCATTTTTATACATTACTAACACAATCCAACAGCAAGAGATACAAAGAGAAATTCCATTCAAAATAGCAGTCGATAGTATAAAATGTTTGGGAATATATCTACCAAAGGAGAGTCAGGAATTATATGAGCAAAATTAAAAAACACTTGCCACAAAAATAAAGTCAGATTTAAATAATTGGAAAGACATTCAGTGCTCTTGGATAGGCCGAGCGAATATAATTAAGATGACAATACTCCCTAAACTAATCTATTTATTTAGTGCTATACCAATCAGACTTCCAAGAAACTATTTTAATAACCTAGAAAAAATAACAACAGAATTCATATGGAACAACAAAAGGTCGAGAATTTCAAGGGAAGTAATGAAAAAAAAATTAAGTGAAGGTAGTCTAGCTGTACCTGATCTAGAACTGTATTATAAAGCAACAGTCACCAAAACCATTTGGTATTGGCTAAGAAATAGACTAGTTGATCAGTGGCATAGGTTAGGTTCACAGGGCAAGATAGTGAATAAAAATAGCAATCTAGTGTTTGACAAACCCAAAGATCCCAAATTTTGGGATAAGAATTCATTATTTGACAAAAACTGCTGGGAAAACTGGAAATTAGTATGGCAGAAACTAGGCATGGACCCACATTTAACACCACATACTAAGATTAGATCAAAATGGGTCCAAGAACCTGTATGTGCCAAAATGTTTGTGGCAGCCCTTTTCATAGTGGCTAGAAGCTGGAAGATGAATGGATGTCCATCAATTGGAGAATGGTTGGGTAAACTATGGTATATGAATGTTATGGAATATTATTGTTCTATAAGAAATGACCAACAGGAGAAATTCAGAGAGGCTTGGAGAGACTTACATCAACTGATGCTGAGTGAAACGAGCAGAACCAGAAGATCATTATACACTTCAACAATGATACTGTACGAGGATGTATGCTGATGGAAGTGGATTTCTTTAACATAGAGAAGAGCTAATCCAATTCCAATTGATTAATGATGGACAGAACCAGCTACATCCAGAAAAGGAACACTGGGAAATGAATATAAACTGTTATTTTTACCTTCTGAATCCAATTCTTCCTGTGCAACAAAAAATTCGGTTCTACACACATATATTGTATCTAGAATATACTGTAATATATTTAACATATATAAGACTGCCTGCCATCTGGGAGAGGGGGTTGGGGGAGGAAGGGAAAAAATCTGAATAGAAGTAAGTGCAAGGGATAATGTTGTAAAAAATTACCCATGCATATGTACTGTCAAAAAAATGTTATAATTATAAAATAAAATAAAAATTAAAAAAAAAATGGGTCCAAGATTTAGGCATAAAGAACGAAATAATAAATAAATTGGAGGAACAGGGGAGGGTTTACCTCTCAGACTTGTGGAGGAGGAAGGAGTTTGTGTCCAAGGGAGAACTAGAGACCATTATTGATCACAAAATACAAAATTTTGATTACATCAAATTAAAAAGTTTCTGCACAAACAAAACTAATGCAAACAAGATTAGGAGGGAAGTAACAAGTTGGGAAAACATTTTTACAGTTAAAGGTTCTAATAAAGGCCTCATCTCCAAAATATACAGAGAATTGACTTTAATTTATAAGAAATCAAGCCATTCTCCAATTGATAAATGGTCAAAGGATATGAACAGACAATTTTCAGATGATGAAATTAAAACTATTTCCACTCATATGAAAGAGTGTTCCAAATCACTATTGATCAGAGAAATGCAAATTAAGACAACTCTGAGGTATCATTACACACCTGTCAGATTGGCTAAGATGACAGGAACAAATAACGATGAATGTTGGAGGGGCTGTGGGAAAACTGGGACACTGATGCATTGTTGGTGGAGTTGTGAAAGAATCCAACCATTCTGGAGAGCAATCTGGAATTATGCCCAAAAAGTTATCAAAATGTGCATACCCTTTGACCCAGCCATACTACTACTGGGCTTATATCCCAAGGAAATACTAAAGAAGGGAAAGGGACCTGTATGTGCCAAAATGTTTGTGGCAGCCCTTTTCATAGTGGCTAGAAGCTGGAAGATGAATGGATGTCCATCAATTGGAGAATGGTTGGGTAAACTATGGTATATGAATGTTATGGAATATTATTGTTCTATAAGAAATGACCAACAGGAGAAATACAGAGAGGCTTGGAGAGATTTACATCAACTGATGCTGAGTGAAACGAGCAGAACCAGAAGATCATTATACACTTCAACAATGATAATGTATGAGGATGTATTTTGATGGAAGTGGATATCTTCAACATAGAGAAGAGCTAATCCAATTCCAATTGATTAATGATTGACAGAATCAGCTACATGCAGAAAAGGAACACTGGGAAATGAGTGTAAACTGTTATTTTTACCTTCTGAATCCAATTCTTCCTGTTCAACAAGAAATTCGGTTCTATACACATATATTGTATCTAGAATGTATTGTAATATATTTAACATGTATAAGACTGCCTGCCATCTGGGGGGGGAGGTTTGGGGAGGAAGGGAAAAAATCTGAACAGAAGTAAGTACAAGGGATAATGTTATAAAAAATTACCCATGCATATGTGTACTGTCAAAAAAAGTTATAATTATAAAATAAAATAAAAATTAAATTAAAAAAAAAATAGCAAGGACAACATAAGAGGAAAAAAAAAAAAAAGAGAATTGACCTGCCCTTTCCCTTAGGCATGGTCCTTAACAATTTCCAGTCTTTTTTTTTTTTTTTTTTTTATCACAGCATTTTTTTTAAATTAATTTTTATAATTATGACTTTTTTTTTGACAGTACATATGCATAGGTAATTTTTTTTTTTTTTTTTTTTTTTTACAACGTTATCCCTTGTACTCCCTTCTGTTCCGAATTTTTCCTCTCCTTCCCTCCACCCCCTCCCCTAGATGGCAGGCATTCCCATACATATTAAATATGTTATAATATATGCTAGATACAATATATATGTGCAGAACCGAATTTTGTTGTCGTAGTTGTTGCAAAGAAACAATCGTATTCTGAAGGTAAAAATAATCTGGGAAGAAAAACAAAAAAACAAAACAACAACAAAAAAAAATCCAGTCTTTTGTTTTATGACAATGCAATTGTTTTTCCCCCATGGTCAGTAAGTTTATGCATTAGCTGTTATCTGAGTCTGCATGCTAAAGAGTGCAAACAGCACTATCACCTCTGCATGGTTGGAAGTTGAAATACTATAGCAGGTGTTAAATCTTGTGAGATTTCATGAAGGCAAACTTTCAAACAGAGAAGAGGACTAAGTCAGAACAGGGATTTTTCACAAGTCTCTCATCAATCTTTTGGCTCGGCCCTTCGATTTGTTGGCCCATTTAATTACCCCAACTAAAAAAAGCCTTACCAGGTCTCTTCTCCCTTTCCTTCCCTGCGGGTTACCAAAGGAACTACTCACAAACAGCTCTCGGGCTCTGCTGCTTCTTTGTTTCTTATGTCCCATGTTGGGCATATGTGGGATTTGGGAGCCCCCTGCTAGTAGTAGCTGCTGGAGGTCTAACTCAGACCTGTAGAATGGATCTCTTCATGTGAGAGGATGATGATGTTACAAGGAGACTGAGAGGCAATTTCTGTTCTATGACCTCTCTCCTCTTCCCTCTGCCTCTAATTTATTTCATTCTCAATCCACAAGGAACAGCTGCATTAATAAAAAAAATTTATACTAGTATTTATGAAATATAATTACAAAAAGTTTTAAAAGGATAAGCATCTAATTTTTAAAAATTTAGATTATTAAATAAATTGAACCATAACAGAAGAAAATACTTCTTCCAACTATGGTTAAGAATAGGATTTGTAACTAAACAAGACATAAAGGTAATTTTTAAAAGAAGAGATAAACAATGTTGAGGACATCAATTTTTAAAAGAAGAAAAAACCTTTTTCATTAAAAAGTGTCCAATTGTTATTGATTGGGGGAAAATAATCACCTCTACTCCTTTTCTTGTTAAAAATTCTTATATTCATATTTATGAGAGATATATTTTTTCAACAAAAATTTTTGTTTGACTTTACATATTTTGATTTTTATTCATTTGGAACTGATCTTGGCATAGGGTAGAATATACAATCCAGTCCCTGAAAGATATAAGCTAGGTGGGAACAAGACCTTACTCAGTTTTGGAGGAGCTTTTGGATAAAAGCAGAAGACAAGAAATATGTTGTGATTGGCTGAATGAATCATACACATCTCTGAACCTAAATATAATATAAGAAGTTAATTTAAAAGCAAAGCATCTAGTGTGTCATCAAAGCAACAAATATTAGGTACCTTTCAGATTCAGAAGCATTATAAGGGGAAAAGCACCAAAGGGGGAAGGGCAACGATTAAGTCTATGGGGAGTGTTCTATTTCTCCTTACTCTTGCTGATGTCACTGGAAAGCCTGAATCAGAAGAAAATACATCTAACTAGGAACTGGGAGGCATATTGAAAACAAACTAGGCACACCTAGGACAGACAAATGCAGGCCTCTATAAAGGCACTGACCTTTGGAGCCCAGCAAAATGCTACATTTCCTAAGGAAAACTTCATGAAGATTCTGAAAAAGGGAAAAAAGACTGCCAATAACCCCTTTGTCACACTACCATTAAACGAAATTTAAACTCAGTTTTCCTTTAGAATTTCTGGGTACTTATGAGAGTGTGTGTTCTTAGATTTTTGGGGAGAAATATTTTATTTCAACCATATTACCGATGTGATCTATGGTGCGGGATTTGGTACCAAATGATGGCAGGTACTAAAAGTTGGGGTTCAGTCATGTGAACAATTCACAATGACTATTCTCTTTGGCAAAAGGTTAATTTATTTAGGGGAATAGGTTATAGACAAAATGAAGGGATATAATAGACACTGGGCATAATAAATATGAAATAAAGTGGGAGAGCATATGAAAGACAAGTTCCTCGGTGAAACTCACAATTATCCAGCAGAAAGGGAGCACCTCATGAGGTTGGGGCAAGCCCTTAGCTGGTAGGCTAAATCCTGAAAGGAATTTAGCAACTTAAAAGAATTAGTTAGCTGTCTGGAGGAAAAATGGAGTTGGGAAACATGGTGGAGTTAGGTGAGATACCACTGGCATGGGGGAAGGGAAAAGATACCACAAGACAAAGTAGTATAGCAGGAAGGAAGGAAAGAAGGGAGGGAAGGAAAAGAGGAAGGAATGAAGGAAAGAAAGGAGGTTCACGGATTATTTCTGAAACAGTCAGACTATGTGACCATGGGCATATTACTTACTTGCTCTTCTCGAGTTAGCCAGCTATTTTAAGTCCACAAATTACAGAGGGGTTGCTGATCTGTATCTCTGAGGGGAGTTCTCATGGTGATTAAATCACAGGTCTAGATTCTCACTCTAACCTTAAGTTTCTGGACTTCGGTTTTATGAAGGCACACCAAGAAATATAAAAAGCATTACAACAAATTTGATAGATATTGTTATCTGTATTATAGATTAAGTATAGAAAAGTCATGATAAACAAAGGCAGAAGGAAAGGGAAAAAATTGCAAATAATTGTCCAGAAATAACAAACATGAGGTCCACCAAAAGCCTTGAGTGTAGCCCAAATTATAATGTAATTGTAAATGTAAAATATAATTACAAATACAAATTAAAACATAGATAATATTAACATGTGATTGTCAAAGCCAATATGTAACTTTGTGGAAATTCTTATTTCAGTTTAGAAACCCTTATGTCTATTTGAATATGATATTACTACTCTAGAAGACCCCTTTTATATTCCCATTAATTCATCTACCTTCCTACCATAGAATAATATATTCTTTGAAATATGGAAACTGTAAAACTTGTTTTTTCACATATATTAAAATATGCTAGTCTCCCCTCTATTATTTCTAATTTATTTTCTTTATACATAGTTATTTGTATGTTATCACCCAACTTGAAATGTTTTCAATGCCTTTCAAATATCCTTCTCCTAAGTAACCATTGAATTGAACCATGATATAGAATGAAATAGATTTGTTACATTATCAAGCCAAAACCTTTGGGAGATTGGCCTGAGTCAGGTCCAGTCAAGAGAGCTCTTCTGGATCCTCTTTCCTCTAGTTTTTGTAATTCTTTTTTATCATGTTTCTCTTTCTACTTTCCTGATAGTCTATTTCTGTGTCCTTTTATCATCCATGTCTGATCCCTATCAGTATATCTCTGTATACTGCTTGAGCTCTTTTTTTCCTCTCTTTCCAATCTTTCTTGGTGTTTAATTATCTTTCTATGCTAATATCTCTCAGATCTTCAAAAATCAAATCCCAAGACTCCAAATGCTTGCTTGACATCTTCACATTTATGTTTCACAGACATCTCAAATTCAACTTGTCCATCCCCCTTAACCTTCTTATCTTCCTGTTTTTCCTATTTCATTTCAGGGTATTACCGGGTTTTCAGTTGAGGAAACTGAACTTAGGAATCATCTTCAGTTCTTCACTCTTCCTCATTTCACACCAAAAATCCTAGATTAGAGTTAAAAAGGTTCTCAATGGTCATTTAGTCTAACCCATACTGAAAAGGAATCTTCGCAATAATATATCAGCTTTTGCTTAAGACATCTAAGGAAGAATTTATTACTTCTCAGAACAATACATCCCACTTTTAGATAGCTTTAATTGTTAATATTTTCCTGACATGAAGCCAAAACTTGCCTTTGAAATTTTCATGAACTGCTCCTGGTTCTTTCCTCTGGAGCTGTACCAAATAAATTTAATCCCCCCTCCAAATAATAATAGCCCTTCAAATATTTGAACACATATATCATGTACCTCTTCTGTATTCTCTTCTCTAGGTTAAATAGTTGCTTCAAGCAGTTCTAATATGACATGGATTTAAAGCCGTTTAGCATTCTGGATGTATCCCACTTAACACCCTCCAGTTTATCAATGTCCTTCTTAAACTAAGGCACACAAAACTGAATACAATCCTTCAGAAAAAGTCTTCCCAGGGCAGGTTATATTGACTATCACTTTATGTTTGAAAACTATTCCTCTCTTAAATGTAGTTTAAGATTATGATTGGCTTTTTTTTTTTTTCCCTTAGTGCTACATCATATTATTGAACTATATAGGGCTAGCAGCCCCCTAAAACCTCAGATTTTTGTCATAACAATTGAAGTTTAACCATATTTAGCTGATTTCTTATGACCAATTATAAGACTTTACATTTCTCTTTGTCTCTGTTTCTCCAACACCCAATTACATTTTAAGTCATTTCAATTCTATCTCTATAGTGTCTCTCATATTCATTTCCTTCTCTCTAGTTACATGGTCATCAAAATGTCACCTCTCACTGGGACTGCTCCCTCTCATTGATCTGTCTCCCCTCTCCAAACTATTCTCCACACAGCTGTCAATTTGAAATTCCTGAAGAACAGTTCATGTCACTCTTCTAAAGGACCTTCAGCAGATCCAAATTATCTTTAAGATAAAATACAAATTGCTCTGTTGGGCACTTAAAACCCTTCACAATGACATTCTAATCTATGTTTTTAAACTAATTATATATTAATCTCTCTTGTGTACTTTATATTTTAGCCAGATTGTTTTTAATGCCATTCTTCTCTCTCTCTCTCTCACTTTTGTATTTCCTCTCCCACCTTAATATCTTTGCATCAGTTTTTCCATAAATATGAAATGATCTCCTCTGCTTCTTGAAATCTCTAACTCCCCAATGGCTCAGCTCAAAGAAGCCTTTCCTGATTCTCCTAGTTGTTTGTACTAGCACTATCACTATGCATTTCTTTATAGTTATCCTGCATTTACTTATATCTTAATATCTTCTATCTACTAGTAGAATGTAAAAGCAGGAACTTTCTCATTTTTGCATTTTTATCTTCCTTGTCTAGTATAATTCCAGGCATGTAGTGGAGTCTTAATAAATACTTGTTAATTTATTGATTGACTGGTGATCTTCTCTCATTAAAAAAAAAAAAAAAATTACTATTATGTTAATAAAGTGTCTAAAATGTTCGTATTCTTTGATCCATAGATCCTATTGCTAGGCATATACCCCAATAGTAAAAGGAAAGTTACCATGGTGCTCCAAAATATTTATAGGAACACTCCTTGAGGTAGCAAAATACTGGAAACAAAACAACAAATGTAGTGAGGAATTACTAAATAAGTTGTACATGACCATGATGGATAGTACTTTTCCATAAGAAATGATAAATATGATGAAAACAGAAAAAGTGTGGGAGGTTTTACATGAAGTGAAGTGAACAAAAACAGAAAAACAATATGTACAATGACTACCACATTGTATATGGAAAGGACAATTAAGTATCATCATCTTGATTATTTTGGATTCAAATCTATATTAGCTCTTTTTGTTCTGTCCTTTCCAGTCTCAGTATAAATATCCTTGGCAAAGATCATATAAGCAAAATAGTAATTAGGCCACTCCTAACCTCTATTCAGTCTTATTCTCTTCCAGAAGTTGATCAAGAGCTTCCTTATTGAGTTCAACTTCATGAAAAGTGAGCCTTTTATTAAAACACTTGATAAGGGCTTCCCATAGAGAATACACACACATTAGTATGTTATAAGAAAATAAAAGTCAGGTTAATTTATTTGTATTTTTATTCTATTATAAATATTTTTACTCTGAGATTAATTTTTATAGTTTGAAGCTTCTTTTGGAAAGTTAATTACTCTTTGGCAGTTAAGAATTATCTTAATTTTGAAAACTAGGAGAAGAATGTACAATAAGACATTTTTCATTTGATATGAAAAAATGCAATTTCAATTTTATATTTCACCTAAATTGGTTTTGAAATATTTAATGAAATCATTTACTATTTATCTATTCTAGAAACAAATTTTGTAATTTGAAAATTTCCAGATCTTTACCTTTTTCTTATGACTAAGTCTGGATTATCTGTGGGGGAACTAATTTATCAGAGTAAGGGATTAATTACATGGAAGAAATGATCTACTGTGAGAAAGCTGGTAAAGATTCATGAAAAAGTGATGAGTGACCTGCCGAAGAATGAATAATTATTGTTTTGTATAGTATAGCAATATTCTTACACCTCAATTTGTTTAGCCATTTGATGGGTAACTATTTTGTTTCCAATATTTCTAGTAGTAGAATCTCTAGATTAAAGATTATAGACGTTTTAATCATTTTCCTAGTATTCCAAATTGCTTTCCAAATGCCTCTCCTGGATTCCAAAATGGGTTTTGCAAATCATTTATCATCTCCAATAATACTTTGCCTATCTTTCTACAATCTCTCCTTTACTGTCTTCCCATCTTTTGCCATGTTTGCCAATTTCTTGGTTAACAGATGAAATCCTGGGGATGTTTCCATTTATATTTCTTATTAATAATTTAAAGCTTTCTTTCAGAAGGTTGCTAACTCTTATTTCATCCTCTGAACACTTGTGATTTCTTGAAGGTTTTCTGAGCCATAAGATAATTTTCATGGTCTGATCCCATCAATCTAAGATAGCAGAGGATGAGTCATATCCAGAAGACATTCCCTGAAAATGAAACAAGTATCTCATCTTTGACTTCAAGGAAGTTCTACGAGTCTCTGGAAAAGTTGATCAGAATCTTTGTTGGATATGACTCCCTGACTTTCTGAGAGACTTTGCAACCCTACCATGTAGCCTTGAATTCTTGGAAAACAGAGCTAATATATTCATTGCCCTTTGGTTCACAGGACTTTAGGATTTATTGATAGGAAATAGAGATTTAATCCAGTAGTATTGAACTCTATATAAGGATCTTTGTGGGCTACGTATTGACTTAGGAAACCATATAGTAATATTATCTATATTCTACTGATTCTGTTAAATATTTCCCAATTACATTTTAATCTGGTTTCAGCTCACAGCCAACAATATGGTTCCACAAGGTGTCTGACACCCCTGATCTACTCCAATCTCCTTGTTTGACATATAAGAAAACTGAAGCCCAATGGTTAGTAGCAAATAAACAGCAAATAGCATTGTCAGTATTTAAATTTAGGTTTTCTGACTAAAAATTTAGAATCTTTTCTACTATACCATGGCAATCTTTGAGTTCTAAACAGATCTATACCAAATCCTAGGGTATCCAAAGTGCTAGAGACTGCTAAAGGCAGGTGTGCTTACTCCTTATGGAGATTATCTATTGCAATATTTGCCAACTTGAGATAAGACTGGTACTGAAGAGTTAGTCCAGTATAACTGAGGATCTTAAACTCAGTTTTTTTTGATTCAGATGCCTTAATAGAAATTCTACCTCCATTTATGACCTCCATTTATTTTTTTATCTTGTACCAAATGTCAATATTGCTTTATAAACAAGTCACGGAGGAAAGGATACTTAGGACTGACAATGAAGGTTTGGGGGTGCTAAGGAGAGGAAAGAATTTGCACTGCATTACAAGTGGGGCTGGGAAAGGCAAACTTCCTTCAGAGTTTCTGATTGTATTTTTGAAATGACAAGGGCTATTGGAAGTAGGGGTTAAACATCCTGTAAATACAGGGTTGTTTACACTAATTTTCTGCCACTTCCTGGGAGCAACAGTGATAAGGGATGTTAATTCATACCCTTCATTTCTTAGGATCTGGAGAAGAAACAGCTTCTAACCTGCTTGAGGGATTTTTGAGGTGATTTAGGAGAGAAGCAGGTTTGAAGTTGCTTAGTAGACATATTATATTATTATATTATTTTATATGATATTACATTATATTATTTTATTATTTTGTTATCTCCTGTTTTCTTATTACTGTATACTAGCTCTTTGATTATCAGTTTTATGTACAGAGTAAACATTGACTATACAAGATTATGGTCCCTGCAATTGTGCAGAATCAATTTCATTTTGCCAAGATCATGTGACAAGTGCTCAATGAAATACAGCTGGTTCTGAAAGGAGACTGGGGGAACCTCCCAATTTGTATGGATCTCTTAGGACAGGGCTCACCAAGGGGTGAGGGTTCCAAAGCTGAATTCTGATTGGGTTAGTTTACATACTTACTGCTGATGAGACAACATTGCTCCAGAAAGAGAGGCAAAGGAGAAAGAGAAAGTTAAGGATTTAACACTATAGAGAAAATTTACTCACTCACCACTTCTTTTTTTTTTTTTTTTTTTTAATTTTTTATTTTAATAGTTTTTATTTACCAGATATATGCATGGTAATTTTACAACATTGACAATTGCCAAACCTTTTGTTCTAATTTTTCCCCTTCTTCCTCCCACTCCCCCAGATGGCAGGTTGACCAATACATGTTAAATATGTTAAAGTATAAATTAAATACAAAATATGTATACATGTCCAAACAGTTGTTTTGCTGTACAAAAAGAATTGGACTTTGAAATTCACTCACCACTTCTACCCCAGGAGGGCATGCACAGATTTCCCAGGACCCAAAAGCTTTTTTCCTAAACCAGAGCAAGTCAAAGACTATCAATACTGCTTGATAATTAAAGAAGTAATTTTTGATTATAAAAAAAAATAATTCTGAATTAAAAATATTTTCACTGTTCTCATAAAAAATACGTCTGCAGAAAATGAATGCATTTTATATTACACATAGGGAAAAAGAATTTAACATAATAGTTGAATTAGAATTAGGATTTGCATTGGGCATTTAACTTACACAAATTAGACTATACTCATTCAGTAAAAATACTCAGAAGTTAAAAGCAATTAAACAGTAGCTGAGGTTTTGCCTGCCATTCTATTTAGAATGCATAGGCTGGAGAAGGAAAATGGAAAGCTTTCCTTTTCCCCTCCCCCATCTCCAGCTCCAGATGCAATTTCCCCCTAACAGATGCTGCTTCCTTCCTCCAGAAGAAGGAAGGGGTTAGAATGAGAGAGGAGAGAGTGGGGAAACGTGGGGCACCAGCCAGGAGAAGGGGGCATGGACTCTGAGTTCCTCTTCCCACACCATCTAGACAAACCCAGCTCTAAAAGCCTTGCTGGATCTGGGCTTCCACACTTCCCTTACCTACAGAGTTTCTATTTGCCAGAGGCTGTTCACTGAGGAGAGTGGGGGAGGGGATAAAGGAGACTAGAAGGGGAGATGATAATTTTTAATCTATTCAACTTTGCCTTCTGAATTTTGCTTTTAGAATTTAATCCACAGTAAAATGTAACTCCATTGTAATTCATTTGTCCTTCCATCAAGGAGCAGTTGACCTTCACTCCCTTCACCTCTCTTTCTCAATTATCTCCTAGGCAAGAAAGAGAAATCAATCTCAATCCTTAAATCAAGCACCAAAACTGAAGTGCTGATTATATGGAGGAGCTGAATGAAGAAAGAATGGGGGTGGGGCTTGAGTTCTTCTTTCCCCTCCTCCTCTTTTTCCTTCCCCCTCCCCTCTCTTTTCCCTTTCTCTCCTTCCTCTCCTTCCCCTTCCTTCCCTCCCCCACTTCCCCTTCCCCCACCTCTAGGTTCTGAACACTTCTTTTCATGTGTTAATTTGTAATCCAAGGGTAGCAATCAGCTCTTTTCATCTTTTGGTCCTGATACCTGGAGAAATTATTTCTATAATGAATTCATTATTTAAAAAAAACCACAGCTAGAAATGTTTTGAATAGGAGGGAGTTTTTCAGTAGTGAGGTTTTATATATGGTAATAATTGCCCCTTTCTCTTCCTTAATAAACTTTCACCATTTAGTGGCTATGAAATTGACTAGTATTGCAGGGACTGAGCTCCCATTTTGATGGAGGAGAACAAAGCGGCATTTCCTGGAGCTGAAGCCCATTCTCCATCTCTCCTCCTGCCCTGCCTGTGCTCCCCGAGGTGACTGCTTTGTCAGCTGAGAAGACAAAAGCCTTTCCTTCCATGGAGTGATTTTTACAGGTAGAACCATTGTCATTGGGTAACCAGGGCAAGGAAAACTGAGCAGAATTACTACAGCTTCATGTGCTTTTTTCCCCCTGCCCCCTTTCTAAGCTCAGGAAAACAGAGGGAAAAAAAACAACAAAAACCAAAACAAACAAAAAAAGAAAGAAAAAAAAAAAACATGTTGTTTCCCACTGCCTGAAACCTCCATGCCTTTGCTTTGGAGAAGCAGCCTTTCTAGGCAGAGACTCCCCAAGCCTAAGTGTTAGATGAGACGCTTGTGCAACCCCCAGAAATACACAATGCTCTCCAGGTGATGCACCGGGCTTAGCTCGTTGTGCAACATGTGTAAAGGATGCAAACTGGTTTGTCCGCTTCAGCTGAGATGTGCATTAGCTTGCCCTTTCATATCTGGGATGGTTCTGGTTGCAAGTTATTTCCCCCTAGCTGCATTTCACGTGAGGAAGGGGAAGTCACCTTTGTTATCTCGAATGCTAATGGATAGCTACACTTGGTAACTATCTCCTGGACCAGCCCCGGGCACTTCTGAAGGGGTTTTGGAAGCTCCAGGGAACATTCTCTGAGACCCAGTTTTCTCAGTCTAAAAGAGGCTATAGCGGGCGGGGATGGAGGACACGCATGGGTCTCCCCCACAGGAATTCTAGAACTAATTTTGGTGGCTCCTTAGGGGGAATCCGAGATCTCAGGTTTCTCTAGACAGTTCTCCCATTTTGAATTTAAAGTGCCCTGAATTGCGACTCCCCAAGGTCCTGTGGGCCCTAGGGGCTCCAGCTCGCTGTGGATTGAGCGGCCCGGGATTTAGGCATCTAAGAGCTGCCCGCTGCACTCTAACCACCATCAGAATGAGGTCTGATTATGGTTTAGGACATTCTGGAACCAGGGAGGAGGAAGGGGGGGAGGGGAGACTGGAATATAATACTACCATTGTATAGTGCGCACAGGCTTTTGCCAGGCGAGCCTCTGGGTTTATATATAGATAAATGTTGGACACACGTGAAAAACAAGCGACGTGCTCCTCATGCAGCATGTGTTCAGTGTTCCAGGAACCATGAACATGTGTGGTTAGTGCATGGGCCACTTTTATGTGGCAGCCTCACGGAAGGCAGATAGGAGAGGGTTATTCAAGTCTGCTGTGTCACAAGGTGGTGTGAACTGCCAAGGTGTGAAGGCTCTCATGCCCTTTCTGACCCTCTGGTATTTTTTTTTTTTTCATTCTTCTAAGAACCACAAAGGCACGAGCCTCCCCTCCCCCAACCCTGCTTGCTTTCTCTCCCGGAAAGCTGATACCCAGAGGCCCTTTTCCCTTTGCAAGCTATAATAAGGGGCGGTAGACAGGAAAATGTGGTCTGGATTTTAATACAGAAGTTGGGCTGTTTCTCTTTCTCTCTCTATAATGGGCTATTCCCCTCCCCACCCCTTGTACTCCAGTCCTTATATTTCATCTGACTTTACTTCTCCGGGAAACTTTTTTTTTCAGCTCCTGACTCCAACCCGAATCCAATTTCACTGTACAGAATCCAGTTCACATTTTCTACCCAGCTTTAGTGCAGTCTCAGCAGCTGCTGTTGTCTCATTCCAGCCTTGAAAACTGGCTCAAACCGCCCTGAACTGGTTTCTGGCTGTTGAGGCAGTTAGCTGCTGCTCTTTGTTAGGGCGGATCCACCCTCATTCTTTTTCAGGCTCCCTCCCGCCTGTTTTCCCAATCACCCAAAGCACTCTCCCTCCTCCTTCTTCCCCAGTTTGGCATTTATATCCTTTTCTAGTCCAGTACCCCACGAAGTTTCAACTTTAATAGTCTAGGCTGAAAAACTTAATGCTTTTATTGCATTAAGATTTTAATTCTGCTTTTTTCATCATTTTGCAACATAATTAATTGACATTGGGGGAGGAGGGCTTGAAAATTTTGGCCTGTTAGGCTACCCTAATGTTAATTTTTATTTTTAGTGGTTGAAGCCTTCTGAAAGGGGAAGCTTTTCATCTTGTGGCTAAAATTAATTTTAATTAAATTTCAAGACTTCTTTGCTGACAAATAGCAATTAGCATGGCCATGGCAAGTGGCAAGCAGCCGTCCAGAGTGGAATTGTGGAATTTCTGGAGAAAGGCCTAGCCCAAGAGGGAAGATGTCTCTGACACTCGAAGATGAACTCTCACCTCTGAAAACAAATTCTGAGCCCTGGGCAGTGAAGGAGGCTGAGCTCGGGGGAGACTCAGCCCAGCCTTCCGCCATGCAGGCTGAGGCTGGATCACTTCTTTGTAGATGGGGGGGAAAGGAAATGGCAAAAAGGGTTTTTTATAAAAAGTTTTACGCAAAACAAATCATTATTAAGAAAAAAAAGCTCTTTAACCTAGAGAAGATCCAATTCAGTTCCAGTAGATCAATGATGGACAGAAACAGCTACACCCAGAGAAGGAACACTGGGAAAGGAGTGTAAACTGTTTGCACTATTGTCTTTCTACCCAGGTTACTTATACCTTCTGAATCTAATTCTTACCGTGCAACAAGAAATTCGGTTTTACACACATATATTGTATCTAGGTTATACTGTAACACATTTATGGGATTGCCTGTCATCTACGGGAGGGAGTAGAGGGAGGGAGGGGATAATTTGGAAAAATGAATACAAGGGATAATGTTGTTAAAAAAAAATTACTCATGCATATGTACTGTCAAATAATTATAAAATTAATAATAAAAATTTAAAAAAGAAAAAAAAAGCATTTTTCTGTTAAAGAATTGCATTTTTTTAAGGCCTTGAAGAGATACTACATAAACATTTTATAGGCTGGGTGGGGCTCCTCATGGGCTTGGAGGCTCATTTGTCTCCCTCTGCTGGCCAAAGTCTGCCAACTTTCTTTGTTTCTTTCAGACTGCAAAATATGGAAGGTGAACATGGACGACGGTGTTTGGCTGGAGACTCTGCATTCTTTTTATGTATATTTTATGTCCCTTAATTTACGTACAACTTTGCTTTTTACGATGAAGCACAGACCTATTTCTTCTGCCGCATTGTACTCTGTACAAGAGAGCATTTAAAATTTAACTATTTAAAATTTACCCAGAAATCCTAGCACATTTAGCTATCTCAAATAAAAAAAAAACAAGGGAAATTGCTTGCACAGAAGTAGGTCCGGAATAAAGGTGTTTTTATAAGCAACATGAAAGACATCTTGCTTTGATGTTCTGATGATAGATTTGGGTAGAAGAACCTTTATAATACAATAGGAAATAATATAAAAAGTTAGGAACCTTTAGATGGGCAGAATTCAGTTTTGTTATTTCAAAAAAAAAAAAGAAAAGAAAAGAAAAACCTTTCAGAGTTATCTGGGGACTGATGTCAGAATTTATCAAATATCAGGGGAGGGAGCTTAGTGTGGTCAAAAGATCACCAGCCTCAGGGTAAGTACACTTGAATTTCAATGAGTTTAGATTTTAAAGACAATGTACAGAAGATGCAAACAAGAAGGTGAATATTATGGTGTTGATGAGGTTGTTGATGAGGTCCTGGGATATCCAGATACCGAAGAGCTGAGAAAGCCTGATTCATTGTAAACAATCTGTAAACCTAGCTACTCCCTGAGGCAAGCAGGGAGTACTGATGAGATTATAAATTCCCTGAGGCAAGCAGGAAGGAGCACTGAGAAGATCATTATAATCCATGAGGCAAACAGAGAGGAGCACTGATGACATTATAAATTCTCTGAGGCAAGCAGGAAGGAACACTAAGAGGATCATTATACTCCCTGAGGCAAGCAGGGAGGAGCACTAAGAGGATCATTATACTCCCTGAGGCAAGCAGGAAGGAGCACTGAGAAGATCATTATAATCCATGAGGCAAACAGAGAGGAGCACTGATGACATTATAAATTCTCTGAGGCAAGCAGGAAGGAACACTAAGAGGATCATTATACTCCCTGAGGCAAGCAGGGAGGAGCACTAAGAGGATCATTATACTCCCTGAGGCAAGCAGGAAGGAGCACTGAGAGCACCTTCTTAATCTATGAGGCAAGCTTGGAGGATCATTGTTAGGTCATCATTCTCCCTGAGGCAAGCAGGGAGGAGCACAGATAGGATCATCTCAGCCTAAACTGGGCCTTTTGTGTTTATGTAGGCCTTTTGTTCAAGTGGATTTTTGCTTATAATTCCATCACAGGGGGAGGTTCCACCTTTGCTGCATCCAATCAGAAAACCAAGTTATGATGTCAAATCCCAGAAGTTATGATTTCCCTATAAAAGGATTTAACTTCCTCACTAGCTGATAACCCCTTTTAGCCCAGAATTTAGTCAGTCAGTTAGCCCAGGATTTAGACAGTCAGCTAATTTCAGTTGGAATTTAGCCTGCTCTTAGCGTCATAATAAAATCTTTGCTCTTTGATTTGGAGGCCTAGGTATTTTTGAGATACCTTATGTTCCCAGATTGTAATTCCAATATGCTTTTGAGTGTAACCCCATACTCCATTTTGATGGGAAACTCGTGGCCCTATATAGGAAAGAATCTGACTTGCACCTAGTAACCTCAAAAGTGTGTCAGAATTTTTGATAATGGTGGGGCTAATCTCTTCCTTTTCAAGGTTCTCCTGTCAACCATCTAGTCACCCTTCTCTTTCCTTTGCTGAATTCATATCCACAAACATATTTAATTGACCATCTGTCTCCGAAAATGCTCTGTCTTGGACCCTGAAGCAGGTATGAAGTATGGTGGATTAGAACACTGGTCCTAGAATTAGGAAGTCCTCAGTTCAAATTTTACAAATTTTACCTCAGACACTAAGTATGCAAGTATGCAACCCTGACAATTCATTTTACCTCTTTCTGCCTCAATTTTCTCAACTGTAAAATGGGGGAAAATAATACTTAATTTCCAGGATTGTTGTGAGGATCATATGAGATAATGTTTGTAAAGTGTTTAACACAATATTTGGCTTATAGTAAATGTTTAATAAAGGCTTATTTCCTTCCTTCCAATTCATTACTTTCTCTTTCTACCTTACCTATTATTGTGGAGAGTTGTCATCTTTGATTTCTCACTTGTATTCAATCCTATATTCAATCTGCTGTCCTGTTCTGTGTTGTATATTCTCTCTCTCTCTCTTTTTATATCCTCTTCTCTCTGACATAGCACCCTAGTGCAAATCACCTCATTTCTGCATTCTTTCAGTAAGTCTTTTGGCTGCCCTCATGAAAATGTTTCATGCCTATTTAATAAATCCAGTGTTTTGCTATTACCTACTGGAGTAAATGTAAATTACTCTATTTGTCTTGCAAAGTCCTTCCTATCCTTCTAGTTTTCTTACACTTTACTCCTCTCCACACAGTCAATGATCCAGTGATACTTAACTTGCTTACACATGACAATGGGGACTCTGATGTGCCTTTTTACTAGGTAGGCAAGATAAATGGCACAGCAATAAACCTGGAGTCAGGAAGACAAGTTCAAATCTGGCTTTAGATACTTATTAATTGGCCAAGAGTAAGTACTCTCTGTTTACCTCAGTTTCCTTATCTGTAAAATGGAGATCATAAAATGACACATTCTTGGCAGGATTGTTAGGAGGATCAAATGAAATAGTACAGGGTGTTCCAAAGATCTTAGTACAGTTTTTATCTTTAACAGCTTTAAACTGCACAAAGACTTTTAGAAGCAAGAAGACTTCAAAGAAGCTAGAGAAACAATGACATAAAGCTGAGGAATGAGAACATTTAAGACGTGGGAGAACTAGTAATAATGGTAGCTGGCATTTGTATAGAGCTTTAAAGTTTGCAAATCAATTTAAAAACAAAGTATACCAAAAGTTTTAGCTTTAATAGCTTTGGACTTCAGTAAGACTTTTGGAACACTCTGTATTTGTAAAGTGATTTTCAAACTTTAGAATGTTATATCATTCTATTATTATGACTACCTTCCCCCATGCCTAGAATGCTTTTATCTCTCATCTCTGTCTTCTTGATTCCTTGGCTTCCTTCAAGTTTCAATTTAAATGACATCTTCTGAAAGAGACCTTTTCTAGTTTTTTCAATGCTAGTGCTTTCCTTATGAGATTACCTCCAATTTACCCCCCCCACACACACACACACATTCACCTCCATACATATGTGCACTTGTTAGCATGTCAGACTATGAGTTTTTTGAGAGTATGACTGTCTTTTGTCTTTCATTATGTTTTCAATCCATAGTACAGGGCCTTCATGGTAAGCACTTAATAAATGCTAATTGACTGGCTGACTCATTACAGGTCTGGAGCAAAAAAAAAAAAAAGAAAAAGGATTTGTAAAGGTCCAATTCACAGATAATTATGATACAAAATGGAGTAACACCTTTTAGTTGTCTGAAGTCAAGACTGCTAGGTTGCCTTATAGCTCAGATCTGATACTGGAGTAAGATGAGATACTCATAGGTCATTCAGTAAATAGAGCTTTACTTAGCTTAGGAAGGATATAGCACTTAGGTAGAAGTGTGCTTTATTCCCTTATCTCTATAAGAAAGGTGTGTGATCAATAAGGCAAGGTAGAGTGACTCACTTGACTTTTAATTAGCTTGAAATGTAAAGAACAAAGGAATGAGCATTTATATAGAGCTATGTGTTGGACATTTTTTTATTTGAAGCTTTTTATTTTCAAAACATATGCAAGGATAATTTTTCACTATTGACCCTTGCAAAACTTTGCGTTCCAATTTCCCCCCTTCCCTTTACTCCCTCCCCTAGATGGCAAATAATCCAATATGTTAAACATGGTAAAATGAAAATCTAATATAGGCATATATATTTATGCAATTATCTTACTGTACAAGAAAAATCAGATCAAAAGCGGAAAGAAAAGAAAAAAAGGAGAAAGAAAATAAAATTAAAGCAATCAACAAAAAAAAGTGAAGATGCTATGTTGTGATCCACACTCAGTTCCCAGAGACTTCTCTCGGTGCAGATGGCTCTCATTATCATAAGATCATTGGAACTGAATCATCTTACTCTTGAGAAGAGTCACGTCCATCAGAATTGATCATCATATAGGCTTGTTGTTGCCATGTACAATGATCTCCTAGTTCTGCTCATTTCACTCAGCATCAGTTCATGTAAGTCTCTCCAAGACTCTGAAATCATCCTGTTAGTCGTTTCTTACAGAGCAATAATATTCCATAACATTCATATATCATAATTTATTCAGCCATTCTCCAATTGATGGGCATCCATTCAGTTTCCAGTTCTTTGCCACTCCAAAAAGAGCTGCCACAAACATTTTTGCATATGTGGATCCCTTTCCCTTCTTTAAGATCTCTTTAGGATATAAACCCAGTAGTTGCACTGCTGGATCAAAGGATATGCAGTTTGATAACTTTTTGAGTAATTCCAAATTGCTTTTCAGAATGGTTGGATCAGTTCACAATTCCACCAACAATGTATTAGTGACCCAGTTTTCCCATATCCCCTCCAACATTTTAGACACTTTTTTAAAAAACAAAATTCCTTATTTGATCCTCACAACAATCTTGTAATGTAGATGGCTATTATTACCCCCAATTTATGGTTGAGGAAACTGAGGCAAACAGAAACTTAAGTGACTTGCCCAGAGTCAAATAGCTAGTAAGTGTCTAAAATAGTATTTGAACTTAGGACTTCCTGATTTCAGGACCATTGTTCTATCAACTGTACCACTACTTCTAAGGAATCAATCTCTTACTCCTTGACCATGGACCCCTTTTGTGCCCTTAGCTGATCAGAAAGCAATATCAGTGCCATCTGAGTCCACTAGGAAACTACATTAACAGTGGCTTGAGTCTTAGACTTTAGTCTATCAATTTCTGTGGATAACTTTCTTGTCTTTTAGGGAAGAATATCCTAACTTATATGATGGGAATAGGGACAATCCCTGGTAGATGTTGATCCTATCACATACTGCCCCTTGGTTGCTAGGTCTTAAATGGTCTTCTAGAGGACCTTCTACCAATTAAGTAACTTTAGGATTATGATATGATGGTGATGGACATGCCTTTAAAACAACTGTATGTGGGGGAAATTTTGGCACAATTCCCATATTGTTCTGATCCCAAAGTGGATTTAACTGACTTCTTGTCCTTAGGAAATGCTCAAGAAGTTATATGGAGACCTGGTTTTAGTTAAAATAAGCAAAAGCTCATTTATCAGATTAATGATTTTATTCAGTTCTTTGTAATTCACTGCAAACTGTTGCCATTTACATTCCTCATAGGCCACACACACACACACACACACACACACACACACACACATATATATATATGGGGAATCAATATAGTAAAGTAGTCTGACCTCCTTCATCTCCATTAATGGAGGAAGCATCTTTTCACCCTAACCTCTGGGGACCTGAGATTGTTTAGTACAAAGTACCCAGATTGCTTCAGGCAACACAAGAATTTTCACTTGGTTCTCCGACAACAATAAGCCAACAGAGCTTGTACTGATACCAACTTCCAAGAACTTAGCAGGTCTGTCTGCACATTATACCCATCTGGATTAGCTGCTGTACCTGTGATCTAGATGACGTAGTCCACTTAAGGTACTCCCATAGGAACCACCAATGGAAATTGGATTGCTTCTATGTATGTACCTTTTAGACATTGTGATGACATAATAACCTAACTTTCAGCATGTAGTAGTTACTGATATATTTTGCACTCAGATATATGGCTTTTAGTCTCTTCATAGTCCTATAGCTAAGAAGAGTTTTTGGGGAATCTTGAGTTTGATCCTAGGCCCATACATACCAAATTTCCTTAAGAGTAGATTAAAAGACTTATGTGACTCAGGACTGCAAGGCTAAGTTAGAGCTCTTGAGAATGGCTTAAACTTGAGTGGAACAGAAGGACCCTTTTAGGTCATCCTGGATTTCACAGTCCAGTTTTACTGGAAAGTCCATAGACTTGACTATTGATTGCTTCCTCATCAATCCCATGTTTCAGGAGCTTAAAGAAAATCTCCCTTCGGAAGTATCATTGGCCTTTGCCTACCAGGTGATTCTTGTACCTCTTCTCATCATCTCTAAAGCACCCATTTGTACAGACATTTGTGTTTACCCAAATAGCTGCTGCTATCCCTATCTTATATTTAAATATCTTTAGTTGATTTGCCCTCTTATTTATGATTGTATGGTAGAAGAGAATACTAGATAAAGCCTGAGCTATTCTGATGGGAGTCCATCTAGAGAGGGGAGAATCTAACTGAGGACTAACAGTCTCGAAGCCTTACAAAATTAAGTCTGCCAAGTTCTGAGATAATTTGATGAGTCTGGATATTGTAAATAGTGAACAGCTCTGTGGACTGACTCCTGAATCTCTATCAAAAGGGAGTGGGCAAGGGAGGGGGGAGGAATTTTTCTCTCTTTTCTCTCACCCTCACTGGCCATGGCATCATGTGATTGAGCTACTTGCTCGGGAGGTGACACTACACAAAGCAGGGAACAGAGAGAAACAAAAATATAGTGTTCAGTTCAGGAAACAGCTTCAAGGAACATGACTCCTGGCAGTAGAGAAGAGAGCCAACTATTGATTAAAAAGACAACTAGCCTTGGCCGAATTGAGCAAAGGAGAATAGATAGTCTAACAAGGATTATGTATTTTTGGGAGGAGCAGTGTGAGGATACCACAGGAAGAAAGTACTTTGCAGCCATGTAGTACCTTGGCCACATATATTTGTTATATTTGTACTTCACCATCATTATATTCTTAAGTTTTTGCCCCTTTTTCTCACAGAAGCTATATGTATTTAAGGGAAAGTAAGCTAAAAAAAGTAAACTCTAGGTTTGTCCAGGAATGTTTTATAACTATATATATATATATATACATATATATATATATATATATATATATATATATATATATATGTATATATATATATATATACATTTAATATCTTAGCAAATAGTTGATTTTGTTTTGAATTAATTTTATGTATTAAAATTCAACACAATATAGGGGGCTTAAAGTCTTCATTTCTTGGGAACCAACCTACAAACTCTTGGGTATTAATAAGACTTGAAGGGAAGTAGTCCCCAAAATACATGATACAATTAATGAATATATGAACCTGCTTCTCAATTCTGAACTATTACTTTACCTCAGTATCTCAGGGGATCCTATGCTTTCCTTGGGGCAAAAAACTAGATCAGAATGCAGGCCTTGTGGAATGTCCTGCCATTCCTGTTCAGTTCAGAAAAATAGAGAAATGATACTCTTTTTTTCATCTTGTTCTTGAGACTGAGAACTTTTGGAAGAGCCCTGTGGTTAGATGCTATTTACTCATGATGGAAACTTCTCTGAGGGAGAGTGCTCTCAAAGAGAAATCAGACCAATCTCAAGGTCAGGGATGTGAATGGCTAATGAGAGAAGCAGCTAGGTGCAAAATAAGTAGATTTTGAGCCAGCAGTCAGGAAGACCCAAGTTCAAATCTGGCTTCAGTCACTTAATAGCTGTGTGACTCTGGGGAAGATTATTTAATTCTGCTTACTTCAATTACTTTATCTGCAAAATGAGCTGGAGAAGAAAATGGCAGATCACTTCAGTATCTTTGCCAGGAAAATCCAAAATAGGATCACGAAGAATTGGATATGACTGAAATAACTATACAGATTCAATGAGAGAGGAATGGGGTTGCTGGATGGGGAAAAGGCAAAGAGAGTGAGCCATCTTTCCTGTTTTTCCACTTTTTCTTCTTAGCTTGCAGAGATGATTTTATGTGGGTTCCAGATATACAATCTTTTTTTTTTTTTTAATCTTTTTCATGACCTTGGGCAAGAAAAAGGGGAAATTAACACTGTCTGTTTGATAGCCCAATCGGGAATGCTCACCTAGAGCTCCCTGAGAGGAAGATTTGAGAAGAATGAAGTGCTTCATGAAGGGGACAGTTAATAATTTTCCCTGCAATGTTGCTATACTTAATGAATGATGTGATTATAGAAAGCAAGAAAGAAATTCAGCTGCCTGTGTTACATAAATAGAGGGCAGTGGTCACCAAACTTTTTGGATCATGTACTTTTAAGAGGAAAAAAACATTTTTTGAGAACTGCTTCTTGGGAGAGTCATCATAAATTATAATGGAAATGCCTTGGAGAGACTTTGAAGAATGTGCAGACATTATGTAACTGGTTCTAGTCTGCTAACCATGTGGTGAATGAGAGTCTCTTTTATTAGCTATAGTTGTGGAACTGAAACTCTCCCATGTACCTTCAAAAGTCCTCAGTTGGCCTTGACCTCTCTCTCAGTTGAACCTTTTCTCTTGGCTTGATTTCTTTATTGATGATTTATTGATATCTTTACTGATATATATGATTTCTTTAATACTATATTGATCATATAGTAAGAGACTAATTCAGGGGACAGGCTCTTTCTTCCTTCTAAGGGCACCATCTAACCTCATGGATGTGAGCCCCGATTCTCTTCTTCAGAAATTGTTTTTATATTTTAGGTAAAGTTAGAGGCTAGAACTTCACAGGTTTTAAAAGATCGGAAGACTTAAGCCAGTTAGAAGTTTAACAGTCTGAAAGTTTGGGAAACTGAGAGTTCAGGAGTCTTGAGATGGGTTGTACCCAGAGGATGGGGATAGTGATCAAGTAGTGATCTTTGACTTTTGGGATCCATCCCAGGGACAAATTATCCAGCAGTGATGCATTCAGAAATGTGGAAATAATACTGGGTAGTATTATCCGAATTCACTCTATACCCTGGCCCCCTTAAAGTGGTAGAGGAAAGGATTTGCCTAGAAATTAGGAGGAGAAAGCTGTCTGTACTTCTATTTCTTCTTTATTGAAGTAAATAGTCTTTCCAGAAGCTAATTGATTATAAATGGTCAAACAAAATTGAGGTGTTAGTCACTGCTGCCTAAAAGAGGGGAAATATACCTAATATAGAGGCTTGAGCCAAAAATGTTATTGGCTCCATAATAATGTTATTATGAAGGAAATGTAACCAGCCTGGTTCTGGGATAGTGAGCCAGAATGAACTTTCTACACACTTAATTACTGATACAATTTTCTGGAATGCTTATATTTAAAAATCAGAAAATACAGCAATTTGCAATATTGCTATCACATTTAACTTCCCCTTGGCACCAATCTTATAATTGCTAGTAAAATGGCCAGGTTTGTGTCAGTTTTCTGGTCAAGAATTTCCCTCTTCAGTGCAGAAATATTCCCTGTGACTAGCCAGCTTCAATCACAAAGGATCCAGAATCTCCTACCTTTCAAATTCACAAGATCTTTTTCAAGTCTGGACCTGTCCATCTAGGAATATGGATTCACCTAAGATTAGGGAAAAAAACAAAACTGAAAGAGATAAAAGCAGTCAGTGGCACAAATGAAAACTAGTCTAGGCTGGACATGTGCTCACAGCTGCTTGGAGGCTCAGTGAGAGACGAAGGCCCTCTCCCCTTCCCCCACCCAACTCTTGGAAACAGCTCCAGTCCTAACATGTTTTACACACCGAAAAAAGGGAGAGTCAAAGGGGCTGGTTGATCTTTTTTGTACATTCACGTAGTTCACTACTTTAGCTCAGTAGTGAATTAGGAGACTGGGGTGTAAATCCCTTGATGATAAGTCTTATGTGACTGGAAGATGGCCCCAAAGCTCCAGTGCTGTCCACTATACCCTAAAGGGCAATTCTAATTCTACTGTTTGCCCATGTTTTATGCATATAATTATTAAGTTAGAATTAATTTACACATGTATTATTGCACTGATAATTATGTACACCATAAAATTTACAAAATAAAACTTTTAAAAATGTGGGATAAAAATGAAATAATATTCGATCCTGTAATTGGGAGAGAACCACTGGAGTTTATTGAATAAAGTAGTGACTTTGGTAATTTAGGGGAGGATGGCTTGTGAAGGAAACAGATTTGAGGCAAAAAGACCAATTATGAGGCTATTGCAATAGTCCAGATGATAGATGATGTCCTAAACTGGAGCTGTGGCTACGTGAATAGAGAGGAAGGGATAGTTGTTAGAAGTCTTGTGGAAGTGGAAACATTAATGTGGCAACTCTTTGGATATGTGGGATGAGGGAAAGTGAAGTGTCAAAAATTACAATGAAATTGTGAGACTGAATGATTGGAAGGATACTAATGGCCTTGTAATGGGTAACTTTAGAAGTAATTTGAGTTTTGGGAGGAAGATAATATAATAAAGTTAACTATGCAGATCATACTCCACCCGTGCAAGTTCATTTTGTATGACTAACTCTGCCCCAGCAGGCAATGTGTGCATGCTCCTAGAATGGGAATCTTTTTTTTTTCCCCAGTGCATATATCAGAGTTCTTTATAGGACTACTGGGCTAGGGAATTGAGTATGGTGTTCTTCACTGGGCAAATCATATAGTAATGGTTCATTAATAAAATCTTCCTGTGGATTTGTATAAAGTAGTATATGGGTTACTACTATTGTTGAAGTGCCTTGCCTACTTGGAATACCCACCAAGTATATATTATGTATATAACATTTTACTGTTGTATAGTGTATAAAATAGAACATAGTTAAGGGGACAATAGGAATTATAAGCAAGAATTATTCAGAGTTTAAAGAAGGAGAGATTCTATTTGGGACAATTAAGGAATTACTTCCTTTTGAATTAGGCTGTAGGATTTCATTTGGTTGAGAATGGGATGAAATATTCTGAAAACCATGTAGTGCCAGTGGGAAAAGAGGAAGGAAAGTAATGTGAGAATATTGTCCTTCCTGTCAGTGGTCATCTTTTTAAATACAGCAAATTCCTCCTGCTGCCAGCTATTCCCATTGAGGGACCCAGGAGCTTCTAACATCTCAAGTTCACAAGACTAGGAATATATAGCTTAGTATCATCCACATCTGTTAAAGGAAAGAAAAAAAGCAAAACAAAATTGCACAAAATCAGACTTATCTAATCCAGTACATGTGCTCTGTCATTTCTGCTAAGTAGCAACAACCATTTTTGCATAAAGAAGGTCTCTCTCAGATTAAAGGGAGTCATATTTATATGCAAATAGATAAAGAATAGTTAAGTTTTGAATAGTTTTTTGGAAATGACAATACCTCTGAATCAATCCTCAATCCTATAATTGTATATGATATAGCCAGGCAATGTCATGAGGCATCCTGATAGTGAGAGAATGCAAACCAAGGTAGCTCCCTGGAATTTTAGTATAACCTAGCAAGTCTGCTAAAGAAACAATTTGAGTTTTTTTGTTTATTTTAGTTTAGCATCTGTGAGACCAACCAGAATTAGTTGGTCCTGAAGCCCCCTCCATACACACAACACACACATACGCAGAGTGAGAAGGTTAAAATATATAACTCATAGTTAAAAAAGGAGAGTGCAATCTTAAACTTGAAACAACATTCCAGCTGCCCTCACCAAATTAATTGGTGCACAATTAGAACATTTGTCCCCACAGGTGATTAATCATTTCTAGTGCCTTTTCCAGTGGTTTACACTAAAAAAATCACAACAAAAATTATGACAAAATTCTGGTTGACCTCAAAAATACCAGATTAAAATAAACAAAACTCAAATAGTTTCTTCAGCATATTTTGTTAGATGATCTTAAAATTCTTTGGTTTGCATTTTCTCATTGTCAGGATCCCTTTTGCCATTACTCCATTGCTTCACTATGATCATGTGTAATTAGACATGGAGAATTAATTCAGCTGCATGGTTTTTTTCCCCAGAAAGTCATTCAAAAACAAACTGCTTTTCCTCCATTCACATACAAATTTAACTTCTTCAAACTTGTAGTGCCCTTATTTCAGAAAATTTCCATGGAAGCAATTAGGTGACTATGACTATTAGACCTCCAAAATGGGGGGGGAAATCGTATTCTTCCTTATGTGCCATTTTGTAGCAACAAATTTCTTTTATTTTGCCACAAATTCAACTCTTCCTGGCTACTTCAGTAAATTGAAGTAAATTGATTTTTGAGTAAATCCTCACTTGGAACTTGGAGAGGGCATTAAAGACCCAGGCACAACACAGCTGGTGGTCCTAAAAGACACTTCACCGCAATTATCTTCAAAGTGGAGTTCTAAAGGACACTGAGCATATTTATGTTGATTTCTTATTGATGAATGGCCATAGGCAATTGATTCTTTAATCTCCAAGTGACAAAGGGAAGGCTTTAACTTAAGTAGGTGATATTTCTAGAGATAGTGTCAAAAGAGCCATCCTTACAGTGGCCTTCCCCTTAAGTGACTATCCCTTGCTTCATTAAGTTCCATTCTGTAGAACTATGTCAATGATTCTAGGCTGAACAGCCCTGTCTCCTAGAGGGTTAGGTTCAAAATTGGAACTAAATGAGACACTTGTTGGTCATTTGATGATTAGCAAAAAGAGATTTACTTAGCTAGTTAGTGTCAGAAGAAGGATATTGTAAAAGGGTAATTGTTAAATGAACCTGTAATTGATTAGTTTTCAGCAGAAATCAAAGCTATCAGTCATTATATTAAAAATGATTAATAATTAGAGAAATGAAAATTAAAACAACACTAAGGTTCCACCTCACACCAAATCAGATTTGCTAAAATGACAGAAAAGGAAAATGGCAAATTCTGGAGGGTATGTGGAAAATAGGTACATTAATGCACTATTAGGTGGAGCTGTGAAGTGATCCAACCATTCTGTATAAGAATTTGAATATATATCCTTAAGTCTATAAAACTGTGAATACTCTTTGATTCATCAATCTCACTAGATCTGTATTCTAAATAAATCAAAAGAAAAAAGAAAAGAAAAGATAAGAAAAAAAGATCCATATGTATTTTTAAAATTAATTTTATAATTATAAATTTTTTGACAGTACATATGCATGAGTAATTTTTTTTATAACATTATCCCTTGTATTTATTTTTCCAAATTTTCCCCTCCCTCCCTCTACTCCCTCCCCTAGATGACAGGCAATCCTATAATTTTACATGTGTTACAGTATAATCTAGATAAAATATATGTGTGTAAATCCAATTTTCTTGTTGCACATTAAGAATTGGATTCCGAAGGTATAAGTAACCTGGGTAGATAGACAGTAGTGCTCACAGTTTACACTCATTTCCCAGTGTTCCTTCTCTGGGTGTAGCTGTTTCTGTCCATCATTGATCAACTGGAAGTGGGTTGGATAAAAGATCCATATATACAAAAACATTTATAGCACCAAATTGGAAACTGAGGGATTGCCCCTCAATTGGGGAATGACTGATCAAGTATGTTTGTGATGGAATACTATTATGCTGTAAGAAATGATAAACAAGATGATTTCAGAAAAACCTGGGAAGACTTCTATGAACTGATACAAAGAAAAGTATGCAGAACTAGGAGAACATTTTACAGTTACACATTGCTGTTAGTGATATTGTAACAACTGTGAAAGACTGAGATATACTGATCGATATAACGATCCATGACAATTCCAAAGGACAAATACTAAAAAAACAAAAACAAAAAAAAACAAACACTACCAAACTCCAGAGAGAAAACTGATGAAATGTGAGAGCAGATTGAAACATGTTTTCCCTCACTTTTTTTCTTGATTTTTCCCTACAACATGACTTATATGGAAATATTTTGTATGTTATATACCTATATTATATATATATATATATATATATATATATATATATATATATATATATATATATATATATATATAACTTATATATGTACACACACACATATATATACACACACACACACACACACACACACACACACACACACACACAAACACACACACATATATATATATATATAATTGGTATCATTTCTTACCTTCTTAATAGTAGGGGGAGGAGAAGGAGTAAGAATTCAGAATTGAAAGCAAAATTTTTTTAAAAAGTTAAAAAAAAAAAGTTGATTCAGCTGTACTAAGGCTCCCTTGCCTAACTTGCCCATTATGATATATTACCCAAGTATTAGATTGGACTTGGAGTTGGTGTGTGTATTTTGTAATTTAGCTATGTGGAAGATATGTCAACAGTATGAGCTATTAGTCCCTTGAGCCAACTAAATCTCCACTATGTCTCAATGTCTTTTAAGGAAAAAGTAGCAAAACTTACATGGAGAGAGGGGATGAGATAGTGATTCTACTATACTCTGAGACCTTAGTCAAATTATTGCCTTTTGGGACTGAGTTCTCCTACCTACGTATTGAGAAGGTTGGGCTAACTCCAGCTATGATTCCATGCACATAGTTTTAATTTAGGAATAAGAACTTGAGAGATGTGGTTGAAAAATATTTTAGAAGTGAGAGAAATGATTATTAAGTAACCAATTATTAATATTGGAGAGACACAAGATTTTTCCCTTTCTAAAATCTTATTCTCCATTAGTACAAACAGATATATAAAAAACATTGTTCATAATGAGATTCATTTAACTTTCTCTTCAATCTTGTTCAGACTGTACCTAGTGGGGAAGTCCATTGTATTCTACTCAGATTTGAATGCATGAATTCTTTGATGAGCTTGCCCAAGGTTGAGGCTGATTTGGAAATAAGTGAAATGATCAAAGTCAAGTCACCCAGTCTTTCATTAGAATAGGTGCACTTCTCATTAATTATAAGGTTGTGAGAAAAAAGTGCAGACCATTAAGTAGCCAGAAAGAACTAGATAAAATGCTAAATAGCCCAAGTATATTGGCCCCGTGACCTCACAATAAGGTTATACTACTTCACTGTCACTCAGCAAGTCCTTAATATCTTTTAATTTATTCACTTATTCACTCTAATATTTGCAAATCACTTTACATATATTATACCATTTGAAGCTCATAACAGTATTGAAAAGGCAGACTGGCCAATGAGAACATGTGGAAAGTACTGCTGATGCAGTTTGCCATGGGGAAAAGGCTGGGGATCTTGGGAGGGTTGTGTAATCCAAATGCCTTGGAGAGACTTTGGAACATGTGTAAACATTCCATAATTGGTTCTGGTCAGGTGAATGGAAGGCTTTTTAAAATTTGCTGTAGAGGAATTTTAAAAGGGAATTACTCAGCTTCCATTCCTCTCTCTTTGTTGAATCTTTCTCTTTCATTGGACTTCTTTTTAGATGACTTCTTCCTGATAGAACACATCTGGTAAAAGGCAATATAGTAAGGGGGGAAGCCTTCAGCCACTTCCCTAGCTGAGGCTAATATTTGGCTCTCGGAATGTAGGCCTGAGTTCTTTGCTTGCCTTGAAGTTTGATTTCTTGTTTTGGATTAAGGAGAGCATCTAAAGCCTATGATTTTGAGAGTTTCCAAATATCAGGAGATAAAGCCATCCCAAAATACAGTCCATGCCAGATTTTGAGCTAGCCCAAATCATGGGTCCTCTTCATTGACCTCCAACTGAAGGGGCCACATGGGATCTTTTTTTTTCTCCTCTAACAAGTTGGGAGAAAAATTCAAGAAATTTCTCTTCCCTGGCAAGTATGATGAAATCTCCCTTTCCCCCCACAGTTTCCATAGGAACACTGCAATTCTGGAACATTGTATGTGAATTTCTTTCATAGGCAGAGTGGGTATGTATATATTTGCTTGCCATGTGCTTTGTGGGGAAAAAAAAAAATCTATCATTGTCCCTACAACTGATACTGCTTCTTGGGTCAGGAAAGTACACTTTACTCGGGGCTCTGACTTCTGTTCATGTAATTCTGTCACAAAATCTCTCTGACTAGTTCCTGGAGGAGTAGACTGTAATTTACAAATGTCTTCTAGATAACCCTAGAGAACAATCTTTTGGGCTGTGCTCTTGTCTATTTGAACAGGAAGAGACAAAAAGTTCTCTTTAAAAGACATACTGATCTGTCCTATAACATACAATGTATAGGATATCTCAAAAAATTATTCTTTTTTGCCATTTTATGTCATTTTAAAAAAGTTTTTCATTTAAAATTTAATTTAAAAATAAATTTAGTTTTAGCTTCCAAATTAACGTAGTTCAGTTGATGAATAAATCTAATGTATTTTATATGATTGAATGTTTAATAAATATTTGTCTTAAAAAATTAAAATTTCCTGGGCACTTATCCTAATGAAATGTGCACTATATATATATGCCTATAAACCTCACAAGAATGATGGCTCCTCTGACAAAAATCCATTCTCTTGATCTTGGAGGCAACCTCCATCACTGAAAATAGATTAGAAGTTGTATTTGTCATCTAAACTAAGTGCCAACAGGCATACCCCTATTTTTCAATGGAGAAATAACTTTTGGATCCTAGAGAAAGGCTGTCATCCTGTAAGTTCATCAAAATGATCAAGGACTAGTCCTTTCCTTCCCCCATTCCCAACACACACAACATACACACAGACACATAAACACATTCATACACTAAAAGTAGCAAAGACCTTCAGAAGGTAGAATTTTACAAATTGGTAAAAAACCAACAACAAAAAAAAAAAAACAGCTGGGGAAGGACGATTGAAAGTCTTTCTGCTCTGGGCTTTACAGTTAAATGAGGTTACACACATAGAAATAAGCATTTTATGAAGCTGTTGCCTGGGGAAAATACAGAAAGATGAACAACAGGGCAAGTAGGATTAGAATATTCATTGATTTGAGTACTTTTTTTTAATGCCACATGAAGGTGAGAGGTCTTGGTCACTATCTCTAGGAGCTTCAACATAGACTATTTGTTATAAGCAGGGGAGGGATGTCATTTAAGTAGTCTCAAGTTGGGGGCTGGGAATGTAACATAAAAGAAAAAAAGAATATTTCCACATTCATAGCAGAATACAAATGAGGATTCCATAAGAAACGAATTCTGATATACAGAAAAACAAATGACATAATAATTTTTCCACTATACTTTTAAAACTGTCCTTTTGTCTTTGTTTCCTTTTAAACTTCCTTTTGTTCTTTTCTGTTTATTTATTTTGGAGAGAGGGTAAAGTGACTTACCCAGGGTCACATGGCTATTAAATGCCAGAGGTAAACTCTGCACTTCCTGACTTCAGGGCTGGTGCCCTAAAAAAAAAAAAAAAAAAAAAAAAGTTAACAATGGTCATTTTTGGTCATTACTCTTGTTAACTCTTTCCCCCCGCATTCTTTCCCCCCAATTAATAGCTGAGAGAAAGGAAGAGAGGAAAAAACCAAATCTCCTGTAACAAATATATATGGTCAAGTAATCACCATGATGGCCATTTCCAAAAAAATGTTCCTGCACCCTGTCTCTATCACTTCTCTGTCAGAAGATGAGTAACATGTATCATTCATTACAAGTCCTTTGAAATCTTAAGTTAGTTATTGCGTTGATCATAATTCTTAGGTCTTTCAAAAAATTTTAAAATAATGTTGCTATCCTTGTTGATATAAACTATTCTCCTGGTTCTGCTTACTTCACTTTGTGTTAGTTCATTCTGACAACTTTTTGAAACTGTCACTTTCATCATTTCTTATGCTATAATAATAATACATCCAAATACTCTAGTTTCTTAAGCCATTTCCTAGTTGTCTAAAAGGTAAAGCACCTCCTGAGATTCTAGTTTTCTTCTTCTTCCTCTTTAATATCTCTTTCAGGATCAGGAAGGGCTTTTTACTTGTGGCTATTCCTCCCCACTGTTTTTTTCCTGCTTAACCAGTATCCAATACTTCCACTTAATCCCCATTCCTATTTGTTTCCCTGTTGATAGAGAATCTATGCTAGCCAACATAAACATAGCTTTAGGCTTGCAAATACACATTATCTCATCTGACATGCACAACCAGCTGTGAAGTAGATATTATTATCCATTCCCACTTCACAGAATAAAGGTATTGAGGCTGATAAGGGTTAAGTGAATTGTTAAGAAAAACTAGTGTTTGGGACAGGATTTGAACTCAGGTCTTCTTTATTCCAAATTCAGCATTCTATCCACTATGCATCTCTCTCTTAAATATTGAGTTTGATATATATTTTACACTAACCCTCTGTTTTCAATTTTAGATAAGAGAGAGGATGACCATCTCCTTGCCCCATTTTTCTCTTGCTTCATGTTTGTATAATCCTGTTCTCACATACCCTGATAATGGGAAATTATGTTTCTTCTTTCTTCACTAGTGTTATTCTTCTTATCTCTTTTCTTCCTCCCTCCCTTTTTAAGATTTTTTAATAAAACCAATCTACATCTAGAACCTCTGTTTCTCTTTTTCAGTTCCCTCAATATCCTTTGATGACATTTAGTTCTGATGGTACATTTTTTCCCCCGATTGGTATTTTCTTTGGTTTACTCATCTTTCCAGCTTTAGTTCCCCTATTGGAGCTTTTCGGCAAGGCCGGGCTCCACTGTCTGCTGGGCTTTTGGGTGGAGTGTTTGATGCTGTTTAGTCTCTGTTAATGTCTTAGGCTCCAGCATGGATTTCCACCCTCTGGAGTTAGGTGTTTCTGTACCTTTCAGGTTCAGATTGTTTAATTTTGGGGACCTTCTCTTGCATGTCAGAATGGTAGGGATGTCATAGTCCCTGAGCTGTTTCAATCCAAATACTACATACTCACTTATAGCTTTCAGTGTTCCTGAGGCTTTTGACTATATGGGACTTTTTTTTCAGTCTATAACTCAATTCTTGATGTTGCTGGACTTGGAGAGTTTATACTTGCCTGATCTATTGGTTCCATGGAAGACTACTCTGTACTAGCTTTGGCTTTACTATTGGGGCTTTCTTTTTTTATTGCTTGTAGGTCTCTGGATTATTATTATTATTTGGTATAATTCTGTAGCTGAAGAAGTCATTTACTATCCTTTTTCTTTTTTAAATTATTATTATTATTTTCAACTGTCTTTTTCCACTGGAATTCTTTCTTTCTTTCTTTATTTTTGGTTTAGGTTTGCTGGAGTAGGTATGTGGGACTTGGGTGATCTGCCTTCTATGACAGGGCTATCTTATCTGGAAAAGTTCTCAGAATTCAGTTTCAAATATATTACTTCATGTCACCCCCTAAGAAAGTCAGGTTCATAGATCTACTAAATACTTTCCCAAAACTTCCTGCCTACTTAATTCTAGTTCATTTTCATTTTGCTTTTCAGGTCTTAGCTACTTTCTTTAGTATTCATATATTTTTGGAGAAATAAGGTTCTTTCCTATTTGGATCCTAGATATATATTTCTGGTTAAAACCATATGAATATTGTGGCAACTTATTATTTTTAATTAAAGCTTTTTATTCACAAAGCATATGCATGGATAATTTTACCAACATTAATCCCTGCAGAACCCCTTGTCAAAAATTTCCCCTTCTTCCCCCATCCCTCGCCCACACATGGCAGGCAGTCCAATACATGCAAAATATGCTGTAATACATGCCAGATCTAATATGTGTACATATATCCACACAGCTATCTAGTTGTGTAAGAAAAATCAGATCAAGAAGGAAGAAAAAGAAAAACTGAGAAAAAAGAAGCAAAATGCAAGCAAATAATAAGAGTGAGAATGCTATGTTGTGTTCCACTCTGTGTGTGTAGCAGATTCTCTTCATCACTACACAAATGGAACTGCTCCAAATCATCTCAATGTTGAAGAGAGCCACGTCCATCAGAATTGATCATCATATAATCTTGTTGTTGCTGTGTATAATGATCTCCTGGTCCTGCTCATTTCACTCAGCATCAGTTCATGTAAGTCTCTCCAAGACTCTGAAATCATCCTCCTGATCATTTCTTACAGAACAATAGTATTCCATTGCATTCATATGACATAAATTATTCAGCCATTCTCCAATTGATGGGCATCCACTCAGTTTCCAGTTTCTTGCCACTACTAAAAGGGCTGCCACAAACATTTTTGCACATGTGAGTCCTTTCCCTCCTTTAAGATCTCTTTGGGATATAAACCCAATAGAAACACTGGTGGATCAAAGAGTATGCACAGTTTGATAACTTTTTGTGTATAGTTCCAAATTGCTCTCCAGATTTGTTGGATCCATTCACAGTTCCACCAACAATGTATCAGTGTCCCCGTTTTCCAATATCATTGTGGCAATTTATATACTGCCTTGTAATTGGATAGCGGAAACTTTTGTTTTCTTAATTTTTCTTTCTTTCTTTCTTCCTTTCTTTCTTCCTTTCTTTCTTTCTTTCTTTCTTTCTTTCTTTCTTTCTTTCTTTCTTTCTTTCTTTCTTTCTTTCTTTCTTTCTTTCTTTCTTTCTTTCTTTCTTTCTTTCTTTCTTTCTTTCTTTCTTTCTTTCTTTCTTTCTTTCTTTCTTTCTTCTCTTCCTTCCTTCCTTCCTTCCTTTCTTTCTTTCTTTCTTTCTTCCTTTCTTTCTTTCTTTCTTTCTTTCTTTCTTTCTTTCTTTCTTTCTTTCTTTCTTTCTTTCTTTCTTTCTTTCTTTCTTTCTTTCTTTCTTTCTTTCTTTCTTTCTTTCTTTCTTTCTTTCTTTCTGTGACAGAGACCTAGCATTTTCTCTCAACATATATTAAATATGAAAATAGCAATGATGACTCACCTTTTTTTGCTTTATAGTTATAAAGCAGTTTACTTATTCACAATTTATCCAGTGGAGGGCTCCCAGAAAAAAAAAAGAGAGAGAGAGAGAGAAATAACATGGAGTTTGCTAGAAAATCAAGTAGTTCACCTTCTCTAGTTTTGCCTTTTTGTAGGGATATCCATATTCTACAGAATGACTCTAAATACTGCCCTAAGTACCCCCGACAAGAAGAAAGGCTTAATGTTCACTCTGTACTCCAATGATACTTTCTTTCCAAGCATATCCCTGAAACTATTGGACCAAGATGAAAAGTTCACAAGATTATAGCCAATCTCCACTGAAAATAAGAATGAATAAATGTAAAGAGAAAAAGCATGGAGCCCATAATCATAGTCCATGTTGTCCACTGATGAGAAGTGTCTCAGTTGCTTTCTTTCCAGAATATAGAAAGTAATGAAAAAATCATAAGGTGGCCAGGCCCTGACTTTTGAATACACCCTACCTTGGCCATTCAGTCAAGCAGGCTTGTATTTGCAATATTTGGTGGAGCAAAAGCAGTTATAGAAAGTCTGTGCATGTTCCAATATTCACATCAGAAAGAGAATCTGGAATTTCATAAGAACTGGGTTCACTGACTGGTTTTCTGTTACATTCTGATAGAGGAGGATAATGCATAAAGGAAATTCCGGAGCAGTCTACTTCTACCCTTAGAGGCAATCTGGAAAATGAACGGATGATGTCTGTGGTTGCTCAGGAAATGATGATGTGGGTTAAGAATTCACCAGTTAGATAAAAGAGCTTATCTTTAGGGCAGAGATATCTCAAGGGTTGCAATACTGCCAGTGAAAAGATGAAGAAGATGTACTAAAGATAGTATCAGGGAGCTACCAGAATACCCTAAGTTAAGTCTAGGTAGAACCAACAGAGTATCTGGCTCAAATAAATGATAAGACTAGCAGAACACCACCAGTGGAAATAAATGCTCCACCAGTGGGAGACTAGTGGAGAATATGGGGTGAAAGTAGTAGATCTGATTAGCTCAATAAAGGAGCAATGTACCTGGCTGAGATGTATGCAGTGAAAAGCAGATCTGAAAGAGTATCATGAAGACCTCACTGGAACTAGAATCCTGCAGTGCTGTCCCTCTACAAATTCCCCTTGGTGGGCCATTGGTGCACTGATCATTTGAATTTGTAATCTGTATTTTATATGGGTCATTTTATATGGGGCTTGCCTAACTGGTAGGTATGTGTGTGTGTATGTTTAGATAGGTCCTGACAGCTCTCCCTGGAATCTTTCCCACTCCTCTCCAAGGGAGGCTGTGATTCCTGCCTGGAGATAAGAAGGGCCTTGAGGTGGGATGAACTGTTCTCTGTTCTCTGAAAGGGACATTGTATTACAAAGATATCTCTCTTGACTCCCTAATAATTGCTGGTCTAAAGTCATGATTGGGTCAACAAAAAGGCTGCTAATTTTTCTTGTCTGTATCTCTTTGGGGGGAAGGAGGGGAAAGGTTGGAGGTAGCCCTTATCTTATATTTACCAGTTTGGTTTCTTCCTACCAAAAACAAAAGCCATCACAGATAGTAAATAGTGAGTAAACCCTGAGAACATGGCAAATAGAAATCGGAGTTGTACACATTAGAATATAGCAGAAAATTCACAGAATAAATGAGATTTTGGGCTAGGAGAAGATAGCTTAAACCAAGAGAGAGGTACAGATTTTAACCAAGGGATATTCCCCAAAGTTTATGGAAATAAAGGCTATATTGAAACACTGATTTCCCTTAAATGTCTGTACCTTTCAAAATCTGTGTCTCTTTCTCTATGTCTCTGTAGTTGTCAACGCGTTTGGTGCCATGTAAATTTTCTCTCTCTGAACTACAACAAAAAGTGTTTTCTCTCTCCAAAGCTTTTTAACAATTCCACTCTCTCCAGGTATACAGAGTTGAGTCAGCATTCTTTCTACCAATTAGGAGACTTATGCAAACTATCCTAGGCTTAGCTGGAAAGCTGAAGTTATAGATATTTGTGGGAGAGTCTATCCTAGGTTTATAGAAGGAATGTTCTATTATGAAATTTTGGATTATATTATTTTGTAAAAGTCATTAAAATCTTGATTTTTTTAAAAAAGATTTTTGCCTCTTGAGAAAAAATAAACATATCATTGGGGGCTCCTAGAATATCATTATAAAAGGATGTGGACCCATAAAGTAACTTGAATGGGAGGCAGTATTTTGGTGATTACACATATGAGAGTGGGGACCCCAGGTGCTATTTAGAAAACATTTTACAAACATTAAGGCACGATGTAAATTCTATTTATTATTTTTATTTGTATTTATAACATAATAACTCTGTAGGTCGCCATTTTACAAGTGAGGGAAACTAAGTTCCAGAAAATGTCTAGTACTTTTTCTATTACATTGAACATCTGTAAAAATGATAGTAACTCATAATTATACAGCATTTTAAAGCCACAGAATGCTTGTATAAATCATTGGAATTTTACTTAGTTTTCTTTGACTCTTTGGATCTCTCAAGAGCCTGCAAGATTCAAAGACTCAAAGACAACAAGATGAGGTAGATTTTAAAATATATCTTTGTTAAAGGACTATTCTAAAGTGCTTTGCTAATTTTCCCTAAGAGAGAAGACAATATAAAAAGAGAATAGCTTATCTTAATATCTTAAATGTCCCTTGGGCAGCAATATACTGTTAAATGTTTAACAGGGAGTCCTCAGGAGGAAAAATACTCTCAGAGTCCATTGTTAAGGTTAATCTGCATCTATCACTCTCTTTAATCTTTTTTTTTTTTTTTTTTAATAAAAGAATTAATCAAGTTCTAATTTGTAACATTGCTGATTTCCAAGGGACAAATACACTGAACATTTAATAATCTGATCTCATACTCTAGTAGAAACTGGCTCCAGGGCACCTATGACTCAGGGGAATTTGAGAGAATTTGAATATTTTAGAAGGAAGAGATGTCAGTGGAAAGGGGAAAAACCCACTACTCTCAGCTAGAGTACAGACCTTCAGGCTTCAAATAGCTATAGTGAATTTTGTCTAGCAATGGTTTTCATTGAGCTGGGGGACATTTTGTCCCTTTGTCTTCCTTCACATTAAAATAACATGTCTAATACCTTCCTTGTCCCCCATACTCTTGGATGCAAGGGGTAGAGTGGCCCAGGAAAACAGGTTGCAGAAGGTGGGATGTAAAGGATTTTTTTTTTTTTTTTTTAAATTTTGGATGTAAAGGATTAAAACAAAAAAAGTAGTAGTACTTGTCCCAATCTAAATGGTTTCCAGCTGGGAGAGCAGTAGGAGGGCTGTGCCCATTTTGCTTTTATGTATACAAACAGTGCAGTAGCAACCCTGAATTCATTAGGTATATAAAGAGAGACAGAATTATTCAAAAGGGTAAGGGTTGAGCCAATATAAATGAAGCAATTAATATTGTAAGTATTTATTTCTACCTTATTCATAAAATTCCGAAAGTCTCATCATGTGGAAGGAGAAGCCATTTTCTGTTGCTGAAAGAAAAAAAATAAAACAAAACCCAAAGCAGCAAGGCAGCATTGAAAAGAGTAGTTTGGGCTTTGTTCACCCTCTGGTGGTCAGAAAGAATACTGTAACCTGCTGAAAGGTGGAGAACCCTAACTAGACCAGAGAATGAGGCAACAACTCAAGGAGAGTCATGGCTCAGATAGCACACACTTGGGTATTCCAGACTCCTTGGAATAAATTTTATTTATTTATTTAAAAAATTATTTATAATTTTTTTTGACAGTATATATTCATGAGTAATTTTTTTTTTTATAACATTATCCCTTGTATTCATTTTTCCAGATTTTCCCCTCCCTCCCTCTACTCCCTCCCCTAGATGACAGGCAATCCCATACATTTTACATGTGTTACAATAAAACCTAGATACAATATATGTGTGTAAATACCATTTTCTTGTTGCACATTAATTATTAGCTTCCGAAGGTATAAGTAACCTGGGTAGATAGACAGTAGTGCTAACAGTTTACATTCATTTCCCAGTGTTCCTTCTCTGAGTGTAGTTGCTTCTGTTCATCATTGATCAACTGGAAGTGAGTTGGATCTTCTTTATGTTGAAGATATTGGAATACATTTTAATCATTCAATGAAAAAATATTTATAAAGTGTCTCCTATGAACCACCACGGTGATAGGTGTTTGGGATGCGAATGCAAAAGTGAGAATATTTCTGCCTTCAAGAAATTTACTTCCATGTGAGTCATTTTTCTCTATAGTAAGTGAGGAAGGGGTCACCACGATGAAAAAGTGTCACTTACAAAAATACATTTTGCTTTCTGATCCTCAAAAATAAGTCCATTTTCCCACACAATCGGGGCTGTTCTGAGGATGACTTCTCCCTACTAATGCTTGAGACAGGGAGACTTAGAAATTGCACTGTTTTTTGTATAGAGACCAGGCAATCTTCTGGAAGTGTTTTGTTTTGTTTTTTTCATTTTTTCTTTCATTTTTTCCTTCTTTCTATGCATTTTGTTTTCTTCTAATCTTCTTCATCCTAAATATGAGATACTGCAAAAATAAAATAAAAAAAAAAGATTTTGGTTGAGGTTTCACAGTATTAACCCCAATTCTTCCCATCCATTCCCTACTGCCCCTCCTCACGTAGTGGTCTCTGTAAGCCTACACAACCTGTGATAGGTGAATGGAGGTATATGAAGCAAATGTATGAGACGGTGTTCAGCTGAATAGCATAATTCTTGTCCAGCTTTATTCCATCAAGTCTTCAGTGATATGTTACTTGCATGCTTCTTTAAAGATTGGGGTTTTTCTGAGCTTGAAGGTAATAGAAGTCTATGGCTACGGTTCATATAATTTGAGGGTCTTATACAATGGGGGACCATCACAATGCTGGGCTGGATCACTGTAATATAAGATCTAATGAAAACTCTAATAAAAATATTTGTGATTTATAGATAGAAGACTTCTTTCACAGAATTGCTATTTAATACATGAATTTCTTTTCTCCCAGAATTACCTTTAGAGAGCACCCACATGAAAATAATAGCTTACATCTAATATTTGTACTTTACAAAGCTCTTTCTTTACGATAATTCTATGAGATGGCTAGAACAGGTTTCCCCTCCCCCCCCTTTTTTGGAGGCTGGGGTTAAGTGACTTGCCCAGGGTCACACAGCTAGGAAGTGTTAAGTGTCTGAGATCAAGTTTGAACTCGGGTCCTCCTGAATTCAAGGCTGGTGCTCTATCTACTGCGCCACCTAGCTGCTCCCCTTTTTTATAGAAGGGAGAAATTAAGTGAGTTGTTTTATAAAAGTAGCATCAGTTTTATATAGAAGAGAGAGGGGTCCTTTAAAAAGAGAAGCTATGGAGCAGTTAGGTGGTGCAGTGGATAGAGCACCAGCCCTGAAGTCAGGAGTTCAAATCTAGCCTGAGACACTTAATACTTCCTGGCTATGATTCCCTGGGCAAGTCACTTAACCCCAATTGCCTTGGGGAGGGAGGGGGAGAGGCTATTTGGCTTCCTTGCAACCTGAGACATAAAAGACCCAGAAAATGGGAAAGTAGTATTTAGTGTCATTCCCAATCCCACTCTGGCCACAAATGCCTGGTTGATGTAAAGAATATAGAGGTATGCAAAGGGGAGTAGGTTTTTATTTTTTATTTTTATCAATTAATTTACCTGATTTTAATTTTAGGAATTGTGCTCTTATTAATCATTCTAAGTAAACCAAACTGAGGTATTTACAAGTCACTGGATATTTAGCAGAGGAGATTTATCTTGCCCCCAAAGCAAGAATTTGCAACAAGAATACACTTGCAAGGCCAGATGCAACCTCCCAAGCACAGACACCAGAAATGAGACAAGGACAAAACGTATTCCCCTTTGGAGGGTGTACTAAATATAACTGGTTTTAAAAGTAGGCCCTCCACCCCTTTTTGTAGTGG